>NW_021605506.1:363798-382121 GCF_004785775.1 Grammomys surdaster
GGGAGAGGGAGAGGGAGAGGGAGAGGGAGAGGGAGAGGGAGAGACAGATACAGAGACACAGAGAGTGTCAGTTTTCTCTGATGTAACCTCTGCTAAGTAAACCACATTCCAGTGGAAGGTAACACAAGACTATATTATAGAGTAACATAAAGGACACACAGTTGGATAGATAAGGAATGGGCTAGTTAGATCTGGGAAGAGTTGGAGTAGTGAATATGATCCAAGCACATCATATGAAATTCTTGGTGAACTAACACTTTTTAAAAATCAGTCTAAAACAAGTAGGGATGGTGTTGATTCCTAGTCAATGTGATAAAGTGGTTAACAATAAAAGAACTTTTCCATCCTTTCATAGCAAATAATCATTCTGGTTTATTTTCAACAAAACAAGAGTTATTACTTTTACCTCCATGAATAGAGTAGAGAATATGCATAACCATATTCACATGTAAATATGAACGTACATACACACATATACACACACACAAATACAGAGCAGACACAAATGATGGGGATAAAAACAAGGTATCTGATGCTACCTGTGCTTTTCTGACATCTTTCCCATGCTCTGAAAATGTATGTATACTTTTTCCTTCGGTTCTACTGTTTTATTTCTCAGAGAGTTTGTTTCTTAGTGTTATGTTTGTTTAACATTGTAAACATACATTTAAGGTGACTTGAATCCTTCTCTAACATATTCAGTTACATATAATTTTCAAAATCTAAGCAATACAGATATTGGCTACAGTTGCCTGTCATGGAAGGAATGTAATTTTAGAGATAGGAGAGAAGAACTGCAACTACAACAAGGGGGAGAATTAGATTGTATGGATCTCATTATCAACAAGGGTCATATGGGAATGAAGAAGGACAATGGAGCCATCTTGGTAATCAAGGTAGGAACTAGGTGACAATGTCATTCCATAGCACCCTGGGAGAAGAAAACAGACCACTGGTTCACTTACAACGCAAGAGTGAGCAAGACAGCATATCATCACCAAGCATCATGTAATAGAGAACACCACAGATTTTGGCAACAAATCTTAGGGAGCCATACCAGAATTTTATAATAATAACATTTAATAACAAACACATCAAAGATAGGTCTATCTTAAAAGCTTACAGAGGACTTTGGTACCACTAAATGAATCTTCATGCATTTCCTTTTCCAGTTTTTTCTTTGTTATGTGGTCATGATACTTACCTAAATCTTTTTAATAATGAGACGGATAATGATAAAAGATAACAGTACATTACAAAAAGTTCAATATGTGTGTTTGAGGTACTGTCCAGTAGTCAATGATGTTGTTATTTTTATTTTTGTCACTACATTAGTCTCAGGAGGGTGAACTGATGTAGGAACCAATGCTCTATTCATCCCATGAATCCCAAGCATTTGCCATGGTTACTAGTCAAACCAAACATCTTACAAAAGACAATTAACCAGGAAAATCAGCAATCCAAAGCAGAAAAAAAGAAATTTATTCAATATAGCCACATTGAGAGAGGTTTTCCAGGTTTCATAGATTCAGTGGCATTCCTAAGTCTTGGGAACCTGAAGTGAGATTAACATATGGAAGTTCAAGGGAATACAAGTCTAAGCAGTGTTGGTTAGACTGTGAACCTACCCATTGTTGACATGTCATTATTTGGATTGCGGTCCCCTCCTGTAAGATAGTCTCAAAAGCTGTTAAAACTGTGTGAAATTTCTGTTCCTTCTCTTGTAGAATCTGACATATCTCTTAAGGTATGGTTGAGGGGATGGTTTTTATTGTAGATACAGGGGAGAGTACAGACAGAGGCATCATGAAATGTCTGTAGCAGAAGGAGAAAATAATAGACTGGGCAAGGGCAGTAGGCTGGACAAGCCCAGGAGAAGAGAAAAAGGGGCAGAACAAGAGAGTTAGAGAAAGATAACCAAAAGAAAAGGACAATAGAAAGGTAGGCAAGAGAAAGAGGGAGGATCAAACAATGAGAAGAATGAAGAGTAATGAATTTACAGGAAGAATGGAGAAGAGCAGGTACTTTTGAGACTGAGTGAACCTGGAGGCCAGCTCGCACTTTGATATGCTAATAAACACCACAATTACCCCTTTTCTCTCTTGATGTGGATAAGGAAATGGCTTCTTTGCCAGAAAGCAAGGGCAACAGTATTTGTGTCAGTGGGGTTTCCTTGAACCTGACACCTCTTGCTTATGCTTTTTCATTCACCCAGCAAGGGAGAATTTCCTTTGGAAATTCCATTTCCATTTTTTTAAGGTTCCTTGTTTCAATAATTAATCATCAGATTGAGAGACACTATAGCCATATTGGCAAAATGGAAACAAAAGAAAAAGAAAAGAAAAAATTATCCAGTAACCTCTAAGTCACAACATACCCATGGGTATGTATACACAGTCCACTGTCAAGTTATGGCCTCAAATATTCTAACAAATTATACATATTTATAGGAGAAAAGTCTCCCCTCCTCTGGGCCTAAGTTTACTCTTTCTCTTCAACCAGCATGAGATTCCTGGGAGAATTTCAATTTTTTGAATCAGTTGTTTGAAATAAACCTGTTCATCAAAAAACAAACAAACAAAACAGAAGTGATTTTAGAATATCTTTATCATTTTCAGGCTTGTTAAAAGTCCATGGTAGACACTGGGTGATGAAATAAATTTTCTTAACAGATATTTGTAAACATGGACATATTGTTTGTTTTATCTGAAAAAGTACTGAAAGCATCCACACAAATGAATAGCGACCCCAACCAAGACCCTTGAGGGTTGAATAAGAAGGTGCACAGTCACAGACTCTGTGAGTTGGCCAAGTGGCAAAAGCAAATTCATTTATTACAGGAATTGTGCAAACCATCATACTCACCTCCCAGCATCTCATTGGCTCACATGTAGCCAGATATGAAGTTCTCTTTTTCTCAGTAGCTCAATCTATCACCTGATCCAGTATCAGCAGTATCAGTAGCAAATTTGCCAGCATTGTGTCTGGACCTGCTTGGCTAAATTCATTCTATGTTTGTCAAGAAGGAAAACAACACATTTGAGATATCTGAAGCCTTTATTATGAGCTTCAACCTACTAAAAACTAGGGGTCAGGCAAAACACACACACACACACACACACACACACACACACACACACACATAAATAAATAAGAAGATTCATAACACAATAACACAATAATCAGCAATGGCTTACCTAGCTTCCGTCTTTGTGAAAGAGGCATCAAGTTGGATTTTACAATAAATCTCAGTACAATCAGAGGAATCAATTCCACTAAAAGAAGGAAAAAAGTGAGCTGGATTGGAGTACAATTTCTAAACACTCAAGGGAAAACAGGATAAAAATCAGCATGCTACAGGAAACAACAGGTTTCCCAATTCACTTCTTAGATTATAGTTGTCAAAAAGCAGAACAGGCTGCCTTCGCAAAATTAGAATCATCACCTCCCTTCTATACTTAGAGAAGGGAGGAGATGTCCAGGGCAGCCTTGATTACACACTGAAGGCCTAAAATCAGCCATAGGCCTAAAATCAGCAATAGGCCTGTCATACATGTATACTAACCCCAAGTCTCGGGTCTCTGTGGAAAAACATTGAAACAGATGGCCATAAGCTATTATAAACAGGCAGCTTTTGTGAAAATTTACCAGTCCAAGTAATCATAGACCTTGTAAATAGGTAGCCTTGGCCAACAATACCAACTTAGATTAAGACAAGTGAATCATAGGCAGAGTCATAGTGACCTGTCCCCGAACCTTCACCCAGCTGATAACCAGTTCTGAAAGATATCTGTGTTCCCACTGAACACCCACACTCTAGTGTCACCCCCTTCCCCACATCTTGCCTTTCTATGTTTATAACCCCCGTGTGAATGAATTACGATTTGAGAAAAAATAAATAAATTATTTAAGAAGTCACATGATAAAAGCAAACAAATAAAAAAAAAAGCAGAACAGGATTGACTCTCTTCTTCCTTTTGAATTCCACAAGAATCAATTACCCCTTTGCAATCTCTTCTCTGAACCTTAAACTCATAAGAGTTCTGATGTTGCTACAAGCCATTTGCTTTCCATTGTCTTCTGACAAAAGCAAAGCAGCTCAGGTGTCCAGCAGCTGTCATTTCTGTCAAAGTGGCAGTCATAGATGATTCATGTAAGTAAACAGTTTCACCTAAGAAGATTCTTGTATAAGGGAGGAGAAAACCATGCATAAGAAATGTTCTGCAGGGGCCAGCGAGATGGTTTGGTGGTTAACTGCTCTTCTAGAGGTCCTGAGTTCAATTTCCAGCAACCATATGATGGCTCACAAGCATCTGTAATGGGATTTGTTGCCCTCTTTGGGTGTGTCTGAAGAGAGTGACAGTGTACTCACATATATAAGACAATTAAATTAATTTGAAAAAAACAAAAGCAAACAAAAAGTTAATATTTCTGAATTTAGAAAATTCCATAAAAAGATGTGTGTATGTGTGTCTGTATGTGTGTGTGTTTCTGTGTGTGTCTGTGTCCACTTGATGGATCAATTTTTCAGGCTGCCATAGTGCTCCATCTTCTTTTTGTCAAAAAATGCACAGACCAAGCCATGAACCCAAATTAAATCAGGGCAGGGACCATTCCATGTATTAGTTAGGGGGTCTCTCCATTTGACCTTGGCAAATGAACTGAAAGTGACTGGATGCCAGTGGCAATCTGCTGCAGACTGACTTTTAGCATCAGTTTGCAAAAAAATTTAAAACAAATAAGACAAAAGCAAGGTGTGCTATTGGTGACCTTGGAGGGTATATTTCCCCCTTTTTAGCTTTTAAAAGCCAATGTAATGTGCATGTTCAAGAATTCCTTGTCCCATTGGGTGTTAAGGAATTCCAGTTTTATGTTCAATACCAAATTCCTTACAAAATGATGTAAAGTTGTTTCCAGTATAGGCTGGACCATTGTCTGTCTTGATGCCTTTAGGTCATTCCATAGCGTTAAAGGCTTGTAAGCAATGATCAATTAGATTTCTAGAGGCTTCTGCTGTGTGTAGACAAGCAAAAAGGAATCCTGAGCAATTGTCATTATAGACATGTATATATTTCAATTTTCCAAATTCTGCATAATGAGTTACATCCATTTGCCAAATATGATTGGGCATAAGGCCTCTAGGATTAACACCTAAATGGGGGACAGGACATAATTTAAGACAGTTAGGGCTTTGCTTTACAATCATTCTAGCCTGCTCCTTAGTGATCTTATGTCAGAGCCTTAAGGTGTGACTAGAGAGATGAAATTTATTATGATCATGTCTAGCCAATGCAACAGGTTCCAAAATTAAGGCTTCTCCTATTAAAGTTCTGTCAATACGATCATTGTCTGCAGCTCAAGATCCAGGAAGACCAGAATGAGCTCTTATATGACCACTATAAAAGGTAATTTTTTGGGTAAGTATGAGGTTATGTAGTTGTGAAAACAGAGATTCAGCTGGTGTATTGAAGTGAAATACACCACAAGTTTCCAACAAAGGGACAGACTGAGCCACATATAAACTATCAGTAAAAAGATTAAAAGCATCATTTACATAGTGAAAAACATTCAGTACTGTTGTCAGTTCTGCTAGCTGAGCAGAGAGTCCAGGATTCTCTATGACTACCTATTGATTATTTATGAGATACCCTGCTCATCTTTTAGAGGTGCCATCAGTAAAGATTAAAAGAGCACCATTTAGATGCTACAAAAAAAGTCATGTTAGGAAATATAATCTTATCCAAATTTAAAAATTGTATCAATCTATCTGGAGGATAATGATTGTCTATAATGCTATTAAATCCTTTCTGAGCAAACAACCATTCTGTACTATGCTACTTTAACCAAGTATTCTGATCTACATTAAAAGGCTGAATAATTATGTTTGTTTTTTTTTCCAAAACAAATTAGTGCCTGTTTCCTACCAAGTATATTCCTATGGACTACTGCCTCATAATATAGCAGGATGTTACATTTAGGGGATATTCTTGAATGTATCTTCATGAGAGGAGCCTTTTGATACAACAGTCCTGTAGGTGTATGAGTCATATTAACAATCAAAAAATGTAGAGGCAAGGAATAATCTATATAAGTAACAAAGTGTTTCAAAATAGCACTTTCTACTAGTTGTAAGGCCAACAATTTTTCTGGGTTTAAAGATTGAGGAGAGGTAGGATCAGAACTTCCTTTGAGAATATCAAAGAGGGGTTTCAATTCTCCTGTAATAAGCTTTATATAGGGGCAAAGACAATTGATATCACCTAATAGCTTTTAAAAATAAATTAAAGTTTTTAAACTATCACTACAAATAATTATCTTCTGGGGACAAATGGCTTGATCTGTAAGCCTAAAGCATAAATAATTATAAGGATTCTGAGGTTCTACCTTTTCAGGAGCTATTTGTAGTCTGTTATCAGCTAATGCCTTCTGTAAATCTCTATAACATAAAAGCAAGTCCTGAGGATCCTTTCCTACTAGAGGAATATCATCTGTGTAATTCATGATGTACATCATTGGCCATTACTGTCAAACAGGCTGAATGTCTTTGTGCCACAAATTTTTGACATAATGTAGGACTATTTAGAATGCCCTGAGTATAATTTTTCATTGGCTTTCTAAAATTAATAGAGGCAACACTGAAAGCAAAACTTTACAATCCTGAGAATGCAAGGGAATACTAAAGAAACAATCTTTCATATCTACTATTATTTTGTAAAATCTTTAGGAATGGCTACTGAAGATGGAAGCCCATGTTGTAAAGCTACCATAGGTACCATGGTTTTATTAACCTTTCTTAGATCTTGTAACAATCACCATTTTCTAGATTTTTTCTTGATAACAAATATTGGAGTATTCCAAGGTGACTGAGATTCTACTATGTGCCTTGCCTCTAATTAATCCTGCACAAATGATGAAGCAGCTTCTATTTTTTTCTTTAAATAAAGATCACTGATCAACCCACATTAGGACATTATTAAGCCACTGAATTTTGTCAACATGGGATATAGGCAAGACAGTGGCCACTATGGAAAATACCCAAAACCTCTAGTGTTAGAATAGGCTTAGGCCTTTCAAATGTTATAATACCTTATCTTTCTTTTCCTAGTCCTTGGCCAGGCAAAAATCCTTGTCTTAGCATTTGTCTAGTCACTACTTCAATAGAACTGCACATCATACGACCCATCTGTGACAAGAGATCTCTTTACCAGAAGGTTATAGACAAATGTGGCATGATGTAGGGCTGAAATTGTCCTGAATTGCCCTCTTCATTTCTCCAAGTTAGAAATTTAGAACTTTGTTTCAGGTTATTGGCATAACCAATCCCCTGAAGTTGAGTGAGAGTATCAGATAAAGGCCAAGCTGAAGGCCAATCTTGTCCTCTAATAATTGTTACATCAGCCCCAGTATCTATTAGTCCTTTAAAATGTTTTCCTTCAATTATTATCTTAAGATTAGGTCTCTTCCTAGTAATAGATTGAACCCAGTACACATCAGAGGAACCAAAGTCATCTTTTCCTCTCTCATTCTTAACAAACTTGGAAGAAAGCAGATGCAAAGGAACTAAAACAAGTTGAGCAATTCTTTTTCCAGCAGGTACAGTTATAATGCCATGGGGGGAGGTAGCCATAATTTTAACTTCTCCCTCAAAATCATTATCTATAACACCTGGATAGATTTGTAATCCTTTTACAATACTGCTGCTTTGGTCCAGAAGTAATCTCCGTGTCCCTGGAGTCAAGGGCCCAAAAACTCCTTTATGCAGTATGTGAACTCCCATTTCTCTGGTCAGTACCATGTAGGTGGTGGAACAGAAGTTCAGTCCTGCACTTCCTGGGGTTGCTCAGATAAGTTCAGAAATGGTTTTCCCTAACTTGGCAACAGCTTCGTGGCTCCATAAGCTGTTGGCAGTCCATTCCTGGGGGCCTGAGACTGGTCCTTCACTCATTCCTTTCAAGGGATGGCCCTGATTATCTGTTTTAGATTTGCATTCCTTGGCCTAATAATAACCCTTCTTACACCTAGGACAAATTTCTGGCACTCAACCTGATTGTTTGCTCGTGCCTTTGTTCCTGGAATAGTCGTTTTAAAAATAACCTAAATCTCCACATTTAAAACATCTTTTATCTGTACAGTTCTGTGAAAGCATTGTTTGCACAGTGGTCCCTTGTAAGGAAGCAGCCATGGCCAGACCATGATTGTATGAGGACCCAATTTCAGCACAAAAACAAATGTATCCATGTAAGTCTGCTTTGCTTTGTATGGTCAGATAACTGCATGGCAGGCTGGATTAGCATCCTCAGAAGTCAATTGTGTAACAAAAGGAATTCCTGCTTGAGGATCTCCAAAAATTCTTCCAGCTGCTTTCAGCAGCCTGTATATAAATTCCTGAAATGTTTCATGGGGACCTTGTTTAATACCAGATAAATTCCCATTGAGATTCCCTTTAGTAGGTAATTTATTCCGAGCATGGCAGGCAGCCATTGCAATCTGTGCATACACTCCTGCAGGTAGCTCAACCTGTTTAGCATTGCCTTCATATTGACCTTCTCCTAGAAGCATGTTAATATCCCAATCTGCATTGCCAGCTTGAGCATTCATCATGGCAGTTCTCTTACTTATATCGTGTCATTCTGAGTTCCAAAGTAAGTAATATCCTCCTGACAAAGTAGCCTTATATATAGTTTTCCAATCTTGGGATGTTTAATTTGCTTCTATCACAGAATCCAATAAAGCTTGTGTGAATGGGGCAGTAGGCCCATACTGTGCCACAGCTGTTTTAAATTCTTTTATCACTTTGAATTCCAATGCCTGATATTGTCTGACTCTTTTGTTCTGTTGGTGAATTATATCAACTAAAGGAAAAGCTAACATGGCAGATGTATCTTGCCCATCCCTGTGAACCTGATTCACAGCTTTTTCTAATAGTGATTGGCACAGCTCAAAATCATTGCTCTTTTTTGGACCTGATAAACACTTTATCTCCTGTAGCTTATTAGTCAATTTAAGCAGTTTAATTTCCATCTCTAATTTATATACCTTCATGTCCATCTAGGCAGCATCTGCTGGATCAAAGACTATAGGTGGGGTGGAAGGTGCATAGGGAGACCAATCCTCATTTTGATATTTGACAGCCCTTTTTTTTTTTTTTAAATCAGCTCCCTCCACTGGGTCAAATTCATTGTCAGAATCTCCAATTTCTTTTATCTCAGCTGTAAAACATGTATTAGGTCTATATTTCTCTGATTTACAGTTGAGAGGCCCTTTTTCTGTAAAAGCACTCTCTGATAGGCATTCTCGAATCTCTTCAAGCTGTGTATGGGGAGTAGCTAATGCCTGCAAGGTCTCTTTATCTATTTTATTATCAATAGCATCTCTTATAAGCTCCCAGATGCAGAGGGTGTTAGGATATGCCTGAGTGGTTCTCAAAACTTCTCTGACTGTTTCCCAGGTGTTCTTATTCAAAGTTCCTTCTTGTGGGAACCATGGGCAGCATGAATCTACTTGAGCCAAGAATTTTTCTAACATATGATTTGAAAACCCTACTCCTCCTGCCTGAAGCAGCTCTTTTAGGCTGTGGGAAAATGCCTGTTTAGAATTCTCCTGTCCCATGTTTGGCTGTAACCTTCTAGGTGAAGTCAACTTTGCGTCAATACCTATTCAGCCTAGACCATATCCACTAAAAACACACTTGGAACATGGCCTCCAAAGATCTCTAGCACTAGTATCAGAGTTTCTTCATTTCTTACCAAATGCAGGATACTTTTCTTCTTCCATTTTCCATGGAGCTCCACCTAAGACAGTGTTTCTATGTGGGTCCCCCATTTTCAGGTCCCTCATTGGGGTGCCACCTGTAGTTACCTGTGGCCATGGACCAAATGGGTTCACCTGAAAGGGGGGCTGGAAATGAAGAAATTGATGGAATGGTGAGAAAAACATGAAGTCAAGACAAAGTTCTCTGATCAAGGCTCCAAGTTTAATGTTCAGCTCTTCTAATTTAAAAGGAGAAGCCCCACTGAACCCCTTTCTATTTGAGCTGGAGAAGGGTGTGGAACCCCTCATTGGTCACTGCTGGAGATGGGTGGGGGAATCTATCCTTAGTCATAGCTTGAAATGTCTCAAGGCATGCTCAGTGGGCAGTTTATTCTTCTAAGTTCCTGTATCAGGTTGTACATGCAGCCAAGGTGGGTAACTCCACCTAGGTTCTTTTATTTGGTCTATTGTGGTAAACAAGATCTTTCAGGCCTGCTCAAGGCTAGGGGTAGGGCATATTCCATGCAACAGTATGTCCTTAAAACAGTACGCTGGTTTCTTGGAGATAATGCTTGCCATGTAAGGATGAGGACATATGTTTGGTTTCCAGAAGTTATTAAAAACTGGTATGGTAACATGAATGACAAATCGCATTGCTAGGAGAAAAGATAGCAGGACCATTAGAACTGAGTTCCAGGTTCAATGGGAAAGCTATCTCAAACAATAAAGAGGAAATTTAGGAAGACACAAAATTCATTTCTGATGTATAAGTGTACTTGCATCAGCAAACACTTGTAAACACAAGAAAGCATGAATCACATTCAAATGATGAACATGAGTTGAGTTAAGAGTATCCAGTATAGAAATATTGAGCATGTTTAAAATCTCATGTGATACATTAAAACCTAAGATCTTAACCTTGGCATTTAATACTGGATGCTAGGGGGCTTGCAGTGTAGTTCAGCTCATACAGCTCATTTTCTCACTTGCTAAAAGCCTTGGGTTCAAAATCCAGCACAGAGAAAACCCAGTCCCAGAGCTCAATTATGCAGAGGTGGAAGCAAGAATGTCAGATTTAAGGTCATCCTCAGTTATTTATTGAGTTTGAGATCAACCTGAAATACATGAGATTTCTTTACAAAAATCAGGAAATAAGTAACAAGGGTTGGTCTTGAATTTGGGTGGACAAGATGGTGGCAATAATCTGGGAGAAATTACGTGTGTGGGAGGAGGAAGAAGTATGATTAGAATATATCCTATGACAACTTTTTTCCAATAATTTCTTCTCAAAAGATTAGAATCTGTGTACTTCTTAAACGTCCTTTCCTATGCCTTTCTTGTATAGGATATTTGTACCTACTGAGTCCTGTTTCAACTATGCTCTTCCCAGATCATCATATAGCTGTCCTTTTCATCATGGAGTGATCTTCTTAAAGATATATATTCTTTGAAACAAGATATCACTAAGAATTCTTTCACTTGGCTACAGTTCAATACAGTTATACAGGCTGGCTTCAAACTCACATACATTAACTCACTCTGTGTGTGTGTGTGTGTGTGTGTGTATAATCAATTACATATATATCTTATTATCGATTACTTATACATTTATCTTAATATCTATCTATCTATCTATCTATCTATCTATCTATCTATACCTTGAGTTCCGTTATACAGTGGGTCCCAGGAGAAATATCAAATTTAAGGTCATCCTCAGTTATTTGTCAAGTTTGAGATCAACCTGAGATACATGAGTGTTCCTTACAAAAATCGGGAAATAAATAAGGGGGCCGTATATATACTTTTGGAACCATTAAAGCTTACAGGCGAGCTATTCTAGCCAAATGGCTGGGTTCCAGGTAAGATGAGAGAACTTTCTCAAATAATAAAGTGGATGCTGAAGGAGACACAAAATTAACTTCTGATATACAAGTGCACTTGCACATATATGGAAAATTTACAAACACTTATGTACTTGTATATACATGAAAACTTGTATGCACTTTTAACATACTGTGAATTTCATTGTACAAGGCAAATTCTCCCTAGAAGTAATTGTTTTTTCATTAACTCCAGATTTCCTTAAACTCTTAAGAACTTCCAATATGGATACTGGGTGTCTCTCAACTGGCTTGCTAAGCTGACAAAACTAGTTTTTCCTGAAAATACCTGGAGCTGATGGCTCCTGTTCCTTGTATTTCTCAGGCCATTCCTGCGGGGTAGTGGGACGGTGGGGCTGTGAGGCTGTGAGGCTGTGGGCCTGCGGGGGTGTGGGTGGTGATGGGGGTTTGTTCTACTCATGGCTGACACACAGCTGCTCCCTCTAACTTGCTCACCTGAATTGTTACAAACATCAGACAGTTCTAACACTTTAAAATCATCTAGATTCCACAACTTCTGAGCAAAGAATATCCTGCCCCATTTTCTGGAGGCTGAAAACTACAGGTGCCTGAGAAATTGTCATGTCCAAAATTATTTGTCTGCCCATGCCTGGTCCAACTCCTAATCCTCTTTCCTTCACTTCTGGTCCTTCTGGAAACCCCCATTTCCAAATCTTTGCCCAAGGATTAGCCAATCAGCAATTAGGAAAATAATTAGGAAAAGAACCAGGGAAACTCCCCCTACAAAATAAACAGTAATGAAGAAAAGTCTTAGAAAAAGGACACAAATCATTAAATATCAGTTAATTGTGAAATATAGAAGGATAAGAGGATGGAGAAGTTGCACAGGTATTAAAAAGTGCTTATAAACTTGTGTTGGAATTTTGATGGGGATTTCATTGAATTTGTTTATTGCTTTTTAGTAAGATGGCCACTTTCACTATCTTAATCTTACCCTTCCATAAGGAGGGGAGATCTTTAAATCTTCTGAGGTCTTCAATTTCTTTTTTTAGGGACTTGATGTTCTTGTCATACAGATTTTTCTCTTGCAAAGAAATGTTCAAAATCCTTATTCATCAAGGAAATGTAAGTCAATATTACCCTGAGGTTCCACATTATACCAATCACAATGGCTAAGATCAAAAGCTCAAATGACAGCACATATTGATGACCAATGTGGTACAAACATTCTGGAAATCAATCTGACAGTTCCTTCGGGAAAAAATGGATATAGTTTTATCTAATGACCCAGATATACCAATCGTGGGCATATACCCAAAAGATGCTCCACCATACCACAAGGACAGATGCTTCACTATGTTCATAGCAGCCTTATTTGTAATAGCCAAAAACTGGAAATAACCTAGATATCCCTAAGCTGAAGACTAGATGCAAAAAAAAATGTGTTTTATTTACACAATGGAATATTAGTCAGCTATTAAAAATGAGGACATCATCAACTTTGCAGGCAAATGGAAATATCCTGAGTGAGGTAACCCAGACCCAAAATGACATGCATGGTGTGTATTCACTGATACATAGATAGTATCCAAAAAGTACAGAATACCCATGATACAACCCATAGATGGTTCGAAGTATGCTAAGAAGGGAGGACCAAGTGAGAATGCTTTAATCCTAATTAGATATGGGGAAAACAATAATGGGAGGCAGAGAGAAAGAGAGATTGACATAGGTGGGAGTGGGGAGGGAAACGGAAAAGTGGACAGAATCAGGTATGGGGGGGATACAGGAAAGAAGGCCAGAGGGAAACCAGAGTGAGTGGAATTATGGACCTGCTGGGGATGAGGGAGCAGGGAGTATCTCTATGAAGTTCCACTCACCTGTGATGCTAGAGGTTCTCAGGACTCCATAGGAATGACCTTAGATGAAATGTCCAACAATGAGGAGATGGAACCTGAAGAGATCACCCCATTTTCAAAAATTGTGACCAATAATTGTTCTTGTCCAAAAGAAAAGTAGGAATTAAAATGAAGCAGAGGTTGAAGGAATGGCCAACAAGTGACTGGCCCAATTTGGGATGCATTCCATAGACAGGAACCAAACCTTGACCCTATTACTGATGCTATCTTGTGCTTATAGACAGGAGCCTAGCATAGCTATCCTATCTGAGCTCCACCAGCAGATGACTGAGACTAATGTAGATATTTATTTCTGACCACCGGACTGAAGACAGGATCCATTTTTGAAGAGTTAGGAGAAGTTTTGGAGGAACTGGTAGGGATGGCAACCCCATAGGACGACCAACAGTTTCTACTAACCAAATTACTAAGAGCTCCCAGAGAATAAGCTACCAACCAAAGAGCATATAGGGTTGTCCAGGGCCTCAGTTACATATGTAGGTGAGGGCTCCCTTTTCTTGCCTCAGTGAAAGAGGATATGCCTAATCCTATAAATATTTAATGACCCAGTGGAAGAGAGTAAGGGTAAGGGTAGGGGTGAGGGTGTTTTGGGATGTGGATGGAGGAGTACCCTCTCAGAGGGGGAATGGGGTGAAAAATTCTTGAGAGGTGGGGAAACATTTGAAATGTAAACAAATACAATAATTAATTGCTTTTAAAAATAACTATTTGCAAAGGATCTACAATTAGTTCTCATTTGGCCTATCAGTTCACACACAACTATCAATAACTATCTGTAAATTCAGAGGATCTGTCATATTTGTGGGGTATACCAGCATCTGTGCCCCATACACACACATAGCATACACACATACACACACACAGACATACACACACATACACACACACACACACACACATACACGTATGTACTTGATCAGATTATCACAACCAAATCTTTAAAGATAAAGACTTTGATATGAGCAAAATGAATTTTAAAAGGATGATAAAACTCAGCAGGTTATATTTAGAAATATAAATGTGTGTGTGTGTGTGTGTGTGTATGTATGTGTGTGTAACAATAATTAATGAAAAAACAATACATTTAAAAGTGAGGCTGGAGGGACATGTGAGATGGTTAGGAGAGAGGAAAAGGAATGATGCAATTATATAATAATCTCAATAATGAAAGAAAAATGTCCAGAAACTCCCTGGTATTTAATGAGAAAAGGATGATAAAACCAGGACAAAATGGAGATAATCTCTAAACAGTGTAAATTCAAGTAAGTATGAGAGAGAATCATATTTGCAACACTAGAACAGGCAAATGGAAAAAAACAAGTTATAAAGAGCTAAAATGAGATTATTATATGAAATGAAATGTAATCAATAGCTGCAGAAGACAGATTCTTGTTGTTTCTCCACAAAAACTTATCGTTTCTAAAGAGGAAGAAAGAAACACAGAACCAGAGTGCACCTCTTTATTTTCTAACATATAAAGTAAACAGGATTCTAAGTATTGAAAAGCACAGGAAATTCTGACACAGAACTGACATGTGATTCCTGCTGACTCCAAAGTACAACTTAATGAAATTATCAGACATCTAGCTAAAACATTTCCTAAGCTAACAGTTGCAGTGCTTTGGAAAAAAAGAATAACAATGTCCAAATTTCTGAATAAGTCAAAGTTTCCAAAAAAATTTACACTCAGGAGAACAAGGCCTAAGAATGAAGGTGACAGCTATAGTTCAGCTAGATAATCCAGAAATAAGTACATTACTTATGATGGTGCTTTCTTAAGGACCTAGAATGGAGGTCATGGCAACTGAGTCAGAAGCAGTCTCTATAACAGTAATGCATAGCCCTTCCTCACATGCTTAAGCTGAATAGATTAGAGGCAAAAGCTTGCACATCATCTAGGTCTGGCCTTTGGTTCATTACATTCCTCTTTTAACACAAAGTGTATGGTCTCATTGTATATCTGTTTATTCTAAAGCTTATCAGGTGCAGGACTTTTTCATAAAACTTTTCACAAAATTTTCCTAGAAACAAATGGTTTCTTGAAAAACTTAGCTATTAGTGATTTTCTATACTCAATATTTCAGTTGGTTATGGGTAGAGTGCCAGGTACCATAGCAGATGATTGGATGGGAACAAATAACTCAGCAGGCCGTCAGCCCTAGAATACCATGAATATTCTATTTATCTGTAATTAAACCTAATTGACTTAATGCAATATAAAGGTTTGTATATGCTTGACTTCATAGGCTCATGTATTTGAATATATTTGGGCAGAGAATAGTACTATTAGGAGTCATGGCCTTGTTGGTTTGGTCTTGTTGAAAGGGGTGTGTCATTTTACAGATAGGTCCTTCATTTAGCTGCTTGGAAGTCAGTCTTCTCCTGTTTGCCTTCAAAAGAAGATGTAGAATTCTCTGTTTCTCCAGTGCCATGAGTGTACTATACTGCTATATTTCTAACCATGATAATAATGGGCTGAACCTCTGAACCTATAAACTAGCTTAAATTCAATGTTTTCCTTTATACAAATTGTCATGGTCATGTTATCTCTTCAGAGCAATGGAAACCCTAACTAAGACAAGTAATTTTATTATGAACACAAACCACTAGGTCTTTTTCCTCATAATTTGAATATAGTATCTAAGTATTTATGACATATATTGAATTTCTGATTAATTTTTCTGTTTTGTATTGCTATTGATTTACATATATTTATCCTGTTGAGTTTAGCAATTCTAATCAGTTCATTGTGATACTTTAAAGAATATTTTCAAAGTTTGTTTGATTGTTGGTTAGTTTTTAAATTTATGTGTAAAGGTGTAAGTGTGTTTTCCCTGCAAATAAGTACAGTATATACTTCCTGTGCCTGTAGAGGCCAAAAAGGTTGATACTAGTGGTTTTCTTTGCTTTATGTTTTATTGACATGTTTTCTTAGCTATTTCTTTGTTGTCTCCTCAAAGCCTTCTGCATGTTTTCATGGTTATTATAATTGAAATGATTTAGTCTTCTATCCTTTTAAGTCCTGACTCTTCTTAAGTCCCCTTTAGCCTTGACAGGTTTCATTATCACTTGCTAATGTTCCAGGGGTCAGAGGGCAGTGTCCATACCCGATTCCTCTGACCTTAACTGCTGAGTTTCTTTCCAGCACCTTGTCATATTTCTTTCATATCAGTCTACACAGTTTCCACTGAATCTGACATTTATTTTCATGTAGACAGCTTATCATTACTTCTTATTATTTATATTTAGATGTTCAAGTAAACATTTTAAATAATAAAGAAAAGAGGTAGGTGGCTCCAGTGGAGGAACACTGGAATTAAATATACAAATAAGAAATTATATAATCTTGTTGATACCATACTAGTAGGTAAATGATAATAAAGAGTATGAGTGTCTAGACTTTTTTAAACCCCCCCCACCACATCAGTGACATAAAATCAAAAGGAAAGTATGGAACTCTCAATAGCTAATGTGGAAGAGGAAGTATGAAACAGTTCATACTTTCCACAGAATTCAAGTCAAGATACACCAAAAATGTACTTTATCAAGATAAAAATAATTTACATTATTGAAAAAATAAAAATCTGAAAAAAAACCCAAAAAATATAATCATGGAAGAGGATACAGATAATAAAGAAGAGAAAGCCAGATACAGTAGTGAGTACATGAAATTCCAGCACTTAATGGGGCTGAAACAGAAGACTGAATGGAACACCAGCTTGTAGTATATATTATAGTGATTTGAATAGGTAACAGCCCTTAAGGCTCAATTAGTTTGTGACATTATTTAGGAGAGGTTATAGAGATTGATTTTATCTGCAGAAAATATGTGACAAGGGACTTGGGAGATTTATATCCATGTCCAAGTTCTTGCTTGTTCTTCTGACTTCCTGTGTGGAGTTGAAATGTGAGCCGTCATCTTTCTGTTCTGACTGCTTGCTGCTGTTATGGGCACTCTATCTGGCACAATAAGCTAATACACAAACAAATAAATAAAATAAAATAAAATAAAATAAACTTCTTCCCTTTATAAGTTGCCTTGGTAATAATGTTTTCTAAAAGCAAAATAATACAATTGTAGCAGTAGTGAATTTAACACAAATTATAACCAATTGTATTTGGAGAAAAAAAGCTCCGTGAGCACCAACAAGCACCTATGCCAGTATGCTAATTATAGAAACAGTTACAGTGAATACCAGCAAAATGTGATGTATATAATGTAGCCACATTTTGAAAAGAAAAAGTTAAGAGTCCTAATGATCCCTAGAGGTCATTTTCTGTGTACAGAGATGGGCTTTAGATAGAAACAGAGGAAGGTCTGGCGAAATGTATGAGAAGTATGCATAATTAAGCATGTAGAGTGGGTCTTCTGCATTGTCCTATGATAGCCTGTTGTATCAGTAGATGTTTACTTCTCACAGATGCACTTTTATATTGATCAGGAGCTTTCTGTCCTCTGTGATTATGATATTTCAGGAATCCAATGATGAAGTAAGGTTGATAACAAGGATTTATCTCTGTGTTGAAGTAAAGTGGACAGAAATTGTGGTAGCAACTAGGAGGCTCTTGTCCTGCTTGTAATTATGCAAATAATAAGAACTGTTTTTCACAAGAAGCATCTCAGGTATGCCTGTGCATAGCCTGATGTTGACAGTGAGACCCTGACCCAAGAAAAGGGACATATATATTTATATGTGTGTGTATGTTTGGCATTCATACACATGGACACACATACACACAAACATATGTCAATGCCTATGTCTATGTCTATGTCTATGTCTATGTCTATGTCTATGTCTATGTCTATGTCTAT
>NW_021605506.1:382131-390644 GCF_004785775.1 Grammomys surdaster
TCTATGTCTATGTCTATGTCTATGTCTATGTCTATGTCTATGTCTATCAGGCATTCATACAGGTGCCCTCAGAATCTCAAACAATGTATCAGATCCCTGGTACTAAAGAACAGCCACTTGTGTGCCACACCATGTTAATGGTAGATATTGGGCTGGAACCCCTGTCCATCTGCCCTCCTTCATTAAATCTTACCTGCACTGGGAAAACTCTGAACAAGGAGTGATGCCAAACGGTAGGTTCAATGCTCTTTTGAGGTCTTTTATTACTCTCCCTACCCTCAGGGGTTGTCCACAGATATGGTCTCAAGGACAAAGGTAGCAGAGACTATGAACAGGAGGTTTGGAAGCCCTGTGAATATGTACAGTGATATATATTTAGAGACTGGGGGTAAGCATATCTGAGGTGGGAAAAGGTCATTGGCTGAGGATTTAGAGTACCAAAATGCCTCATTAGCATGGGTAAGCATTTCAGGAATCTCTGGTGTAAACTGAATGCATTTGAAACAGGAGACAGGAAGTCGTACATGTAATTTAAATGTAGAGTTGTGAGGAGTTTTGAACTTCCCAGACAATGTCAGAGAATAGAAACTCTGCCAGTGTGGGGAGTCTTCCATATTATGCTAAGCCCCATAAGGCTATAAGGTCAATTATACACATAACCATATTTAGCAGAGTTTTCCCATATTTCCCCTGATTTAGTTTTTAATAGAGAAATGTCAATAAATTACTTTGCTTATACATTGGAGATCACGAGATACCTGAATACATTCATGTGAAAGCACATGAGCGCACACACATACACACACACACACACACACACATGTATACACATTCACAAACACAAATACACATGCACGTACACCATAGCATACAAATATATACATAAAGTAAAACAACATTATTTAAAAAAATATGTACTACATACATGCCTTTAAACTTATTGTTGCTCTGTGAATACATATTTGAAAACTCAGCAAAAGCTTTGTAAATATATGAAAATCTATTATTGGAAAAAATTCTGCAATATTGTTGTATATTAACAGTGTAGATATACTGAGTTCATTTTATTCCAAGATTCATTTCAAGTGCTTTAGGTCTATTACTTAATCATTTATGGCTATAACTTTGAAGAGGAATGAACAGCAGGATACTTCATGCACTGGAATGCATAAATCCACTATTGGAAAGATTTCACTAGGAGCCAGGAACTATTCTGAGTGCTTTTCATATATTATGCCTTTTAATCCTCACAACACTCCATGAGGTGTCGTTCCTATCCACTCCTTACCCATACATACAGGAATTGTATAAATACATTTAATATACTAAAGTTAAAAGCTTTCCTTGGGCTCTAAGGCAAAGGTATTCATATTTTCCTGTTGGAAAATAGGAAGCAGTCATGAGCTTCCATCATTACTATTATTATTGCCTTTGTGATGCATTTATAGGAAAATTGTCACAACAGGTAAGAAATGTGAAAATTAGATAACCAATGGGAGATAACGGAATTTTTAGACATGATGTCATATCCAAAATATCACAAAATTCAATACAAAACTCATTGCAGCAGTATAGTATAAATGACTTGCATTATGTTTTTAGTGTGTTGAAATGATAAAAAAAAGTCACAGACCTTTTTTTTTTTTTTACATATTTTGTAGAAATGAAGAACATTCATTCTTGTCTTCGCTCCCTCTCCTACTTAGGGTAGAAAATACTCTGACAAAAAGAATAATGAAGATAGGGCTTATCTGGCTTTCATTTTATCATTCTTTTCTGTAGTGAAGAGTTCAGGTGGAAAGCTCAGTACAACTGGTCACCTTGAAACCACTGCCAAATGTAGCCAGCAATGAATGGATGCTACATATTTTTGCTTAGCTTGCTTTCTTCTTTTCATGTATTCATAGGATGGCCCATGAAATGTTGTGGTCCACAATCTGGATGAGTCTTCCTACATCAAATAACTCAACTCTGAAAATCCTCATATACTTGTTGACAGGCCAAGCAAATGGAGACAGTCCCTCATTAAGACTTCTTTCCTACATGTTGATCCCACAATCAAAACTAGATTCCTTAATGAAAGACTTAGAGAGAAAAAGATGTGGTGAAGAACTAGATACAACTATGTACAAATTCTATTGAGAGGCGATGCCTCCTTAGACAGGATCTACATTGAAACTGCAGTATTATTTGATCTCCTGAGACAGTGTATCTTGTATCTCTGATTGGGCTAGACTGGAAACCACTTATATAACTGGAGATGGCTTTAAATTTGTGATCATTCCTTACCTCTCAAGTACTGAGATTTTAAAAGCAGGCTACTATCGATAGGTTATATGGTGCTAGAAATTCAACCCAAGGCTTTGTCTATGCCAAGCAAGTACACTCCCAAATGAGGAATACCCTCAGGTCTAGCCTTATAGCATTATAAAAGTAGAGTTTACATTATCTCTGCTAGAAAGTTTCATTCTTCTGCTATAAAATTGCCAATTCTTTTTGAAGTAATTTATTTCCAAAATTATTATTGCATGTTTATAGGATCTTTTCAGTAGAGATTTAAAATATGAATGAAAGATGAATCATAGATTATTCTAAACATAATTTAAACCTTAAATAGAGAAATTAGTATTATTCTGTGTACAGAAGCACATTAGCAAGAGATACTAGGATGCTGAAAAGAACGAATATTACTTCTGTTGATGTCTAGATTAGAAAGAACATCTCATTTCATCTTCTCTATTACATTTCCCAACAAACAATGAAGTTAATAATGGCCACCATGATATAAGGGTGGACATGAATTATAAGCAAACAAGGAAAGTAGTAGATCACTAAACAAATTGAAACCAAAATGCTGGCTTTCTATTATGAAAGTGTTCTAAATCCATTGGCTAGCTATTGAGTAGCTGATTCAAAACTGAAGGATGGTTCCATATTACAGATTTAGTCTTATTTGCTTTGGGTAGAATTTTACACTCAGCACGGTCTGTAGCCTATCAGCCTAGGTAACTATGATATTTAACGCTGCTTTTTGTTTGAAAGGCACTCAAATCATCTAGAATATAAGCTTCTCAGTGTATCTATGAGGAAGCTTCTAGATTAAGTAGCATAAGGTGGAAAGAGTGAGACAGACACCAGAATGTGAATTTTGCCTTTACATATACATTTCTATAAATATTCATACTACACTTAAGCCCCAAACACCTGAATATAGTTCCAGTTGGCTGGAATAGAGACTTTCAATTGGCTATAAACTTCCTCTGAGTGGTCATACGTGGTGGGGCCTCTGTAATAATGACGAGAGCCTTAGTCCAGACAGTTGTACCATCTGAAGCTTTGCTCCCCATTCTCAACAATAGACAAATAAGAGTGATTAGTATTCAATATGATCACATTGGTAATAGAAACAAGAAAGCTTATTTATGCTCCAAGTCTGGTTTAGACCTAAATAGAGGGAAAAAAACTTTGCATGGCTTAACAGTCCTGGCCATTGTGTGGGCTTGTTCTTTATTACCTTATTACTATTTGAGCTCTTGCCCCTCTGCAGATAGTATAACAACAACAACAACAACAACAACAACAAACTGTATGAAATCTCTGCCTAGGAAATGAACTCCAATTGGCACAGAGTTTCAACTTTTTCTTTCTCTTAGCATCAGAAACCTGAGGAAATTCTAATTTTGTAGTAAACATTATGTTAATAATCTGACAAACAAAGGAGAAACACAGATGTCTCTGTAGAATCTCTGTATTACTACCAGGATGCTTACCAGCCTATGGTTTTACATCTACTCAAAAGTAGCATCTTCACACATTACATAAATTTTCCTCCCATTAGGAAGAACTTCCTAACCTCTGGGTATGTCCTGGGGTATGTCTCAGAAACCTAAATTCTTACATCTATCTGATTTCCAGTGAAGTTGGAAAATTATGGAAAAACATCTGGGGAAAACAGACATGGATTCTCACTTCCTCTGTCAGCTGAATTTATGGAATGTTACATGATGCTACAATTATGATCTGGAAGATAGAAATATATGATGACCTTTGAGAGATCATGGGAAGTAGATCTGCTTGTTCATGTAATGTCTTCTTCCTTCCAGCCTGCTTGAACTTTAATGGTATGTAACCCATCTACTTGGTAAAGGTTCTTTTCTGACTGAGTCATCTACTGCTCATTTTGGGATGATCTTCATGACACAAATGTCATGTTCAGGGCAACTATGTGTATTCTTATTAGTGTAAAATTGTCAACAGTTGCCTGTAAATATAATTAGTTCAGAGAATCTGTTCTAGAAAGGTCAGAATCAATTAACATTCTTGTTCTTAAGACTCCTTGCCAGGAACTTTCATATGATGCAAAATTTGTAATAGTCAAGTTTTCTAGGGAAGCTAAAGCAACACATATACATGCATGCACACATGTACACAAACACACACACACAGAAGCATGCATGCATGTACACAAACACACACTTACATAGGCACACATGCATACATGCATTCATGTGAGTGGGAAACACTAATTTACTGTTATTCCAGTGAACAAATACATTACCAGACATTATACTTGTTTGAGAATGTGCTTTTGTGAGCCTTCTGAGCTTCATTTTTAGTAGGTCTTTCTGGGAATGTTTGAGGTAGACTAAGCTGTGTTTTTCATGAAGTTAGTTATAATAAATACATTTCTGTCTTAATTTTCTTTCTATTTCTGAGACAAAACAATATGACTAAAAAAAACTTAGAGAATCAAAGATTTATTTTACTTCACAGTATACAGTATACCATACATCAAAGACAGGGAGGAAGGCACTCAAAGGAAGAATAGAGAGGCAGACACTAAAACAGTGACCACAAAGTAATGCTGCTCACTGGCTTGCACCTTATAGCCACTCAGCTGATTTCTTTGGCCATTCAAGATCAGATGCCCAGAAATGGCAATTTACATACTATACTGGGCCCGACCTACCACAATTACTAATCAAAATAGTGTTTCACAGGCTTGTCTACAGGATGATCTGATGGAGGAATTTTCTTTCTTGAGGTACCTCTTCCCAGCTTAGATTGTGGCAAGTTGCCAAACAATATACATTACAATGGTTTTGGTAGTATAAAGGCTCATCAAAAGTAGACAAACTCTCATGTACTTATGCAGCAAGGGAAGACAGATAGAAGGACCAAGAGGTAGAAGGTCGCCATATTAAGTTACTTTTCTTAATATAATGGTAAAATCAAATCAAGGAAGGGTTTGTTTTTACTCACAGATTGAGGATACAGCTCTTCATGATGGGGAAGGCATGGCAGTTCTATCTTGAGGCAGCTTGTAAAATTGCAACCACATGCAAGAAGTACAGAGTGATAATGGCAGTTACATTCAGCTCTCTTTCACTTTATTATTTAGTCCATATACCCCTCCCACGGAAAGTGGTTTCACACACTCTGAGTAATTTTCCTACCTCAGTTAACCCAATCTGGAAACTCCCTCATGGACATGTCAAGGCTTGCCTTCCAGGTGATTTCAGATGATGTCATGTTGGCAATCAATATTAATCATCACAAAGTGTGAGGGAGAAATGGAAGAAGTGGCTTTCTTTTAAGAAATTTGCTCAATGGATTGTGAAGTGTAGCATAGGAGGTTGCAGTCCAGGAAATGTTATCATTTTAGTTTATAGCTTACTGTTGGTAAGATTCTTTGTTCGTGTAGGTAGCACATTCATTACAAACTGAGTATTTGAACTCTACCGGAAAACATTGTCCAGGTACATTTACATACTTTCATGATAATCTCCTTAGGTAATTGAATATGAAATATTTTAAAAGTGTAAAAAATGTTACTTTTTTAAATAGTAAGAAGACTTTCTAAGATGTAGTATCTGTCAAGTTGATGCAAAATTAGTCACAATAATATCAACAAAATCAATATCTGAATATTTGTAAAACAATTGTGTTGTCATATAGTCATATGTTTTGTGAATGTTTATCTGAAAGTGTTCAAATTCTAATGAGACCACATATGTGACGTATTCTCAGGCAGATAGTTCATAGTCAACAAACTGGAAATTAGTCATTATTTAGTGGTGTCTCTTAAGATGCATATTTTTTTCAAGACAATTTTCTTGACATTATAAAATTTTATCTCTTGCTTTTATTTCTTTCAACTAACTTGTATTATTTTATATATTATATAGACATAGATTTTAATGACTACTTAAAATCCTATATAGTGTATTTAAAACAAATTGCTTATGTTACTTGTAATGTTTTATATATGTTGGGTTAATATGGGGAGTCCCAGATCCGTCCCACCACCTGGGCCGCTCAGGGAGGAAGATGGGCCATGGTAAGTTTGACTGCACTCACTCCACACCTCTGCTGGGTGAGTGTTGGGCTATGGAAAGTTGTAGGACCCCACTCCACGGGTGGGGAAGTGCAATCTGTGGTCTCCAGGGACTGGCAGAGTTGACTTGGGGGTCCCCAGCCTTTTGAAGAGGCCAGGGATTGTCTGGTTCTCAGACTCCTGGGCACCCAGGCACCTCTGGGAGCCATGGAAAAGCCAAGAACAAAGTGAGGGTCATGGGTTGGATTGGACCAAGGTTGAAGGGGAGAGGAAGAGAGAGTTCTGGCTGGGTTCCAAGGGGATAAGAGTTATTGACTTGCTTGAGTTGGTGGTCGTCATGACTGGGAATGTAGAGAGGTCTTCTGTGGGAGATTAGACAGCAGCTCTGTAGGTGAAAGCCTTTTTCATTTTTCTCCAAAATAGATCCTGATGAAAGAGAAACAGTCCATTGTTTTAAGATGTTTATTGTCATGGCAGAATGTAGATGATAAACTGTATCCCAGTTTCCCAAATTTCCCTCAAGGCAGGCCTGAAGTTAAATACCTTTTGTAAGAAGGAGGGTCTGGGAAGGAATGCTCAATTGGCTATGCCCTTCTGATCTTTAGGCACCTCATTAATATGGAAGATCTGTCTTGAGGTTGGTGACTGAAAGACAAAAATCTGTGGCCTTGTGTCAGGAGCCTAGAGTCTGGGGGTGTGGTGAAATGCCTGCCATTCCTTAGGATCACCTGGGGTCTCTTGACAGTTTCTAGCCTGTGCTTGACCAGAAACCAGGCTGCCTTTCAAGGTCATACAATTCACCCTTTTACTTTTTTAAAAAAAGAGCGATCACTGGAGTGACTCTGTCATTTGTAGTGAAAATATTGGGTGGAGTGGCAGTATCAAAAGAAAACACTACAAAGGCTAAAGAAGTAGCACAATTAAGCCAGAGGGGTAAGGAGAGGATGAGGGTGGGGGTTGAGAAGACAAAGAATCATTGAATCAATAATTGTTTCACAGGTTGTACAGTATGAAGGCAATAGCATCAGTTTTAAACAACCATTTAATAATCTAGATAGACATCATGTTTTCCTTACTAACATGTAGCTTCCCCCAAGTTCAGGAGTGATTTGACTTTGGCAAGAGAGTTCATTTGCAGCTTGAAGGTCCCAAGTTTATTGATTCAAGGATTCAGCACATGTCTCTGGATCATAGCAAGTGTATCAGGAGTCTTCAGTCAGATGAGGTGTCTGGAGGAGGGCAGCTTTGTTGTCCCAACCAGGTACCAGGACATAGTGTTGTCTTCACTGGATCTATGAGAGAAGCACTGTCCTTTTCCTTTGTGGCAATAGCCTGTACGGTAATCTCAACAGAAGAATAAAACCCCAGCAGGGGGATGTCTGCATAGGATGAGTAGCAAGCATTAAGTCTGTAATGTTCTACTTGGGAGCATTTCATGGTCTGTCATTATGAACCTAGAAAACCAAGGGTGTTTGTAGGATTTAGTCCTGGAAGACATCCTTTAAGTGTGCTCTGAATGGCTGCAAAAGAAAATATCATGATAATTATGTATCTGGAATAGGCAACAATTTGTCTGTAAAGGGAATCACTAAGTTTGTTACTTAGTGATTGAATAATGGTGATCAGCATAGTTGATTTGATCTGTAGAAGTATATTAGATGATTTTTGAACCTTTAAAGAAATCTTTAAAACTTTGAAAAAATTTTTGGACATATATCACAAATGCTAGGGGGAAAAATAAACATTTAAATAAAGAAGCAAGAAAATTTGGTCTTGAAAAGCATGGACATTGTTTCAGGTATTCCTGTTAGGGAGAACAAGCATTTAAACAAAGCCTAAAAACTTTTAGGTTAAGGGTATCCAGGTGTGCTTCTCTATTGTCTTTGGTGGGCTTAGATGAAGTGGGGGGGGTCTGTTCTCTGCCACATGGTGGCTTTGTGCTCTGGCAGGCGTGTCTCCTTGTATTCTCTGTTTGTTTTTTCTTGGTCTGTATATCCTAAATGTAGAGCAGATGGAGAAGAAGGGCTAACCTTGAACAAAACCTCAAAAGAAGAAGTATAGATGTCAGGGCCAGAGGGAGTGAAAGGTAGCACCTCTAGATATGGTCTGTCTGTGTTTCAGCAGCAGCAGCAGCAGCAGCAGCAGCAGCAGCAGCAGCAGCAGCAGCAGCAGCAGC
>NW_021605506.1:390654-398240 GCF_004785775.1 Grammomys surdaster
GCAGCAGCAGCAGCAGCAGCAGCAGCAGCAGCAGCAGCAGCAGCAGCCTGCTGGCAGACAAATGAAGCAGACACTTCATAGCAGGAACTGAAAGGCAGCTCTATTAGCTATGTAGGATCCCTTGTTGTGGGACTGGGGGAGAGGCAGAGAGTAACGGCCAGTTTCCACCTAGTAGAGCAAGATAGGTCTAAAATCAGATATGTAGACTATAGCTAAAAGTCAAAGGGAAGGAGGGGAAATAAACTGGCTAGAAACACATGGGGAAAAAAAAGAGAGAGAGAGAAAGAGAAAGAGAGATCAGAGGAAGGACTATTTTTTGAACTAGGTCACAAGTTACTAGGTCCTTAAGTTCCAGAGAGAGTTTTTGTGGGTCGCCAGCTGGGAAGTATGCTTGCAGATGGGTTTGCACACATCCTCCACCAGCTGTTGGGCTAATGTGGTAAGTCCTGAGTCTGCCACACCACAGGGCTTGAACCGCTAAGGGAGAGGCTTGGTCAACAGGCTATTGCTCATTGTCATTTACTCATTTACTCTAGGCCTCAAGCATACATGCATACATATATGTATAACATATATACACAAGCATATATATGATCTTGAACTTCTGATCATCTTACCTCCACATCCCAAGTTCTGAGATTGTTAGCTTGTGCCACCATGCTTGGCATTATGTGTGCTGCTGGCAAAATAACACAGGTCTTCATCTATCTAGACAAGTATTTTGCCAATTGTGGCACATCTCCAAAAGTCCAAGTTTTGTTGTTATGAGCTATGTCTTGAAATTTGCACAAGAATATTCATTTATTGTTATGTTTGTGATTTTAATGCAATATTTAGAACTTATCAAATGCACAAATTTTGGCATTTTGGGTGGAATTTTATCTTCATATTTAAACTCTCGATTTATACATACATTGGATTAAGAGTCTATCTCTCTAGTACAATTATCAGAATTCATTTTTGAGGACTTCTCAAAATAAATCACAAGATGACTAATTTCTTGGTGCCTTAGTTTTTCTTCATTATCTATGATATGATAGATACTCCAGGAAATTAAACTTATGCAAAAATGTCACATTTTATTTTACAGTTCAAGGTAACTGACAGGGATATCAAAATGGAAGGAGCTTGAAACTGCTGATCGCCTTGACTTCACACTCAAGAAGCAGAGCATGATAAATACCAGTCCCTACTCAGTTCCTTCTTCTCTTGCATAGTTCAAGATCCTAGTCAAGAAGTAGTGCCAGGCACTTGGGATGACTCATTTTAACTCAATTGACTAGTCTCAATATAATTCTCACAGGCAGATGTAGAAGCTCAGTTCAGAAATGAGTTTAGATGCCCTTAAGCTGACAATTAAGGCCTAGCATTGTAATGGCGAACTATTGTAGTTTTCCACATGTCTCCACCAAAGGATATCAGTTAAATGAATTATCTTTCCAATGGATCTGTGTTTTATCAAAAAGAAAAGCTGTACATGTGTGAGCTCCAGGACAGGTAACAGCTTCATTCATAGGAGACCTGGAATTTGAGAAGACTTTGATGGTCTTCAGGGAAATAAGACAAGTTATTCAATAGACTCAAATTGCTTGGCAGATGGAGGTACACAAGCACGGGTTGATACACACAGGTCTCATACAGGCTACACAGATGTCAGGACAAGCCTTACAGACAGACTCAATTAAGCATGCTGGTAAAGGTGGAGAAACAAACAAAGGCTCAAACTCTGATTAAGGCTCAGGTCTCTATCATCAGAGAGAGCTATATACAATCACATAAAATTGTAATTTCTTTAAAAAAAAGTGGTATAACAGATTACATCACTGTTTACATTAAGGTTCCCAGATATATCAACACAGTTTGTACTCACTCATAACCCCCATTGGATGTCCAGTGACAGCCATATTTTTAGCTTATTTATACTGGATATCCGTTTGAGAATATATATATACACACACACACGTTTGTGTGTGAGTCCATGTTAATTTTTGTCAATCCTTCTCAGTTGCAACAGGGACAGGAGAAGGAAGAAAGGAAGCAAGGCAAGTTTCCTGCAGGCAATGGTTGAATGTGTTGAAGTTTATGTGCACATGTATACAGATTTGCAAGCATATTTGCACATGTATACATATGAACGTCATAGATTGAAGTCATAGGTTTTCTCAATCAGTTTCTACCTTACATTTTGAGAAGAATCTCTCTCTTCCCTTTGAACCTAGGGCATTCAGATCTTACTGGACTAAATGTCCATACTGATGTCTAGAAATCATCTTGTCTCTAATTCTCTAGTTCTTGAGTTACTGGTATTCAGCACAATGGCCAGATTACATGTGCTGTGTGGGTTGATCATAGTCTTCATGCTTGAGCAGCAGTCATCCTACCAGATAAAACCATATCAGCCCCTTATGCCATCTTTTAAAATAAGAAGCTGCAGCATACTTACTCATACAGGAATCAAACCAGACTTGGGACAGTGACTTGACAAATAAGGGAGACCAATGTGTAATGCAGTGTATCCTTTGAGTTTTTACATATTACTTTCTATAATCCAAGAAGCAACAGGGATGTCTAAAAATGTGTATGCGTATGTGTATGTGTGTGTATACGTGTGTGTGTGTGTGTGTGTTACACAATAAAAAATGGTTACTAAGAGCTTAACTTGCTGACCTAGGTCACTATAACACACATTACTAGTAGCTGAAAATACTTAACTACTTTAGTCTTTGAAATAGGGGCATCACAAAACACCATTTTTTGTTGCAATGTACTGAACTGCAGAAGATAAGGTGTCTGTCTTAAGTTATACATATAACCTCACTGAAGTTAAATTTATGATAAAGGGGCAGTAAGAGTTCAAGAAATAGAGGAGGGTGTACCCTGGAACAATATCAGATACCACATGGCTCTCCTAGTAAAGGTTACTATCACTATAGTGAAACACTATGACCAAAAGCATGTTTGAAGGAAAAGGATTTATTTCCTTACCCTTCCACACCTTGTCTACTACGGACAAAAGTTTAGGAGAGGAATTCATGCAGGAATATGACATAGAGACTGAAGCTGATGCCAAGGTCATGGAGGACTTCTGTCTCTTGCTTCTGTGAGGATGTACCCCCAACACCCCCATTCCCACCTCCCAACCCTCGAATTCCCCTACACTCGGAAAATAGCCTTCATGGGACCAAGGATCTCCTCTGTCACCTATGCCTGACAAGGCTATCCTCCCCTACATATACAGCTAGAGTCATGGGTCCCTCCCTATGTGCTACCAGGCTGGTGGTTTAGACCCTGGGAGCTCAGGTTGGTTGGTATTGTTGCATTCCTCATGGGGCCACAAACCCTATCAGCACCTTCAGCTCATTCTCTCTAACTCCTCCATTGGGAACCCCCTTATCAGTTCAATGGTTAGCTGTGAGCATTCAGCTTTGACTATGTCAGACTCTGGCAGACCTCTAAAGAGACAGCCACATCAGGCTCCTATAAGCATGCACTTCCTGACATCAACATCAGTGTCTACCTTTGGTGACTGTACATGGGATAGATATCCAGGTGGAATGGTCTCCAGACAGCCCCACCTTCAGTTTCTGTCCCACACTTTGTCTCCATATTTGCTCCCTTGAGTATTTTGTTACTCCTTCTAAGGAAGACTGAAGCACCAACACTTGGTGTTTCTTCTTCATGAGATTCATGGGGTCTGTCAGTTGAATCTTGGGTATTTTAAGCTTCTGGGCTAATATCCAATTATCAGTGAGTGAATACCATGTGTGTTCTTTTGTGATTGGATGATATTTTATAGTTCTGTCATTTATCTAAAAATTTCTCAAATTCATTGTTTCTTTTAATAGCTGAGTAATATTCCATTGTGTAAATGTATCACAATTTTTGTATCCATTCCTCTGTTCAAGGACATCTGGGTTCTTTCCAGCTTCTGGCTATTATAAATAAGATTGCTATGAACATAGTGGAGCATATGTCCTTGTTTATGTGTTGCAGTATCTTCTCGGTATATGCTCAGGAGTGGTATAGCTGGGTCCTCAGGTAATGCTATGTCTAGTTTTCTGAGGAACTGCCAAACTGATTTCCAGAGTAGTTGCACCATCTTGCAATCCCACCAACATTGGAGGATTGTTCCATTTATCCACATCTTTGCTAGCATTTGCTCTCCCCTGAGTTTTTGATCTTAGCCATTCTGACTGTTGTGAGGTGGAATCTCAGGGTCATTTTGAATTGCATTTCCCTGATGACTAAGGATGCTGAACATTTCTTTAGGTGCTTCTTGGCCATTTGAGTTTCCTCAGTTGAGAATTCTTTGTTTAGCTCTATACACCATTTTTAATAGAGTTATCTGTCTGGAGTCTAATTTCTTGAATTCTTTATATATATTGGATATTAGGCCTCTATTGGATGTAGGATTGGTAAAGATCTTTTAACCAATCTGTTGGTTGCCAGTTTGTCCTATTGACAGTGGCCTTTGCCTTACAGAAACTGTCCATTGATGAAAGTAGGGTGTTGAAAACCCCCACTATTATTTTGTGAGGTGCAATGTATGCTTTGAGTTTTAGTAAAATTTCTTTTATGAATGTGTGTGCCCTTGAATTTGAAGCATAGATGTTCAGAATTGAGAGTTCATCTTTATAGATTTTTTCCCTTGAGGAGTATGAAGTGTCCTTCCTTATCTTTTTTGATAACTTTTGGTTGAAAGTTGATTTTATTTGAAATTTGAATGGCTAATCCAGCTTGTTTCTTGGGACCATTGCTTTGAAAATTGAAAATTGTGTCTTTGCCACAGAGGTATGTTTTCTGTATGCAGCAATATTCTTGATCCTGTTCACATATCCAGTCTGTTAGTCTACATCTTTTTACTGGGGAATTGAGTCCATTGATGTTAAGAAATATTAAGGAAAAATGATTATTTCTTCCTGTTATTTCAGTTATTAGAAGTATAATTATGTTTGTATAGCTATCTTCTTATAGGTTTGTTGGAAGATTACTTTCTTGCTTTTTCTATGTTGTAGTTTCTCTCCTTGTGTTAGAGTTTTCCATCTATTGTCCTTTGTAGGTCTGGATTTGTGTGAAGATATTGTGTAAATTTGGTTTTGTCATGGAATATCTTGGTTTCTCCATCTATAGTGGTTGAGAGTTTTGCTGGGTATAGTAGTCTGTGCTGGCATTTGTATTCTCTTATGGTCTGTATGATATCACTCCAGGATCTTCTGGCTCTTATAGTCTCTGGTGAGAAGTCTGGTGTAATTCTTATAAGTCTGCCTTTATATGTTACTTGATCTTTTTCCCCTTACTGCTCTTAGCATTTTTTTCTTTGTTTTGTGGATTTGATATTTTGATTATAATTTTATGGGAAGAATTTCTTTTCTGGCCTAGTCTAGTTGGACTTCTGTAGGCTTCTTGCATGTTCATCCACATCTCTTTCTCTTGGTTAGGAAAGTTTTCTGCTATAATTTTGTTGAAGATATTTACTGTCCCTTTAAATTGGGAATCTCACCTATACCTATTTTTAGGTTTGGTCTTCTCATTGTGTCCTGAATTTCCTGGATGTTTTGGGTTAAGAGCTTTTTCATTTTGCATTTTCTTTGACAGTTGTGTCAATGTTTTCCATGGTATCTTCTGCACATGAGATTCTTGTTTTCCATCTCTTGTATACTGTTTGTGATTCTTGCATCTATGACTCCTGATTTCTTTCTTAGGTTTTCTATCTCCAGGGTAGTCTACCTTTGAGATTTCTTTATTGTTACTATTTCCGTTTTTAGATCCTGGATGGTTTTGTGTAATTCCTTCACTTGATTAGTTTTGTTTTCTTACAATTCTTTAGGGATTTTCATGTTTCCTCTTTAAATGCTTCTACCTGTTTACCCGTGTTCTCCTGTATTTCTTTAAGTAAGTTGTTTATGTCCTTCTTAAAGTCCTCTATCATCCTCATGAGAAGTGATTTTTAAATCTGAGTCCTACTTTTCAGGAGTGATGGGGTGTCTAGAACTTGCTATGGTAGGAGAACTGGGTTCTGATGATGCCAGATAACTTTAAGTAACTCTAGTGCTACCTGCAATCACTGTCTCTGACTAGAGACTGTCTTTCCAATTATCTTGCTTTTGTCAGAACTCCTCAGAGTCCAGATGTTCCTGTGATCCTGTGATCCTGATTTCCTGGTTTGAAGAGCTCCTGGTACTCAGGCTTACTGTGGGATCCTGAAATCTTGCTGCTCTGAGTGCAGTGGTTCCTCAGTTGCTTTGAGTGCAGTGGTTCAACCACTGTTCTAAGATGGTTCAGGATATAGTATCTTCACATTACCAGACCTGCTAGGTTTCTGCCCCTGCCAAAAGAATTAAGTAAGGGGTGGAAAGGGAGTGGTATTCTGGAGTCGCAGGGTTTGTATGGATTGCAGCTCAGGGGCTTAGGGAGGGTTTTTACCTTCTACTCTAGGAACATGCAGGATAAGGTGTCTTCAGGAACATACCTGCTAGGTGTCTGCCCCAGCCAAAAGGACCAAGTGAGGGGCGGGGTTTGGGTGAGTGATGGGTCCAGAATGCCCCAGGCTCCCAGTTGCAGTTCTAGGGCTTAGGGTTGTGGGGGGAGGGTTTTTACCAGCTTCTCTAGGAAGGTTCAGGATAAGGTGCCTTCATGGAGCAGATCAGCTAGGTATCTGCCGCAGCTAAAAGACAGAAACTTTCTTAAAAAATAAAATTCTCCTCAGCCTTGATGAGAGGATGAGAGACGTAATTCTTTTTGTTTGTTTGTTTGTTTTTGTTTTGTTTTGTTTTGTTTTTCTAGGCATGGTTTCTCTGTGTAGCCCTGGCTGTCCTGTAACTCACTCTGTAGACCAGGCTGGCCTCAAACTCAGAAGTCCACCTTCCTCTACCTCCCAAGTGCTGGGATTAAAGGCGTGTGACACCACTGCCCAGTTAGAAGCAATTCTTTCATTACTTTTGACAGTCCATGATGGAGGCTTCTCAGGAAAATGTTTCCTGCTATTTTTTAGCTTCTCCTTGGCTACTGGCAAGCAAGTTAACATATCCTCATAAAAACATAACAAAGCAGGGTATATTCAGTATAAGTATAAAAGATATCCATCTCCTACAAGGAGATGCATCTGAGACAGCTTCTTTCAAATTATTGGATGTGGGAGGGAAAATAAGAATATTAGACTTTAGGCCACAAGCCAATCTTGACTTAACATTTTACGTGAATGCAAGATTTGCAAACAGTTTGATGACTAACTTTTATTTTTCAGTAGCTATGTGTCAGGAAAATTTTTATTCATAGGAAAAGAATGTTAGATTCTTTAGAGAAATGGTCCTTCTCTTATACCAGGACTTCCTGTTCTCTACATTAAAGTCTACTTTGTTACAGCTGAGAATTGACAACTGGGAGAAATTACTGCTTTCCTCCAGGATGATTAAGTTTCTATTTGGCTTTATGTTTCCCAGTTTTGTTTCATGGGACAAATGTTCAAGGAGAAAGGATGTGAAGCAATACTGTCATACAGAAATGTACAATTTTACCTCCAGGTCTTCTATAAAACGTTACTATTTACTCTAAGGAATATATTTTATGCACTCATATTTCTCTTTCTA
>NW_021605506.1:403932-437313 GCF_004785775.1 Grammomys surdaster
TCCCTTCCTCTTTCCCTTTCTCTGATGTCCCCACTCCAAGAAGATGAAGTTTCACCGCTACTTCCCTCAATAAACCTCTTGTGTGAGATCTGTGGTGTGGTGTGATCTCTGGGCAACATACCTTGTCCCAGACCCACCAAGGTACCTGGCTGTTAAATCCTAACAAAAATGATATAGAACTGAATATTTATAGAATTAGACTGGAATCTAGAATCTATAGGACTAGCAGTGAAGCTAAGTTGGTAGAATGTTTTCTAGCATTAATGAGCCTCTGGAGTTAATCCAAAACACAGCATAAAATGTGTGGATTAGTGCAAACATATAATCCCAGAACTAGATAGTTGGAGGCAGGAGAACCAGGATTTCAAAGTCATTTTTTCCTAAGTAATGTGTATGAGGTCAGTCAAAGCTACATGAGAGCAGTCACAGTGGATACACTATAAATTCAAATATTAAATACTGTTTTTAGACAAATTACTCAAATCTATGTATTTTTTATTCTTTTAAGGATAATTAGCAGGGTTGACATCATGAATTATTGTTTGGCAGTCTGGTAGAAAGTCAGTAGTGGCTTCTAGCTCCTTTCTCAATTGTTTGTTGGTAAAATCTCTTCAAATTGAGAATTTTACAATTCAACCTTCATGTTTTCTACCATATCCTCACAACTGGCCTGCTTATTAATAAGATTCTTTCTGTGTTGGGTCAGATTTTTGAGTGTGTGTATCATGTACATATAATATTTCAATTAAGCTTATCCCAGTCTATCTTCAAATAAGTGAAATTCAAGCAATGATATTTATTTAGCTTTGCACAATTAGTGGAGGCTTACCTCTAATCTAAATATCTAACCCTACTCTGGCTACTATCCCAAATGTGTTATATAAATACTTGCTGTTTGCTAGTTCACTTGGTTATTTATGCTCCAACAGTCTTGAGTGCTGGGGAGGGATTTCCGTCTGACACATGCTACAGGTCCGTCATGTCTCTGAAACCTGCTGTTCTCTCTGTCTTCTCTCCTCTGTGTTTCTTGTCTCTCCTTCTTTTCCTCTCCTCATGTTCCCTACCTGTGCCACTGGCCTGATAACTCAAACCTCTGACCTCTATCTATTCCCCTCAGTAATTGGAGTCACATTTTATTTAGCAAATAGGTTTAAATTGGGGAGCAACGTTTACACAATGGCTGTATGCATGAGGATCTGCTCATTTTGAAGCAACATAATCTGTTGCTAGAGAATTTAGCAATTGAATGCAAGCAGGACCAGATTAATGTACTACATTTAGGTTTCTTCACTCCTTACACATAAATATCTATTAAAAAGCCATCTAGACTGGAAGACACCCCTCCCTATCCTAAGCCTCTTGAGTCAATGAACTTCATTTCCCTTCCCTCAGCTTCTCTGATTCCTATATAATCCAGTCATCTTGTCTATATATGTCCCTTTGTTTCTTGCCTCACTTGGACTCTTGGTCTCCAGGCTCACTTCTGGCCTCTTAGCTACCATTTTTCCAAGACATAGCAATACTAAGAAGATGATACTAATACAAATGTAGAGATGTAGAACAATGAAACAAAATTCAAGGCCTAGCAAGAGTATATATAATTTCAGGCTCTTAATATTTGACAAAGATACCAAAAACACTGAAGAAAAGAAAGCATATTCAATAAAGGTGTTATGCCACTATCCAAGGGTCCTCAAAGACCACAAGGAGTCAATCTTTTATGAAAAACAAAGGATCTTTATTCAAACTGATGTATCAGGGTAGGACAGAAGGCCCCAAACTACTAAGATTCAGCCTTTTTATTGCAGTGACATCAGGCTGAGCTGTTCATCAACTTGGCAGTTACATGATTGGCTAAAAATAGTTTCAGTTGATTTACGTAATCTATCTATATCTATTTATAGCCTTGGGAACTTTGGGTATTTTCCTGCTGGGGGTCCATGTCTAGGGTGATTCCTTCCTGGAATAGTTTATGTTTTTTCCAGTAATTAGAAATTAACTTGAGGACAGGGCCTAGTGTTTAAAATGAAGGACTTGTTACAAGATGGAGTCTGTCTTGTCAAGGTGGGGCACTTCAAAGTGGTTCTGTATACAAAAGCATGAAGTTAGCTACATACCTATCACTTTGCCCAACAAGTATATTCTTAATGAATCAAAGATCTAAATGGGAAATACAAAAACTGCTAGAAGAATATCTAGACATACATTAAATGGTTTAGGTGAAGAAAAGGACTTACAGAATAAGACTCCATATGTCCAAGAATTAATTCTAACAACCAAAAAGTAGGACTTCCTAAAACAAAAGTGTTTCTGTGTGGTTAAAACAGTACTCAAATACATAGAAGGTCTCCAGAATGAGAGACCTTCTGGGGACAAAACCTCAGTCTTTTAACAAGAATTACAAGTGCCCTTAACCACTAACCATCTCCCAAGAAACAAGATTCTTCACTGAATCAGGAGTTCACCATTTCAGCTATGCTAGCAAGACACTGGCCAACATGCCCTGGGATAATCCTGTCTCTGCTTTCACAGCACTGGGATTATATGCTAACACCACCAACCCTGGCTTTTTTGTGGGTGCTCATGTTCATGTACCCATGATTGTGAGGTGGCATTAAAAGATCAGTTCCTTGTTTCACAAGAATTACAGGGATAGAAGTTGAACATCAGCTTCTCAGCTTTCACTAAGGGGAACATGTTCATTTCTAGATTGTTTCCTGATGGTCAAAGAACTCAAAAAGCAGCTCTACAAATTCCTCTCTATAGTGGCCATCATATTGAGGGCACCTTAAAACATTGTTGGGGTTTCTGATGACATACTCTGACATCACCAATCTTTATGCAATTTGCCATATATTTCATGCCTTTCATGATTGATATTAAGTGTCAACCTGGCAAAATTTGTAATCCCCTGGGAGCTTGGGGCTCTAGGTATATCACTGAAGGATAATATTGATTACATTAATTGGGGCAAGAAGACCCATATAATGTGGGTGGTGTTGTTCTTTGAGAATTGAGTGATGAACTGTATACAACTGAGAAAGTTGAACAATAAACAAGCATTTCATTGTGACTTATATTATCTACATTTTTGATTATGCACAGGGTGTAAATGCAGCCTTATTGTTTCTGCTGCATTGACTCACTAGCTTGTATACCTTGAACTGTGAGCTTTATAAAATAAATCCTTGTCCATTAAATTTTTCTTGTCAACGTATTTTATCACACCAACAGGAAATGAACCTGAGACATTCTTCTCATAGGAAGTTGATGTAATTTGTACTCTTTCAAGGTCTTATGTTGCCTTTCTGGGTTTATCTAATCATATCTGCCTTATTTTTGACATGTCTATGTAGGACTCCTTCAAATATAAATTTTCATCATTGATAAGACTAAATATATGATAAATACATACCTAGTAATACTTTGTTTGAACAAACTACCCATATAAAGTCATACTACACAGAACCAGATTCTGTACTATGATTGACTAGGAATAAATAAAGCAAGAGTATTACTGAGCACCTTTTTCTAAAGACAGTTAAACCATTGAACCTATTCCTGTAATGAGATCACAACCTTCTGTCTTTGCCTATAGCTCTTTCTTGGATAGAGATGGTCAGGAAAACAATTAGTTACTTCTGAGAAATGGGATTGTGAAAGACATTCATTAAAACAGACACAATGAGTCTGAGGGATATATCTTCACATATATAGTGGTTATTTAAAATTGGCAAAATCCTGGATTTTATCCCAATACTACATTAAACAATGTGTGCAGGCCCACATCTCCAATGTGAAGTACAAGTAGAAGGCTCAGAAGTTCAAGGTCCCCATTAGCCACATGGAGAGTGCCAGGCAAGTTATGGAATACATGAATCTGTCTCAAAACAAAACACTTGTAGAAAACATTGCCAAATATTCTCTCTGTCTTTCTGTATTGCCTTTTGAAATATTTCCATGAATTCCCCAATATTTGACTTCCCTGTTGTTGCTATTTCCATTGGGTCATCATAGATTATTGAATGAGTTGCTTATCAACTGAAATATTGGCATTTGTGATATGATTACATTCGTCTATTTACTGTCATCCTGGAAAAGATACGGAACTTGAATTTGCTCTACTATGGAACAGTGATGATTTTACAAAGAGGTCTTGCTGCTCTCTGTGTCCTCTGCATTAGGTATTTAACAAATCCTGAAAAACCATTATCTGTCATCTATCCTTTAGCATACTTCAGACAAATGCAAAATAATTAAGTCTTTCCATATTGTTCTCATCTAGACTGACATGATCACAGTGTTGCCTGCCCCAGTCTCTTGGCTAGTGGTATTAGTGGGTGTCCTGGCTTTCTCTGTTAGCAACAAAGCATCAGCTATAATTGATTTCATCAATGAGAAAGTTGTTGCCTAACATAAATGGAGATTCCAAAGAATTTTCATTTCCTGAGTTTCTTTATTGGTCATGATGGCCAAGCTCTTTCCAGGTTCCCCTCACAGAGACATACCATCTAGTTAAGATGGAACTTAACTATGAGTATGGAACTTCTTTTATTCATCTACTTTTTCTTACAGACATGATAACATAGTGATTGTCTCTGAATTGAAACTTGCCTCTCAAGAAAGAGGGTGTGGCTTATAGGACTCAGGAAGTGAAAAACCTTCACTGTCAGGGATAGCCAAAAACGTACACGATCACAAGATGTTCCCACACCCACCCCTGGCTATGGAAGCATTAAATACCTCCTCTAAAGGGGACTGACTGACCAACAGAGCAGTTAAGAGGAGAGTCTCAGTCAGACCTGTGAAGCTATCTCTATGTCCAGCAGTGAGTTCCAATAATTCAGCTTCCTTTGAGTCATTCCTGATCCCATAAGTAACCCATTACCAATATTACTATAACCCCACTTACTCATTAATTCATCAAGTTGAGCATTGGTATATGCATTAGTTTGATTTCCTGTGGGTCTCCTATTTTGGCTGAGTAAAAATGTATTTGTTGTGTCTCTCCAAGAAAAATCTCAAACAACTAGAGCTCTCATATTAAAATTAATCATGATGTAGACAAAGAAAGGCTTATCCAAAAGAGTTAGCATCTGTAACAAATAAAGTGGAAGCTTTAAATGGAAAAATAATTCTCATGAGAGACCCACATGTTTTAGATAGGCAGAAAAACATACTTCTGTAATGAGAAATAAATGGGATGGGGAAAGTTCAAACGAGCCAAGGGAACTGGGAGAACAGATGGGGTTCTTACCTTCAGGCAAGTCCACACTCACTAGGGCTTTTTAAAGAGCTTATGAAAAGACTTGAGGCAGCTCATAAACTTCCTTCTTTTCCAAAATTCCCTCTACCTTGCTAAAAATCATTAGATTACATAAGTTCATTCCTTCATTATTTGAACACATCCTCCTTCGGAAACTACTATAGTCTGGGAATCAAAATATTGAAGACCAACAATCAAAAGCCCCCATTGTCTCCCCTGATTAACATGCTGAATTAAAATTAAACACCTCATCTTAACACATGGTTTCTACCTTTAACTTTATAAACCATTATTTGTCTATGGTCCACTGTTGTGTCCTCTACTTAGAGGCAGTCCTTTTCCTTTTTTCAAATACGCTTGCCTCCTTTTCCTTATTTCTTAACCCTTTGTGAACGTTCTCCTATTCTTATTCCCTTTGTCTTCTGGGCCATATGAATCTCCTTTGTGCTGATAACCTAGTCTTGGTCTCCTGAGCTGATACTTTTCCATTCAGCTGTACTCACATGAACTCAGAAGTTTGAATAGATAATAAGAATGTTCGAATAGGACATACTCTGAGAGAGTATTAATCCAAATCTCGACAACAAGCATTTTCTTCAGCTTGATTATCAAGTATGAAAAATAGTTCAGACACTCTTTCAAAGAAGCAAAACTAGGAATGAAGTTGATATTTTAGTACAGAAGAAATTAGATGAGAGGAGACCAAGAAAATTGTAGCTGATTCTTGCTAGTTATATCTCAATATGAATGAATGACCTTTTATAACTATGCATCTTTAAAACTGCAGTTTTTCCTACCATATCAGATCTGAAGGTTTGTATTATCAAACAACCTGTATCGTTATATCATCATCATTTTTGTTTAACAATTCCCTTTTGCTATGGGCTTCTTTGTAGCATCGTGGAAAGAAATAGAAAGTAATGTTCTAAAACAGAATCTGGTTCACCATTAATTGGGTTGGGGAAAAGGTGTCACTCAGTGAATATGCCACCAATTCTAAGGCATATTGATAAATATTCTTTAAAATGAATAAGCACTTTTTAAAAAATGACAGTTGGTTGCTTGCCTTGGGACATACTATTGTAGTCTCTCCTTAAAATAATTGCTTTGCTTAGGTTTTGTCAGTAATACACTTAAATAATATAAATGTTTTCATTGATAATTTTCCTTAAATAAAGATAAGTATCAAGAGACAACCTGAAATAGTTGAATCTGTTTGTATGCATCACCAGCCATATAAATGGTATTTGAAAAGGTGAGACCAGACAGTCAAAGGTTGAAGGCTTCAGTAAATCTATAATATCTTTCCCTTCTTGCCGGATGCCATTTATATTGTCTTACTCATATAAGATGTCTCAGTTTTTACATAGATCTTGATGATATACTGATCAGTCATCAACCATCTGGCTTCTGCTTGTATCTAATTCCATGGTACCAGAATTATAAAGATGCACTTAGCTTTTTCTTCCAAATTTTGGGAATCAAACACTCGTTCTCATCCTTGTACATCAAAGCACATTACCAATAGAGTTTCTCTTCTGTTCCTTATGCTACCTTACTTGATAAGTCTCTAATTTTCTGCATCTTTCCCTCAAGTTGTTAGCTAAAGATAGCAAATGCTACCTCTCAGTCATTTATCTACTCAGCAAATATTATTTGAGGGTCTAATTATCGAGGAAAATTATAGGCAGTGTTCTGCCTCAGCAAATAGAAGAAGCTTGGGTCTCTGTCTTGTGTAGGTAAAATTTTAGGCATAGAATGCTAGCAGTCAATGGTAAAGTTGATAAATATGTTCAAATCACAGTGTCTTAATGACTCTTTTTAAGTTTAACGAAGGAAAGAGTTTCAACAAAAGAAGGGACATTAAGACTTGTGCAAGACAGACAATAGAATTAAAACTTGTCCTTGATGTTTCAAGAAAATCAAGCCTCAGTTATTAAGGTCCTTAAACAGGTTGCTGAGAGAATAAGTAAGCCCTTAGTTGAGGAAAAGTACCTGGATATTGGATATTTTATTACATTTCAACTGTTATCCCCTTTCCAGGTCTCCCTTCGTGAAACCTCCTATCCTAATCACCCTTCCTCCTGCCTCTATGATGGTGCTCTCTTATCCACCAATTCACTCCTGCCCTGGCATTTCCCTACACTGGGGCATCTAATGTCCACAGGACCAAGGGCCACTGTTCCCAATGATGTCCAATAGGCCATCCTCTGCGACATTCTTGGACAGAGCCATGGGTCTCTCCAAGTGTCCCCATTGGTTGATGGTGCAGCCCTGTGGAGCTCTGGGGGTCTGGCCAGTTGATACTTTTCCTTGCCCTACAGGGCTGCATATCCCCTCAGCTTATTCAGTCCCTTCTCCAACTCCTCGATCTGGGACCCTGCACTCAATCAAACGGTGGGCTGCAGGCACTCACTCTGTCAAGATCTGGCAAAGCCGCTCAGCGAACAGCCCTACCAGATTCCTGTCAGAAAGCACTTTCAGGCATCCTCAATAGTGTCTGGGTTTGACAACTGACAACTGTATATGGGATGGATCCCCGGATGGTACATTCTCTGGATGGTCTTTCCTTCAGTCACTGCTCCACACTTTGTCTCTATATTTCAACTTGTGAGTATTTTGTTCCCCTTTCTAAGAAGCACTGAAGCATCCACACTTGGGTCTTCCTTCTTGAGCTTCATATGGTCTGTGAATTGTATCTTGGGTATTCCCAGCTTTTGGACTAATATTCATGAATTAGTAAGTGCATACTATGTGTATTCTTTTGTGACTAGATTAACTCACTCAGGATTATATTTTCAAATTTGATCCATTTGCCTAAGACTTTCAGGAAGTTTTTAATAGCTTGATTTTAATAGCTCCATTGTGTAAATGAACCACATTTTCTGTATTCACTCCTCTGGGAACATCTAGGCTGTTTTTTAGCTTCTGGCTATCACAAATATTGCTGCTATGAAAATAATGGGGTATGTGTCTTTATTACCTGTTGGAGCATCTTCTAAGTGGAGTAGGAGGAGTGTAGCTGGGTCCAAGGACAGTACTATATCTACTTTTCTGAGGAACCACCAGACTGATTTCCCGAGTCGTTGTACTAATCTGCAACCCCAACAGCAATGACAGAGTATACTCCTGTCTCCACATCCTCCCCAGCATCTGATGTCACCAGAGTTTTTTATCTTATCCATTCTGACTGGTGAGAGATGAAATCTTAGAATTGCTTTGAATTGCATTTCCCTGATGACCAAGGATCTTGAATATTTCTTTAGGTGTTTCTAATGCATTCTAGTTTCCTCAGTTGTGAATTCTCTGTTTAGCCCTGTTCCCCATTTTTTAAGTAGGGCTATTTGGTTCTCTGGAGTCTAACTTCTTGTGTTTGTTGTATATATTAGATATTATCCCTCTGATTTAGGATTGGTAAAGATATTTCCCAATCTGTTGGTTACTGTTTTGTCTTATAGACAGTGTCCTTTGACTTACAGAAACTTTTCAGTTTTATGAGGTCCCATTTGTCTATTCTTACTCTTAGAGGATCAGCCGTTGGTGTTCTGTTCAAAAATGTTTTTTCTGTGCTCAGGTTCTCAAGGTTTTTCCAACTTTCTCTTCTATTAGATTCAGTGTATTTGGGTTTATGTGAAAGTTCTTGATCCACTTGGAATTGAGCTTTGTATACGGAGATAAGAATGGATCAATTTGGATTCTTATACATGTTGACAGCCAGTTGAACAAGAATCATTTGTTGAAAATGCTGTCTTCCCCTTTCCCACACTGGATGGATTCAGCTCCGTTGTCAAAGATCAAGTGACCATAGGTCTGTGGGTTCATTTCTGGGTCTCCAATTCTATTCCACTGATCTACCTGCCTGTCACTGAACAAATACTGTACAGTATTTTTTATCACTATTGCTCTGTAGTACAGCTTGAGGTTAGAGATTGTGACTCCCACAAAAGTACTTTTATTGTTGAGAATAGTTTTTACTATGCTGGTTTTTGTTGTTGTTGTCGTTGTTGTTGTTGTTGTTATAGATGAATTTAAGAATTGCTCTTTTCTGAATCTATGAAGAATTAAGTTGGAATTTTGTTAGGGATTGCATTGAATCTCTAGATTGCTTTCAGCAAGATGGACCTTTTGCTGTATTAATTCAGCCAATCCATGAGGATACGAGATGTTTCCATCTTCTGAGATCTTTGATTTCTTTATTCAGAGACTGGAAGTTCTTGCTGAACAAAACTTTCACTTGCTTGGTTAGAGTCAAACCAAGATATTTTATATTGTTTGTGACTATTATGAAAGGTATAATTTCTCTTATTTATTTCTCAGCCCACTTGTTCTTGAGTATAGGAAGGCTTGAGATAATATTATATCCAGCCACTTTGCTAATGTTGTTTATCAGGTGTCCCAGTTTTCTGGTGGAAGATTTGGGGTTACTTAAGTATACTATCATATAATCTACAAATATTGATATTTTGATTTCTTCTTTTCCAATTTGTATCACTTTAACCTCCTTTTATTGTCTAATTGCTCTATATAAAACTTCAAGTACTATTTTTAAATAGAGAGATTGTGGGCAACCTTGTCTAATTCATGATTTAAGTGGAATTGCTTCAAGGTTTCCTCTATCTAGTTTGAAGTTGGCTACTGGTTTGCTGTATATTGCTTTTACTATGTTTAGGTATGGGCCTTGAGTTATTGAACTTTCCAAGACTTTTAACATGTTGAGTTTTGTCCAATCATTTTTCAGCATCTAATGAAGTGACCATGTAGCTTTTTTCTTTGAGTTTCTTTATGTGGTTGATGAGGTTGATGGGTTTTCATATAATAAACCATCCCTGCATCCCTGGGATAAAGCCTAATCAATCTTGGTAAATGACCCTTTTGATGTGTTCTTGGATTTGGTTTGTGAGAATTCTATTGAGTATTTTTGCACCAATATTCAAATGGGGTATTGGTCTGAAGTTCTCTTTCTTTGCAGTGCCTTTGTGATGCTTTGGTATCAGTGTAACTCTGGTTTCACAGAACAAATTGTGTAGTGTCCTTTCTGTTTCTATTTTGTGGAATAGTATGAAGAGTATTGGTATTAGGCCTTCTTTGAAGGTCTGATAGAATTCTGCACTAAACTCATTTGGTCCTGTGCTTTTCTTGGTAGGGAGACTTTTAATGGCTGCTTCTTTTCCTTATCTTTTTGATAACTTATGATTAAAAATCAACTTTATTTGATATTAAAATGGCAACCCCAGCTTGTTTCTTGGGACCATTGCTTAAAAAATTGTTTTCTATCCTTTTATTCTGAGGTAATATCTATCTTTGTTTCTGAGGTACATTTCCTGCATGCAGCAAAATGCTGGGTTCTGTTTATATATTCAACATGTTGGTCTACATCTTTTTTGGGGGAAAATTGAGTCCATCTATTTAAGAGATATTAAGGAATAGTGATTGTTGCTTCCTGTTATTTTTGTTATTAGAAGTGGAATTTTGTTTGTGTGTCTATCTTCTTTTGGGTTTGTTGAAAGAAGATTACTTTCTTGCTTTTTCTAGGGTGTAGTTTCCCTCCTTGTGTTGGAGTTTTTCATTTCTTATCCTTTGTTAAACTCAATTTCTCTAAAGATTTTGTGTAAATTTGGTTTTGTCATAGAATATCTTGGTTATTCCATCTATAGCAATTGAGAATTTTGCTGGGTATAGTAGCCTGGGCTGGCATTTATGCTCTCTCAGGGTCTGTCTTACATCTTCCCAGGATCTTCTAGCTTTCATAGTCTCTGGTGAGAAGTCTGGTATAATTCTAATTGGTCTGCCTCTATATGTTACTTGACCTTTTCCCCTTACTACTTTTAATATTCATTTTTGTTGTTGTTTTTCATACTTGGTGTTTTTGCTCTTATGTGACAGGAGAAATTTCTTTTGTTCTAATCTATTTGGAATTTTATAGGCTTCTTGTATGTTTATAGGCATTTCTTTCTTTAGGATAGGGAAGTTTTCTTCTATAATTTTGTTGAAGATATTTAGTGGTACTTTTACGTTCAGAATATTCACTCTCTCCTATACCTATTATCCTTTGGTTTTGACTTCTCATTGCTTCCTATATTTCCTGGATGTTTTGGCTTAGGAACTTTTTGCATTTTGCCTTTTCTTTGACTGTTGTGTCAATGTTCACTATGGTATCTTCTGCATATTAGATTCTGTCTTTTTTCTCTTGTATTCTGTTGATGATTCTTTATCTATGACTCCTGATCTCTTTCCTAGGTTTTCTATTTCCAGGGTTGTCTACCATTGTGAGTTCTTTATTGTTTCTATTTCCATTTTTAGATCCTGAATGATTTTATTAAATTCGTTTACCTGTTTATTTGTGTTTTCTTGTAATTCTTAATGGGATTTTTGTGTGTCCTCTTTAAGTGTTTCTATGTATTTACTTGTGTTATCCTGTATTTTTTTAATTGGATGTTTTATTTACATTTCATATGTGATCCCCTTACCCCATTCCCCACCCAGCCAGGAACCCCCTATCCCCTCACCACTCACCCTGCTTCTCTGTCGATGAACCCCAACCTACACACCCCTCTCCCACCCACCCCCACCCTCAAATTTCCACCCCCTGGGGCATCCAGCCTTCATGAGACCAAGGATCTCTTCTCCCACCTATGCCCAGCAGGGCCCTCCACTCTTACATACACAACTGAAGCCATGGATCCCTCCCTAAGTGCTCCCAGGCTGGTGCTTTAGACCCTGGGAGCTCTGGTTGGTTGGTATTGTTGCTCTCCTCATGGGGCCACAAACCCATTAAGCTCCTACAGTCTTCACTCTGAGTCCTCAATTGGGAACCTCATGATCAGTTCAAAGGTTAGCTCTGAGAATCTGCTCTGAATATGTCAGACTCTTGCATACCTCTGAGGAGACATCTATATCAGGCTTTTATCAGCATGCAGTTCCTGACTTCCACATCAGCATCTACCTTTGGTGACTGCACATGGGATGGATACTCAGGTGGAATGGTCTTCAGACTGCCCCTCCTTCAGTTTCTCTCCCTCACTTTGTCTCCATATTTGCTCCCTTGAGTATTTTGTTGTTCCTTCTAAGAAGGATCCAATCACCCTCACTTGGTCTTCCTTCTTCATTAGCTTCATGTGTCCTGTGAGTTGAATCTAGGTTATTTCAAGGTTCTGGGCTAATATCCAGTAATCACTGAGTGAATATCATGTGTGTTTTTTTGTGATTGGCTTACCTCACTCAGGATAATATTTTTTAGTTCCATCCATTTACCTAGGAATTTCTTGAATTCATTGTTTTTAATAGCTGAGTAGTACTGCATTGTGTAAATGTACCACATTTTTGGTATCCATTCCTCAGTTGAAGGACATTTGGGTTCATTCCAGCTTCTGACTATTATACATAAGGCTGCAATGAACATAGTTGAGCATGTGTCCTTGTTATATGTTAGAGCATCTTCTGGGTATATGCCTAGGAGTGGTTTAACAGGTAATGCTATGTCCAATTTTCTGTGGAGCTACCAGACTGATTTTCAAAGTGGTTGCACCATCTTGCAGTCCCAGCAACAATGGAGGAGTGTTGCTCTTTCTCCACACTCTCGCCAGCATCTACTGTCACCTGAGTTTTTAATCTTGGCGATTCTGACTGGTGTGAGATGGAATCTCAGAGTTGTTTTGATTTGCATTTCCCTGATGACTAAGGATACTGATCACTTCTTGAGGTGCTTCTCGGCTATTCGAGTTTCCTCAGTTGAAAATACTTTGTTAAGCTCTATATCCCATCTTTTAATAGGGTTATTTGGTTGTCTGGAGTTTAATTTCTTGAGTTCTTTGTATATATTGGATATTAGCCCTCTATCAGATGTAGGATTGGTAAAGATCTTTTCCCAATTTGTTGGTTGTCGTTTTGTCCTATTGACAGTGTCCTTTGCCTTACAGAAATTTTGCAATTTTATGAAGTCCCATTTGTCAATTCTTGATCTTAAAGCATATGCCATTGGTGTTCTGTTCAGGAACTTCTCCCCTGTGCCAAGTATTCAAGGTTCTTCCCCACCTTCTCTTCTATTAGTTTTAGTGTATCTGGTTTTATGTGAAGGTCCTTTATCCATTTAGACTTGAGTTTTGTACAAGGAGATAAGAATGTGTCAATTTGCATTCTTCTACATGTTGTCCTTCAGATGAAACAGCACCATTTGTTGAAAATGTTATCCTTTTTCCACTGGACAATTTCACCTCTTTTGTCAAAGATCAAGTGACTATAGGTGTGTGGGTTCATTTCTCGGTCTTCAATTCTATGCCATTGATCTTCCTGCCTGTCTCTGTACCAATACCATGTAGTATTAATCACTATTGCTCTGTAGTACAGCTTGAGGTCAGGAATGGTGATTTCTCCAGAAGTTCTTTTTTTTTTTGTTTAGAATAGTTTTCACTATCCTGGGTTTCCTGTTATTGCAAATGAATTTGAGAATTTCCTTTTCTAACTCTGTGAAGAATTGATTTGGGATTTTAATGGGAATTGTATTGAATCTGTAGATTGCTTTTGGCAAGATGGCCATTTTTATTATATTAATCCTGCCAATCCATGAGCATGGGAGATCTTTCCATCTTCTGAGATCTTCTTTGATTTCTTTCTTCAGGGATTTGAAGTTTTTGTCATATAGGTCTTTCACTTGCTTGGTTAAATTCACACGAAGGTATTTTATATTAATTGTGACTATTGTGAAGGGTGTCATTTCCCTAATTTCTTTTTCAGTTTGTTTATCTTTCATGTAGAGGAAAGTTACTGGTTTGTTTGAGTTGATTTTATAACCAGCCACTTTGCTGAAGTTTTTTTATCAGGTTTAGGAGTTCTCTGGTGGAAGTTTTGGGGTCACTTAAGTATACTATCATGTCATCTGCAAATAGTGATATTTTGACTTCTTCCTTTCCTATTTGTATCCCTTTGACTTCTTTTTGTTGTCTAATTGCTCTGGCTAGGACTTCCAGTACTATATTGAATAGGAGAGTGGGCAGCCTTGTCTAGTCCCTGATCTTAATGGAATTGCTTCAAGTTTCTCTCCATTTAGTTTGATGTTGGCTACTGGTTTGCTATAAATTGCTTTTACTATGTTTAGGTATGGGCCTTGAATTCCTGATCTTTCCAAGACTTTTATCATGAAGGGACATGAATTTTTTCAAATGTTTTCTCAGCATCTAGTGAGATGATCATGTGTTTCTTTTTTCCTTTGAGTTTGTGTATATAGTGGATTACATTGATAGATTTCCAAATATTGAACCACCCCTGCATTCCTGGGATAAAACCTACTTGATCATGATGGATGATTGTTTTGATGTGTTCTTGGAATCGGTTTGCTAGAATTTTCTTGAGTATTTTTGCATCGATATTCATAAGGGAGATTGGTCTGAAGTTCTCTTTCTTTGTTGGGTCTTTGTGAGCTTTGGGTATGAGTGTAATTGTAGCTTCATAGAATGAATTGGATAGTGTTTCTTCTGTTTCTATTTTGTGGAATAGTTTGAAGAGAATTGGTATTAGGTCTTCCTTGAAGGTTTGATAGAATTCTGCACTAAAATCATCATCTGGTCCTGTTTTTTTTTTTTTTTTTTTTTTGTGGGGAGACTTTTAATGACTGCTGCTATTTCCTTAGGGGTTATGGGACTCTTTAGATGTTTTTTCTGCTCCTGATTTAACTTTGGTACCTGGTATCTGTCTAGGAAGTTGTCCATTTCATCCAGGTTTCAAAGTTTTGTTGAGTATAGGCCTTTGTAGTAGGAGCTGGTGATTTTTTGAGTTTCTTCAATTTCTGTTGTTAAGTCTCCCTTTTCAATTCTGATTTTTTTAATTTGGATACTGTATCTGTGCCCTCTGGTTAATCTGGCTAAGGGTTTGTCTATCTTGTTGATTTTCTCAAAGAACCAGCTCCTGGTTTTGTTGATATTTTGTATTATTCTTTCTGTTTCTATTTGGTTGATTTCATCCCTGAGTTTGATTATTTCCTGCCTTCTACTTCTCTTGGGTGTATTTGCTTCTTTTTGTTCTAGAGCTTTTAATTATGCTGTCAAGTTGTTAGTGTGTGCTCTCTCCAGTTTCTTTTTGTAGGCACTTAGAGCTATGAGTTTTCCTCTTAGCACTGCTTCATGGAGTCCCACAAGTTTTGGTATGATATGTCCTCATTTTCATTAAATTCTAAATAGTCTTTAATTTCTTTCTTTATTTCTTCCTTGACCAAGTCATCATTGAATAGAGAGTTGTTCAGTTTCCATGTACATGTGGATTGTCTATTGTTTTTGTCATCATTAAAGACCAGTCTTAGTCCGTGGTGATCTGATAAGATGCAAGGGATTATTTCAATCTTTTTGTATCTGTAGAGACCTGTTTTGTGACCAATTATGTGGTCTATTTTGGAGAAGGTAACATAAGGTGCTGAGAAAAAGTTTATATATATATATTTTAGGTTCAAATGTTCTATAGATATCTGTTAAGTCCATTTGGTTCATAACTTCTGTTAATTTCAAAGTGTCTTGGTTTAGTTTCTGTTTCCATGATCTGTCCTTTGCTGAGAGTCAGGTGTTGAAATCCTGCACTATTATTGTGTGAGGTGTAATGTGTGTTTTGAGCTTTAGTAGAGTTTCTTTTATGTATGTAGGTACCCTTGCATTTGGAGCATAGATGTTCAGAATTGAGAGTTTGCCTTGGTAGATTTTTCCTTTGATGAGTATGAAGTGTCCTTCCTTATCTTTTTGGATTACTTTTGGATGAAAGTTGATTTTTTTTGATAGTAGAATGGCTACTCCAGTTTGTTTCTTCGGTCCATTTGCTTGGAAAATTGTTTTCCATCCTTCTATTCTGAGGTAGTATCTGTCTTTGTCACTGAGGTGCGTTTCTTGTATGCAGCAAAATTCTGGGTCCTGTTTGTGTATCCAGTCTGATAGCCTGCGCCTTTTTATTGGGGAATTGAGTCCATTGATGTTAAGAGATATAAAGGAAAAATGAATGTGGCTTCCTGTTATTTTTGTTATTAGAGGTAAAGTTATGTTTGTAGTTAGAATTTGTGTGTATAGCTATCTTCTTTTGGGGTTGTTGGAAGATTACTTCCTTGCTTTTTCTAGGTTATAGTTTCCCTCTTTGTGTTGGCGTTTTCGATCAATTATCCTTTGAAGTGCTGGGTTTGTGGGAAGATATTGTGCAAATTTGGTTTTGTCGTGGAACATCTTGGTTTCATTATCTATAGTGATTGAGAGTTTTGCTGGCTATAGTAGTCTGGGCTGGCATTTGTGTTTTCTTAAGGTCTCTATGATATCATTCCAGGCTCTTCTGGCTTTTATAGTCTCTGGTGAGAAGTCTGGTGTAATTATTATAGGTCTGCCTTTATATATTACTTGACATTTTCCCTTACTCCTTTTAGTATTTTTTCTTTGTTTTGTGTATCTGATGTTTTGATTATTATGTGACCGGAAGTATTTCTTTTCTGGTCTAGTCTATTTGGTGTTCTGTAGGCTTCTTGTATGTTTATGGGCATCTCATTCCTTAGGTTAGGGAAGTTCTCCTCAATAATTTTGATGAAGATATTTACTGGCCCTTTAAGTTGGGAATCTTCATTCTCATCTATATCTATTATCCTTAGGTTTGGTCTTTTCATTGTGTCCTGGATTTCCTGAGTGTTGTGGGTTAGGAGTTTTGTGCATTTTGCATTTTCTTTGACAGCTGTGTCAATGTTTTCCATGGCATCTTCTGCACATGAGGTTCTCTCTTCTATCTCTTGTATTCGGTTGGTGATGCTTGTTTATATGACTCCTGATCTCTTTCCTAGGTTTTCTATCTCCATGGTTGTCTCCCTTTGAGATTTCTTTATTGTTTCTACTTCTATTTTCAGATCTTGAATGTTTTTGTTTAATTCCTTCTTTGTGTTTTCTTGCAGTTCTTTAATGGATTTCTGTGTTTCCTCTTTAAGGGCTTCTACCTGTTTACTTGTACTCTCCTGTATTTCTTTAAGGGAGTTACTTATGTCCTTCTTAAAATCCTCTATCATCGTCACGAGAAGATTTTAATTCTGAATCCTGCTTTTCAGGTGTGATGGAGTGTCCAGGACTTGCTATATGGGGGGAACTGGGTATTGATGATGCCAAGTAACTTTGATTTCTGTTGCTTATGTTCTTGTGCTTGCCTTTCGCCATCTGGTTAACTCTAGTGTTACCTGCCCTCACTGTGTAAGACTGGAGTCTGTATTTCCAGTTATCTTGTTATGTCAGAGCTCCTCAGAGTCCAGTTGTCTCTGTGGTCTTATGCACCTAATCTCCTGGGTGGAAGAACTCCTGGGACTCAGGCCACCTCTTGGATCTGGAAATCCTTCTGCTCTGGGTGCAGTGGTTCCTCTAGGATGCCTCAGGATATGATTTCTCCACAAGTGCAAACAGCTAGGTGTTTGCTGCTCTGAGTGCAGTGGCTCCTCAGCTGCTCTGAGTGTAGTTACTCCTCTAGGATGGCTGAGGATTCAGTATCTCTACAGGAGCAGACCATCTCTGCATCTGCCCCAGCCAAAAGGACCAGGCAGGGGCAGGAGGGAAGTGGAATTCCGGAGGGGCGGGGTTTTGGTAGCTGGTGGATCCTTAGAGTCCCTGACTGCCAGATGTAACTTTGGGTCTTGGGGAATGAGATGGGCTTATTACCAGCTGCTCTGAGTCTAGTCACTCCTCTAGGCTGGCTCAGGATTCGGTATCTCCACAGAAGCAGACCAGCTCTGTGTCTGCCCCAGCCAAAAGCTCCTGTATTTTTTTTTTAAAGGAAGTTAGTTATGTTTTCCTTAAAGTCTTCTGTCATCATTATCAGATGTGATTTTTAAGTCAGAGTCTTTTTTTTTCTGCTGTATTGGGGTATCCAGGCTTTTTGTGCTAGAAAGACTGACTTCTGATGATGGGAAGTAGCCTGGGTTTCTGTTGCTTATGTTCTTACTCTTGCCTCTAGCCATCTGGTTATCACTGGTATTAGCTGATCTTACTTTCTTTCAGTATGGCTTGTCTGTCCTCCAAGCCTGTGTTTCAGAATTCCTGTTAGACCAGTTATCTCCAGGAGGAATTTGGGAATGGAATGCTATAGCACAGTATCATCTCCAGGTGCAGATGGAAACTGTAAGTATCCTGTCTCTCTGGCTGTTCCTTAGTTCATGTGTCCTGATGTCTCTGGACATGACCCACTTTGGCCAGAAATTTGAGCAGAAATGGTGGTATTACCTGTGCTCACAAGTCTGTAGGCACTCCTGGGAGATGAGCTCTCTCCTGGAAGGTATTTGGGCAGATGGAAACCAGAAAGATCCGGTCCCAGGCTGCTTTTTGGTTACTGTGTATTGAGGGTTACAGGACGGTTCCTTGGAGCATAAATCTTGGTCTTACCTTTGCTCTCAGGTGTATCCTCACTCCTGGGAGACCAGCTCTCTCCTGGATTTATTTGGGTATGGAGAGCTGTGGCACAATGTTGGCTCTAGGTGCACATGTTAACCAGAAGGTAGCACAGAAGAAAACTATAAGGCCCAATTTTTCTTATCTAGTAATTTCTTCTCTAAATTCCTACTCAAACCAAAATTATTACATATAGAAGTTACTCTTTACAAGGTTTCTAAAGAGAAAATTGTGTCTTTATTCAAATGAGAATTGTTTCATCTATTCACTCAACCAAATTTTCTTGCATTTGATACTAACTGAAAATCACTAATTCATGAATATGTACTAGAAATTGCAATACAGCAGATAATAATCAGCAAATTAACTGTGAGGGTAGAAATTTATAAGAGATGGAATAAAGAGAACACAATCAAGAGTTAAATGGTAAAAATATTTCAGATACAAATAAATGCAGCAGAATAATATGATCAATAAGTTGTATAACTGAATTCCCTTGGGATTATGTGTGTAGTGAGATAGTGATAAGTCACCTCTAGGAGCCTGTGATAGTACAAGTTGGAAAGGAATTGTAGAAAGTCATTGGATGTTCAAAGAGGAGAAGACAATTATTAAGATACATTCTATCTATTAGAAGAGAGGTTAGAATTAGTTGTGTGTAACAGAGTTTTGCATGTAACTAGAGCCTCTTTCAGGAGAGCAAGACTAAAGTTTAGCTCTTGAGAACATGGTCAGGGATGGTAATTAATGACAGAGTTGGCTAGTGACTTCTTGCCATAATACAGTCAATCAAAGAAAGGGACTGTGCTTTCCTCTGCAAGTAAGAATCATCATGCCTTTTTCCGCTCAAAAACTAAGATTTCTTTCTTGTTCCTTGTCTTTCTGCCTTCCCTTATCTCTACTCCCTACTCTCTACTTTTTTTTTTTTAAATCTTTGGGCTAGGATAGTGCCTCATGAATGTCTACATAATTTGTTACTCACTACCTTCTTGCAAACCCATGTCACAGCAGGGACTGGTGCTAGTTCCCCTGCCCAGGTTCTTGCATCAGTGACCAATGTCAGTATAATTAGCATGGGGTGAATACTTACATTGGGCAAGATTATGCTATCTATAAACAGAATAATGGTTATATAGAACAAATTTTTGAACAAAGAGCACCTACTGGGGTATGAGAAATTAAAATCTTGCCAGAAGGTCAAAATCAATTTTTGAAACACTGGTGTAACAGGAGAGTTTTATATAAAGAAATTTGAGAAAATAAAAGCTTCATGAGCCCAGCAATTAAAAGGGAAACATGTGTATCTGGAGGACATTCCTTTTTGCTGTTACAGAATTTTGATTCAGGCTTCATCTCTTTGAGGAGTTTCTGCCAGGCAGAATCCCTTCATTTGGGCCTAATGGAAATAAAATGTTACGTATGTACAGAATCGATGGATGCTCGAGGTAGAGTGGTAGGAAATGTGTTCTGATGTTAGACAGGGTGTTAATGATGGACTGACTACCTGTGAGTCCCAGTCAATCCCTCATGAAAACACAGTTTTCCTCAGAGCACACAGCATGCATAGAGTTCAATAGTCTCCTTTATTTTGTTCTCTCAGCAATTCACAAAGCTTGTCAATGGAACAATTTCCCAACTGAAAACACACGATCTAGCCTGAAGTTTGCAGGACTCTGGGCACAATTGTATGAATGTTCATGCGTGTGCAGGTGCATATCAGCGTGTAGGTATGTGTACACATGTATTTAGAGGCCACAGGTCACCTGCTGCCTTCATTCTTTAGATAATGTCTACCTCTTTTTTAGAGACGGGTTCTTTCCCCTGTTTGATACTCACCAAGTACACATTGTGACTGCCCTGTGAGATTCCAGGAATCTGGCTCTTTCCATTGATCCAGTCATATTACCACTCCCAGCTTTAAAACCATAAATAAATAAATAAATAAATAAATAAATAAATAAATAAGACAACCTAACCCAAACAAAACCATGATTGCTGTGGAACAAATGTAGCCCCTTATCTTTTTAGAACAGTGCTTTATTTTCATTGATCCTTTTTTCTCTTCCTAATGTTCAAGGTTTGAAAACTAAATTTATGTGTCTCTCTCATCTCAATAATACTTATGTAATAAAGATGATAAACACTTTGATGTACACTCATCATATGTGTAGCATATTCACATTTAATGTAGATATTAGATATATTTATATTTCTGTATCATGCCATCTCTATGTACTCATTTCACGTATAAAATTTGTTAATATATCATTAAACACTTCCTACACATATTCTCCTTAGCATATTTGTTTCAATTTATGTGTATGAGTATGTAGCTGTGTGAATGTACATATGTGTTTAGGTACCCACGGAATCTAGAAAAACAATCAGATATTCTGTAGTTGGACTTATAGAAAATTGTTAGTCACTTTACCTGGGTGTTGAGGATTCAAATCTGATTTTCAGGAAAGATGGCAAGCTCTCATAACCAATGAACCATCTCTCTAACTTTATATATATATATGGGACTGTGAAAAAGATAGTTTGGTTTCTGGTACAGCACTGGCTAGAGATGGCCAGAGACCTTGCAAGGGACGGAATACATTTTGCCACCCTCCCAGACCCCAGGCTCTTGACATGCAGACAAAGACCTCCATCGATCAGAGCCTGTCAGTCATGTAGGGCAATGCCCCTACCAGTCCCTCCATAGGCAGAGGGTGTGACTACAGGCCTCAGGCCCTCCAGAGATATCCATATTAATGAGATATCTGAAAGCCAGAGGGCATAGCCATTTAAGTATTCTTTCAGAGACTCCTCCCTCTTCCCTCTCTATTTAACTCAGGTCTGCCCTGATTTTGAGGGGGTGCAGACAGATTCTGCAGGTCCCATTCTGGAGAGGGTCCAACTAGGATCTCCGGCCTGGCTGAGAACAGGGTGAGAGCAGGATGAGAGCTGTCACTGCCTCTGCCACTGCCTTCGCCTGTAAGCAGTCTGGGCCTGAGTCGAGGGGATGGAGTGCATGCAGGGAGAGTCTGCTCCTGCCTCTGTTGCTGCCTTCACGGATCTCCCCGTGTGTGTGTGTGTGTGTGTGTGTGTGTATGTGTGTGTGTGTGTGTGTGTGTGAATGAGACAGAGAGAGAGAGAGAGAGAGAGAGAGAGAGAGAGAGAGAGAGATTGTATGAAAAAATCTAAATTATACAAATGAGTATCCTTATCCACTGAGGCATCTGACCAGTTTTATGATCACTTTTAATAGAACAAGTCATACAAATCCTTCTTCAGAATCTACTTCTGGGGAAATCCTTACTAATACTCACATTATTAGAGACTAAATAAATTATTTCCATTTTATTACATTATTTTAAAGCATAATCTATAATGACTGCACAGTGATTGATTGAAGGGGATATCAAAATGTATTTTGCTCATGATGATATTGAACATTCTATTTTTTTCAAAATTTAATTGTAAAATATTTTCAAATTAGATGAAACATCTGTAATAATACTCTTGGAAAAATCAAAAATAATTTCCATAGTTCAGCTCACTAATAAGGAATTAGTGAGTCAACAACCAAGCATTATATCTTTACTGCAATTTGTGAGTCAAGCTTCCTGAGTGGCTACTTGGCCTACCTAAGTAGAATTCTCTTATGTCTCATATTATTGGTCTCAAAGAATTGTCATTTTATTGAACTGTGTACATTATAAAGGCTAAATTCTTTTTACAGAACAAGTTGTTTTTTGTTTTTGTTTTTTTTTCTGTGAGGGGAAGAAGAGTATAGTAGTCATGAGCCCTAACTTTGGAGTGAAATAGTTCTAGTCCAGGATTGCATTGTCCCTTATTGTGCTAGTAGTTTAGTCTAGATTCTGAATCCTCAGACAGACTCCTGGAGAGCTGCCAGTCAAATCCTGAGAACTTGCTGTCTCTTCCTTCATATAAGTCACAGAACAATTCCTATACCTCTGGGTGTCATTTATTACCATCATCCTTCTGCAAAGGATAACAATTACACCTGTGTGCATACTGAAACTTATTTACATGAACAACACCTGCAACTAATGGAGTTTTACATAGGTTCAGGAAAATACACATGTGTACCAAAGATAATGATGATGACTTTTATAACTATTAGATAAAGAAAGTTATACTGATAAAAAGCACTTGTAGAAAACTACCAATAATTTTATAGGGTAGTTATTCAGTTGTGATGATCTTACAGATTAAGAATTTTCATCATTTTTCATGGTTACAGTGAATGTGAATGTATGTGAAGATAGGAAGAAGCTTATTTAGAAATAAAATATTTGCAAATATAATTAATTCCTTTAAAATTTAATAATTTTAAAGTCTTATTTTATAATTATATGTTTATGAAAGTTTTCCCTACATGTATGTGTCCACATTGGCCAAGAAGAAGGCAACAGACCTCCTGAACTAGACCTAAAGATGGTTGTAAGCTGCCTTACGAATTCTGACAATTTGAATGTGGCTCCCCTGAATATTCATCCAGAGTTCTTAACTGGTGAAATGTTTCTCCAGTCTTGAGAATTTAATGATTTTTAGACTCCTGAAATTCTAGGTTTTCATGGATTAGATAAATATTCTCAAGATCCTTCCTTGTAGCTGATGATATCACTGTCCAGGAATATCTATCCTAGAATGACACATTTCTAGCATAATGATCATTTTTGGGATCAAGAATAGAATTTCTACATTTTTATTTTTTAAATTACATTTTAAAATTAAATGTGAGACCAATTTCAGTCTTAAATTTATAAAAAAGCTTTTAGTTTTGTTTAATTGGTTTATTATTATTTGTTTTAACTTTAAAATTACTATATCATGTATTAGACAGTATTGGGATATTGTGTTGAATAAAATGTGTTTTAGTGGTTGAAACAAACGAATTAAATATCATTAGATAAAACCATATTGACTCTGGGAGAAAGAAAAGCAACCTTCCCTTTAGACTATTTGTTTTTTTAAAAATACATGACTTACAAAGATTCTTCTAGAAATATAAAGGACATATGAAGAGGTATGGAGGCAAGTATAGGAATGAGCCTCATGGAAACTGAGTTTTAGCTTGTGATCATCCTGCCACAAGCCACTGAAGTTCAGAAGCCACTTGATTTTGTCTAAGCAGGGAGCCAGCTTACCTAGAGCATTCAGAAGTAGGGACAGTTTTGTGTTACATGCTTGGCATCAAAAACTAAAGGACACAAACCCTTTTGTTTAACTCTAACCAAGTTCATGCTGATATTTTTTAGCAGCTCTAGGAAGAATCAAATCTATAGTAAAGTGAAGGTGCTGACCATATTGCTTCACACTTCTGAAATCCTGTGGGGGTCCCAAACTGTTGGAAATTCCATATCCTGATCTTGCAACAAGTAGTCATATTCTCCTGTTCCTACATGAAGATGATTCTAATGAGGACTCCTAGTTATGGGGTCTGAACTAGCCATCTCTTGTTCCCAGACAAGCCTTCCACTAGTAGGACTAAGTTACCTGCTCCAACATATAACAAGGACACATGTTCCACTATGTTCATAGCACACTTATTTATAATAGTCAGAAGCTGGAAAGAACCCAGATGTTCTTCAACAGAGGAATGGATACAGAAAATGTGATACATTTACTCAATGGAGTACTACCTAGCTATAAAAACCAATGACTTCATTAAATTCTTAGGCAAATAGATGGATGGAACTAGAAAATATCATCCTGAGTGAGGTAACCTAGAAAAAGAAAGCAAAAGAACACACATGATATGAACTTACTGGTAAGTGGATATTAGCCCCAAAACTTGACTTACTCAAGGTACAATTCACAGACCACCTGAAGCTCAAGGAGAAGCAAGACCAAAGTGTTGATGGTTCAGTCCTTCTTAGAAGGGAGAACAACATACTCATGGGAGGAAATATGGTGGGAAAGTGTGGAGGAGACACTGAAGGTAAGGCCATCCAGAGACTGCCCCACCTGGGGATCCATCCCATATACAAACACCAAACCCAGACACTATTGTGGATGCCAAGAAATGCTTGCAGATAGGAGCCTGACATAGCTGTCTCTTGAGAGGCTCTGCCAGAGCCTGACAAATACAGAGGCAGATGGCTACAGCCAACCATTGGACTAAACACAGAGTCACCAATGGAGGAGTTAGAGAAACAACTGAATGAGCTGAAGGGGTTCAGAACTTCATAGGAAGAACAATAATATCGACCAACCAGATACCCCAGAGCTCCCAGGGACTAAACCACCAACCAAAGAATACACATGGAGGGACTCATGGATCCAGTTGCATATGTAGCAAAGGATGGCCTTGTTGGGCATCAACAGGAAGAAACACCCTTGGTTCTGTAAAGGCTAGATTCCCCAGTGTAGGGAATGTGAGGGCAGGGATGTGGGAATAGGTGGGTGGTTAAAGAAACACCATCATAAAAACAGGGGGTAGGGAAACGGGATAGAAGTTTTTCAGAGGGGAAACTGGGAAATGCTATAACAATTGAAATGTAAATAAATCAAATATCCAATAAAAATAATAATAAATAAAAAAAATAAGTTGTTTGTCAAGATGTTCCCCTGGAAATACCTTAACCATACAGGATGCTGTTAAGACAAAAGGCTGCTATCTTCAAACTGACACTGACACCTCATTGCCTAGGATGATATCTACAAAATTCTCTGAACATGGAGATTCCATGCTAGTACCTCCATGAAACCTTCACTTTTATATTCTAGACTCTTTGGTGTGTGAAGAGACTTTGTAGACTACAAAAATAAAACCTTGACACCCATTAATCCACAGAACCTTTGACCTGCCTGCAAAATGTTAAGACAATGGTGGCAGCGAACTTGTGGGAATAATTAACCAATATCTGATTTGACCTAAGGCCCACTTTATGAGATAGGACCAATACCAGACAGTGTTAAAGTAAAAGTAGAGACCAGATAAAACAGAACCTTGGGGTATAACCAAACACTACTAGTCAAAGCAAAAAAACATTAATTACTGCTATACTACTAGATTAGTGCCTTACCCACTAATCAGAGAGGCTTCCTCCAGCAGTAGATATGAACAGATGCATAAAACCGCAGCCATACATTATGCAAATATAAATTCTAAATCAGAGGACTACACCATATTCCTGTCTTCAGGGCTCATCAAATCTCATGGAAATAATAAGAGCTAGGGGATATGGAGAACAAGGACCTCTGATTAAACTAAGCAAGATGCACATGAAGTCACAGAGACTCAAGAAGCAAACACAGTGCCTATATAAGTCTGCAGCAAGTTTTCTGCATATATAATACAGCTATTAACTAAATTTTTTATGGAACATTTGATTATGAGAATGTGTGGGCATCTTACTCTTGTTTCTGCTCGTGGGACTCTTTCCTTCCTGTTGCCTTGTCCAAAATCAATATAATAGTTTTTGCTTAATCTTAATGTATTCTAATTTGTTAAATTTGCATATTATCTCTTAGAAACCTGTTCTTTCTATTGAGTGACAGACATAGAATGGATACATAAAGTAGAGGATATAGGGAGGTATTGGGATGATTAGAAGGTAGGAAAGTTTAATCAGGATATTGTATGAGAAAAGAAGCAATTTTCAATAAAAGGAAAGAATAAAAATAAAGTAACTACCACCCCCTTTTAATTTCTACTTTTTTTGGTTATCATCTGTAGGACCAATTATCTTTGGTTATCCCATCTGACATTTATTCCACTCCATGGCAGGAAACATTTTTAAGAAATAAGAAAATAGGGTCTGTGCTTTAAATATGTTGAATTAATATTACTTTCAAGTACATATGCAGTTTTTGGAAGCCTCATTTTAAGTTAATATAGTTGAAGATAGAAAGAGATCAGGTTGAGGTGGTGATGCCCTGTAATTTGAAAGTTGGAAAGGCTAAAACATGATATTTGACCTACAGTAAGATGCCTTATCTTAAAAATAAAAATAGCTGGAATGAGCATCTCATGGTAGAAGGTTCTGGATGACTAGGTTTTGTATCAAACATGTAGCTAGGTTTAAATGATCTCTGCATTATGAGCATAAATCAATTATGTGGTTGTGGTTGTTTGTGCTATTTTCTTCTGTAAATGTCTTACATGGAAAAAGGGTTAATGCAGTCTGCAAAAGAATTCTGAGTTTCTAGAGCACCACATTATAAAGCCATTAGTGACTACTCACATTTAGATAAGAATAGACTTCATGGGATATAGCATCTAAAAGCACATTAATTAGAAAATGTGAAGCATATTTAAAACATATTCTCCTCTAGTCTCCCTATTGCAATCACTCTCATGCCTTGCCCCATTCAATTCTTATTCTTAGGAACTTCCTCTACAGGTTTTATGGGAAATCTTCTATAGGATATAAGTTTAAGGCCTCAAAGTATTTAGATCTTCATTAATTGTATTGCTTCTATCTCATGCTCTCCCTCCAACACAAATGCTCATTTATGAATAAAGATCATTCAAAAGAATTATGTCAGATTTGCTGGTAGACTGTCTTTGGACTCTTATTTTATTTAACAATATCTCTCTTGTGCTTTGTTAGTTCTGGTGATCAAACTCAAATCTTCATGGTTGCATAGCAAGAACTTAACCCACTGAGATATCTCTGCAAATATAATCTGCGTATCAATATCTATCAATCAATCTATCTATCTATCTATCTATCTATCTATCTATCTATCTATCTATCTGAAAGTCAGTTATAGAAATCAAAGCCCTCTTCTACTCAACACACAGTGTAAATTTAGTAGCTCCTAATAACCCTTGACCTATGTGATGACATTTATGGGGAAGAGGAAGTATGATAGTCACTTTTGTACACTTTAGGTTAGAGCAGCCTAGTGAATTGAATTTGAAAATTTGTGAAATTCAGGAGTAAGTGAAGGGTAAATTGGTGAGGTATGAAGTCTGTTTGGACATGAGAAATCTGGTTTCTATTTCCAACACATCCATCAACAGGGTCCTTTGAAATCTCTGCATTTTCCCAATAATGTTTGAGAGGTACTTTATGTTGAAGTTAAGAGTGGACACAGATCACAGTGTGTTCTAGATTACACAGTTTGTTCTTCATCAGCCAATGCCATTTCTTTGCAATTTACCTTTGAAAATTTTGTGCAATTTGCTTTGATAAACTGAAAAGTCCAGCTTCATGCAGCTCTTCAACAGGGAAGTGGGAGGAAAATACAGGTTGTAAATACAACTGAAGCTTGCCAAAGGTCCTAATGGTGGACATATCAGAATTACAGTAATTGATATATCTATTTTTAAAGTATACTATGAGAATACTCTCCTAGTACTATTTACTCCATAGAACTTTAACATCACAACAGTGGTGCCTCAGCTTCACAATGCAGGAGCAAACTATATACATAACCAAGTTAGAGAAATGAATGGAGACCCAAAGAAAATCTGCAGAGAATCAATCACAGCCAGAGGTGTGAAGAGTAATTCATAGTAAACGAGGCTACATGGTAGACTAGTCAGTACTTGAGCATTCCTCAAATGCTAAAAAATAAGCGACAGGCATGGAAGAGCTGTTAGCATTCTCCCCCTCATCCCTAACTTGGTTTCTTTCCCTTGCAATGACATATTTCTGAGACTGTTTCACTATTTAATGATAAAACAAAAAGTAATAATTATTTTCATGTAGTCCTTGAGCTATTAAGCTATTTTTCCTGAATATTGTTACCCATGAAATGAAGAAGCACTTCATAGTAAAGAAATAACTACTGAAGAAATGAGATATATCTTAACCAAAACTGAAAATTAAAGACATTCTTAGAAGTAAGATTTTTTTCAGTTATATTGGACAGAATAGTGTTTTTTACTGTAGATTGTAGATATTTTACCTATATACATCACTTATAAGAAATGCATTCCCAGTTAGTAATATAAGTACCATAGGACCAAGTTCACTTTTTATCTATCTCTCATCATTCTGAAAACCATAGTTATATATGACCACATATCTAGGTATGTAGCCTTTCAGATTTTTTTTATCTGAGGTAGCAAATATTTAAGCTTTAAAAAAAAATTAATTCTTTGACCATTTCCTGCATTTATACAGTGCCCTTTGATAACTGTGATCCCAAACATTCTCTAGTTTCCACCCCCATCCCATTAGCTCCTCCCCTCTGTCTACATGATACTCATCAGTTTAACCAAGATCATCTACATAGCAATAGCTTTAGCAATAAATTATTACTGACTGCTTGTTTATATTAAATCTAGGTTCCCAGAACCTCCATGAGTAAACAACTTTGAGTTGAAAAGGAATGTTCTTTGGAGCTCTTTCTGCTTCATCTCCTAGCCTATGAAACATAATAAAATCTACATGAGCAACAATCACATTAACAACAACTCTCAAAGCTCACCAAAGCAAGAGTGTGCCCCAACCTCATGTTTCACACTTTGGATAATTCTTGTTTGGCATGATATATTCAACAACTGGGGACTCAGAAATGTAGTTAACTAGGTGAATGAATAGTGGTGATTATAATAGGAGAGAACTGAAAGGCACTAAATTAATTCACTTTCAGATCAGAAATTAAGAATAACTTACTGAATATCGTGCTAGAGGCAGGAAGTTTGGCAGTAACTAGAGCACTAGCATCCAGTAAGTTATGGTGGAGAGGGTACTGAGTTGTAAAATTTGGTAAAAGTGTCTTTTTGTGTGTGTGTTTTCTGTACATATTTCAAACCATATTAGGAAGCATGTTTTAGAAATGTTCCCATGAGTTCTTGCATAAGTGGTTTCCAAATGAACCAATGGAAGCCATGAAAATAAGTTTTATGCAAATAATGGTCATGTAAATCATGGCCGTTAAAATAAAGGCAGTTTGGCTACTGTGTATATGGCTCAAAAGAGCAAGTGGGTCAAACAACTTCTTTCTGCAAACAGCAGATTGTAATTTCTAAACATAGTAAGCAGTTGCATTTTCTCATATCTAAGTAATAGCCTTCTTTAAGAAGACAAATCTTAATGCTCAAATTGCTATGTACTAACATGGGGCCTGTCCAATATGTCCAGTTCAAGATCTATTTGTAAAACAAGTGCAGCTGAAGGAGTATACCCTGTTCTTTATTTCTCACTTTCCTTCTGGCTAAGATCATTTTTTTTTAATAAAGTTGAAAAAGGAGAAATAAAAGATGCCTTCATGAAGCATAAATCACAAGATCACAGTATAGAAAGTGTGTCTATCGAGACTATTACTATGAGCTACACAGGTCTGTATGGGTGAGAAAGTTAAAGGGATGTGTTCTGAACATAAGAGAGCCTCCTTCCAAGTCCTCAGCCCCAGATCTCTAAGGCTAGATCAAAGTCTATTAATTGATCTACATTGATAGATGCTTCTAATTGTCCTCCGGTGTTTACTAAATATTAACCACATTAGTTCCATTTGTTGAGTTGAGGTACCTGCTTTTTAAATTTCATCTCAATTTTTTTCTGCTTTACAATGTATAAAGCAGACATTTTAATAATAGAATACTAAGTATTCTAAGTAATAGTACGTAAGGCACAAAGGTACTCAAAGGTATTGAAATTATGTATCTATTTATCTATTCATCTGTGCAATATGGGTATGGGCACAAGTATGTCAGTGCATGTATGAAAATGAGAAAACAACTCATGGAATTTGGCTTCTTCCTTACATGACTTTGTCATTCTGATTTAACTTAGTCTATTAAACTTGGTGGCAAATGTTTTTGTTCAGTAAGCAAGTTTGTTGGCCCTAGTTAAAGTTCTAATGAAGTAAGATGACATAATGGCTAACAGGAAACAATATCAATTCTTTTAACTCAGTGGACTTTGGTGAAGTATCTTTCTTCCTCCAAGCAATCACATTGTTCATTTCAGCATCTACCTTCTATTGATCAAATATTAGCACAAACTGCCTTTATTACTGAATTTAGATCCCTCTACTTTAAGTTTTCCATTGAAAATTTTGGATTAAAAATTTGTATAAAAGAGTCATTTAAAAATATTAAATAGGGTACTAAGTAATTCACATTAGAGTAAATTATTATTACTCTAATTATTAATAAATTATTGAATTAAAAGCACAGATTCATGTCAGAAAGCATCTTTTCAATTTTATGTGTGAACGTGCATACATACTCATGTGTGTACAAGCCAGGGTTCAACAACAGCTGTCTTCCACAATTTATCACAAAATTAATTCTTCGCTGATCCAGTAACCCAGTGATACTGCTCAAATATATATTATAAATTTGGATAAAAGATCTCATGGGGAAAACTGAGTGCACCATATAATATTATATTGTATTCTCAATCACTTTAATCAAACTACACATCACTGATGAATCTTTTCTTTTGTACTTTTAATTTTTAAATTTATTATTGTATTTATTTACATTTCAGATGCTGCTGGCCCACTCTACCACTGCTCTTAATCCCATTCTTTCTCCCCTTTGCCTCAGGCATCCCCCTTTTTAGGGCCTCAAGTCTTTACAGATTAGGTGCAACCTTTGCTACTGAGGCCAGGCAAGGCACTCCTCAGCTATATATGTGAAGGGAGGTGGTTGGAAGGAGGTTCTGACCATTCCATGTATGCTCCTTGGTTGGTGGCTTTGTCTCTGGAACCTCTCAGGAGTCAGGGTTAACTGAGACTGTTGGTCCTCTTGTAGGGTTATCACCCCCTTCAGCTCCTTCAATCCATTCCCCAAGTCTTCCATAGGGGTCCTAGACTTTAGATAATGGATGGTTGTAAATATCTGCATCTTTCTCCTTCAGTTGCTGGTAGGGCCTCTGATAGGACAGACATGCTAAGCTCCTGTCTGTAAGCACATCATTCCATTAGTAATAGTGTCAGAATTTGTTGCCCAACCCCATGAGCTTTATCTCAATTTGGCCCAATGATTGCACAGCCTTCTGTCTCTGCTCCAAGTTTTTCCCTGTATGTCATTTTTACATGAACACTTCTAGATACAAGAAAAACCCATCAGTGACAAAGATAGATACTATCTCAGCGTATAAGCCAGGAAAATAGTCCCATGAAACAAGCTGGAGTAGTCATTCTAATATCCAATAAAACATAGTTTCAACCAAATGTTATCAAAAGAGATGGAGAAGGAGACTTTATACATATCTAAAGAATTTTAGAAATTTATGATTTATTATGAAAAATTTTTAGCAGTTATGTTTAGAACAATCTTTGCCCATGTGGTAGTAAATACCTATAATCTAACCCCTTGAGTGCTATAGCCAACAAGAAGTTCAAGTTTATTATTAGCTACATAGCAAATCTGATGTTAGTCTGTGCCACATGTGATCTTGTCTCAAAAACAAATAAGCAACAGCAACAACATAACACAAGGCAGAATACTTGACATTGGGTTTTATTATCTGTGTATTTAAGTTTTAAAACATAAACTGGAAGCATAACTAATGAAGGTTGATGACATACCATAAGAGAAATTTCTTGTACAATGTATCTTGTATCTTGTACATGATATATAATTAGTTAGATTATAGTCATAGTAAGTTATATCATGTAATTATTACAACAGGTTAAATTAAACAAATTTCTAGACATAGAAACATTTATTTGCCCAATTATAAACAGATGAGGCAAGGCTACACAAGCCATTAGAAAACCAGACAAGCATCATGAGGAAATTTCTTAGAGTGTAGTCAGGATCCCCCTACTCCACCTCCCACCATTTTATCCTGTAGAGTGGGAAAATTGATGCTGAACCTATCCTTTTGTATCTCTTTCCTGTTGACATTAGAATGCTGCAAAGTGTCCCAGGAAGGCCTAAATGCTAGTCAAAGGCTATACATCATAGACTTTGTTTTACTGACGTATTTTTCACACTTTATGTTTCCATAGAAATTGAACTTTTCACAAATGTTTTCAACTGTATTATCCCACAACATCTCAGAATATGTCAGTGCATTTAAAAATCTTCATTACTAAATATCTGAAGTAGAATTTTGGAGTTGTTATTTTGTTGTTGATTTCCAAGTGTGTCACATTCTGATGAAATAACTTATTATGTAAAGCATTTAGTCATTTAAATTAATGATATTCCAATACTTATATGTAGTAATTTTATTCTATAAACATTGTGTGATTATTTTTGATTTATTCATCTAGATATATGTTTCTATATTATTATTATAGAAGAAGAACTTCCTTGTTCTGCTCATAATTCTCAGAACAGGGCTTCTTACACTCCTGAAACATCCTGTATCAGAAGAACATCAGATGAAACACAATCTTACTGTTTATCCCTAGTTCTTGAAATCCTAATGTACTAGTTAAGATTCTCCTTGGCTATAATGAAACACTCAACAAAGGGGAATCAAAGAAGGGTTTGGATACCACAGTTTGAGTGTATAGACCATCACACTCTTTATATATGGTGGCAGGACTTGAGGTAGCTTGTCACACTATCCACAATCAGAAATCAGATAAAAATACATATGCTGGTACTCAACTATATTTCCCCTTTCGTACAGTTAATGTGAGGACAAAAAAATCAAAATACCTCAGCAGAACCCCCCAGACCACCAACAATTTGCTGAAAACAGCCAAAACAAAAAATAACCAGTTCCTCCTAAGGCAAGGTGACCATGAATGTAAGAACAAAACCAAGACAAACCTTGATAAGTCTAAACATGCCCAAATGAGAAATGGGCCATCTGGTGTTTTTATTCTCCTATCAGAAAGTTTGAGGTTTCATGGCCAAAAATA
>NW_021605506.1:442313-453536 GCF_004785775.1 Grammomys surdaster
ATTTAGATTCCTCCCTGAAGTTACTTCTTTGTTCTAGCCTAAGATTTAGATTCCTGCCTGGAATTTATTCTTTGTTCTAGCCTAATATCAGATTCCTACCGAGTGGCCCATTTCCTTGTCCTTGGCCAATGTCAGATTCCTGCCAAGCTGCCCCAAACGATCTCTCCACGTTGCCCCCTTTTTTACTTTATATAAAAGACTGAGCCTTTCTTAGGTCATTCTGCCAAGAATGCCTTTATTACCCATCATGGAATCTACATTATCAAAAGCAATCATTTCTGTTTTAGGTAAGTAAGGCTTTGTGATGAATCTTACCTGTTTCTTGGCTTGCCAGCCTGTTAAACTAATAACTCTGTCTGGGGTCCATTTTCAATTTCAAGCCATGTACTTTAGCTGCCAACATGTTGGTGTAGTTAAAAACAAGCTTTAACACAATGGTCAGGAATAGAATTATTCCCATGACAAATAGGTCTAGCATGATCAAGCTACATATGCCATTCTTGAAGCTTGACCAAAATTGAAATACTCTCCTCAAGATATGGATAATTTTATCAGCAGTGTCAGCAGTATCAAATCTCTGCAGAATAGCATTCCTTAAATTCGTAATCTCGCTATGCAATGTTAAAACATCCAGGAGATGTGTTAGAATGATGCCAAATACTATGCAAGTATCTTTAAACTTTTTCCTAATTATAATGACTATCATTATAAATTTTAGAAGTAACGCAACTCCATTGGTATTTGGCATGACACTCGAGATGGTTCCTTACTCTTAAGCTCTGAACGTCCTTCCAATAATTTGAGTAGGATAAAGTGTATCAATCATGTTCCAAATGCCTATCTAAATCCTCTTGTATACTCAACACATTAGTACCATTTTTTTTTGCTAAATGATTAACAAAAGTAGTTGTCTTAACTTCCTTTGTCAAAGCAATTGAAAAAGCAGTTGTGCTAGCAATTAATGTAATTAAAGCTTTTATACCAGCAATAATCAAGCCCACTACCCTTCTGCTAAAAGTGTGACTCATTTCTTCCAGTACTTGAATTCTTTTCTCAGAAAACCAAGGTTTTGTAATACTCAGAGCAATAAGACAAAAGGTGGTTGATAGACCCCCGGTTACAGACATGCCAGGTTTCAACACACTAACACAATTAGAAAGTGTACAATCAATGCAACTAACAATAAATACTGTAGAAAAAACAAAAGTAATTTTAACTTCACAATTAAAAGAGCCTTAATACATGCTAACACTTGTTTGAAATCCAGATCCTGTCCCAACTTTATCTCTGGCTAACATAACATCAGAGAGAATTTCAGCTAACATCCAAATATGTCTCTGAAAATGTCTAGAGTCAGCCTTCCAAATGAAGACTGTTATTTCTACTATCAAATTGACTTCTAGACCAGTACATGATTGAGTCTGACTAACTGGTCACATTTAAGAAAAATACAAGAGTAATTATAAATTCTCTTTTTGATTCTCTGCCCTACAAGGTCTAAAAACGAGAGCCAAGGCAGCTTGTCCTATCTGGGATATAGAAAAGTAAAGGTGGGCCAGCAACATGTGTCAAATACAGCTTCCCAGTCACCATTGTCAGGGCATGCAGCAAGATCACAGGTCAGCATCATTCTTTGTCCTGGCATCAGCATGTCTCAACAATCACTCTGGTAGCCAGCATGCACCTTCGGTATCCAGCAGAAAAATCACAAACATGCCCTCTTCCCCATATTAGATACTTGATCAGGATCATGTCATATGCCAGTAAGTGGATTCTTGTTTTTTACCTAGGCATAGATATGCCTAGTTGTAGGGTACCATAAGTACTCTGCAGAAAGTTGCTTGGCTTCCAACTTGTATTTAATTCAATATTTAATTTACATTTCAGATGGTATCCGCTTTCCCCATTCCCCCCTTTAGAAACTCCCCATCCCACCACCCCTCATGCTGTTTCTGTGAGGGTGTGCATCCACGCATACACCTACACCCCTCCCCACCCTCGAATTCCCTCACTCTAGAGAATCCTGGCTTCATGGGACCAAGAACCTCTTCTCCCACTAATGTGTGACAAGGCCAGCCTCCACAAAATAAACAGCTGGAGCCATGCATTTTCCAGTCTAGCAGTTTACGTCATGGGAACTCAAGTTGGATGGTATTGTCACTCTTCCTATGGGGCTGCAAGTCCCTTCAGCACATTCAGTCTTTTCTCTACCTTCTCTTTTTGGGACTCCATGATCAGTTCAATGGTTAGCTACAAGCGTCCACCTCTGTATATATCAGATGCTGGCAAAGCCTCTCAGAAAACAACTATATCAGGCTCTTGTCAGCATGCACTTCCTGGTATGCACAACAGTGTCTACGTGTGGTGACTGCACATGGAATGGACCCCCAGGTAGTACAGTCTCCAGATGGCACTTCCTCTAGTCTCTCCTCCACACTTTCTTTTCTTATTTGTTCCCTTGAGTATTTTGTTACTTTTAAGAATGTCTAAACCACCCACACTTTGGTTTTCCTTCTTCTTTAGCTTCATGTGGACTGTAAGTTGTATTCTGGGTATTCTAAGCTTTTGTGCTAATTTCCAGTTATCAGTGAGTGACCACCATGTGTGATCTTTTATGATTGGGTTACCTTATTCAGGAAATATTGTCTAGATCCACCCATTTGCCTAAGAATTTAGTGAATTCATTGTTTTTAATAGCTGAGTAGTACTCCATTGTATAAATATACCATATTTTCTTTATCCATTCCTCCGTTGAAAGATATTTGGGTTCTTTCCAGCTCTGGCTACTAAAATTAAGGCTGCTATGAACATAGTGGAGCTTGTGTCCTTGTTATCTGTTGGAGCATCTTTTGGGAATATGCCCAGGAGTGGCATAACTGGGTGCTCAGACAATATTATGTCCAATTTTCTGAGGAACTGCCAGACTGATTTCCATAGTGACTTACAGCTTGAAACCCAAACAACAATGGAGGAGTGTTCCTCTTTGTCCACATCCTTGCTAGCATTTGCTCTCCCCTGAGTTTTTGATCTTAGCCATTCTGACTGGTGTGAGTTGAAATCTCAGGGTTGTTTTGATTTGCATTTTTCTGATTATTAAGGACTTTGAACATTCCTTTAAATGCTTTCGATCATTCAATATTCCTCATGTAAAAATTCTTTGTTTAGCTCAGTAACTCAGTTTTTAATAGGGTTGTTTGATTGTTCAGAGTCTAATATCTTTTGTTCTTTACATTTATTAGATATTGGCCCTCTATCACATGTAGGATTAGTAAAGATCTTTTCCCAATTTGTTAGTTTCCATTTTGTGGTATCGACAGTGTCTTTTGCCTTACAGAAGCTTTGAAATTTTATGAGGTTACGTTCTCAATTCTTGATCTTAGAGCCTAAGCCATTGGTGTTCTGTTCAAAAACTTTCTACTTGTGCCCATGTGTTTGAGACTCGTTGACACACATTCTTCTATTAGTTTCAGTGTATCTAGTTTTATATGGAAGTCCTTGATACACTTGGACTTGAGTTTAGTACAAGGAGATAAGAATGGATCAATTTGCACTCTTCTACATGAGGACCTCCAGTTGAACAAGTTTCATTTGCTAAAAATGCTGTCTTTTTAAAACATGATTTAAAACCTGATTAAAACCTTAGCTCCTTTGTCAAAGATCAAGTTTGACAAATGAACCCATAAATTTGTGGGTTCATTTCTGGGAATTCAAATGTATTCCACTGATCTTCCTGCCTGTCTCTGTACCAATACCATGTCGTTTCTATCACTATTCCTCTTTAGTACAGCTTGTGATCAGGAATGGTGTTTCCCACCAAAGATCTTTTATTATTCAGAATAGTTTTTGCTATGCTGGGTTTTTTGTTATTCCAAATACATCTGAGAGTTTCTCTATCTAACTATGTGAAGAATTAAGTTGGAATTTTGATGGGAATTTCATTGAATCTGTTGATTGCATTCAACAAGATGGACATTTTTACTATTCATCCTGCCAATCCATGAGCATGGGCGTAGGCATGATATTTAGAAAACTATGTGTGTTCCGGCTTGTTCCTGGACAGCTACCATTTTCCTGATGCTCCTTGGCTCTGACAGGTGCTCTGGCTAGCTAGATGAGTGGGCCCTGGCAACCACAAGATGCCAGCATGGGGCATGGATTTGCCAATCCACCTTGCTGCATCCACAAAGTTTGGCTGAACTCAAGACAATATCTGCCATCCTAGCAGTACCCTGTGAAAATAAGACTCTTAAAGCCTAATGATTATCTAAAGGATTTATATATTAGAAGTGTTCAATCAACAAGATGCCTACTGGATTGTTGCATATCACTTTTACTATGTTTAGGTATGGGCCTCGAATTTCTGATCTTTCCAGGACTATTACCATAAAGGATTGTGTCAAATTTTGTCAAATGCTTTCTCAGCATCTATTGAGAGGACCATGTGGCTTTTTTCTTTGAGTTTGTTTATATAGTGTATTACATTTATAGATTTCCTTGTATTGAACCATTGCTGCATTCTTTGGATAAAGCATACTTGATCATAATGCATGATTGTTTTGATGTATTCTTGGATTCAGTTTGAGAGAATTTTATTGAGTATTTTTGCATAAATATTCATAAGGGAGATTGGTCTGAAGTTCTCTTTCTTTGTTGGATCATTGTGTGGTTTAGTTATGAGCATAATTGTGGCTTCGTAGATCAAATTGGTTAGTGTTCCTTCTGTTTCTATTTTGTGAAATACTTTAAAAAGTATTGGTATTAAGTCTTCTTGGAAGGTCTGATAGAATTTTCCACTAAAACCATCTGGACTGTTTTTGGTAGGGAGTCTTTTAATGACTGCTGCTATTTCTTTAGGAGTTATAGGATTATTTAGGTGGTTTATCTGATGTTGATATGCCTTTGATATCTGTCCAAAAAATCGTCCATTTCTTCCAGATTTTCCAGTTTTGTTGAGTATAATCTTTGTAGTAGGATCTGATGATTTTATTTTAATTACCTCCGTGGTTTCTGTTGTTATGTATCTCTTGTCAGTTTTGATTTTATTAATTTAGATGTTGTCACTGTGTCCCCTCTTGTTATTCTGGCTAAGGGTCTATCTATCTTGTTGATTTTCTCAAAGGACCAGCTCCTGGTTTGCGGATTCTTTGTATAGTTCTTTTTGTTTCCACTTGGTTGATTTCATCCCTCAGTTTGATTATTTCCTGCCATCTACTCCTCTTGGGTGTATTTGCTTCTTTTTGTTCTAGAGCTTCAGGTGTGCTGTCAAGCTACTAGTGTATGTTCTCCCCAGTTTCTTTTTGTAGGCACTTAGTTTCTCTTTTTGCAGTACTTTCATTGTGTCCCATAAGTTTTGGTAAGATGTGCCTTCACTTTCATTAAATTTTAAAATGTGTTTAATTTCTTTATTTCTTTCTAGACCAAGTTATCATTGAGTAGAGCACTGTTCATTTCCCATGTGTATGTGTGCTTTCTGTTGTCTTTGTTTTTATTAATGACCAGCCTTAGTCCTTGGTGTTCTGATAGGATGCAAGGAATTATTTAACTCTTTTTATATTTGTTGAGGCCTGTTTTGTAACCAATTATATAGCCTATTTTGGAAAAGGTACCATGAGGAGCTGAGAAGAAGGTATATTCTTTTGTCTTAGAATGAAATGTTCTATAACTTTTGATTTGATTCATAACTTCTCTTACTTTCACTGTGTCTCTATTTAGCTTCTGATGATGCAATGTAACCTTGGTTTCTTTTGCTTACATTCTTACCTTTGCCTTTTGGCATCTTGTTTTCTGTAGTTTTACTTGCACTCACTGTCCCTGACTGAAGCCTGTCTCTCCTATTATCTTGGTTGTATCAGAAATCCTCAGATTCCAGCTGTCTCTGTGATCCTGTTTGTCAGAGCTCCTGGGTGTCCAGCTTCCTCTGGGTGTTGTTGGACTGGTTGCAGAGTTAGCACCCAATGTCTGTTCAGTGCACTACTCAGATTGTAAGGAATCCATTCCAATGTATCAGGTTATGTGTCTTCATGGGAGCAGACCTGCTAGGAGTCAACTGCTCTGGGTACAGTGGATCTTCAAGTGCTCTGAGTGAAGTAGATCTTCTGGAATGGTTCAGAATATTGTGTCTTCCAGGGAGCTAATCAGCTACGAATATGGCCCAGCAAGAAGGACCAGGAGAAGGGTGCAGAAAGGGAGTTATATTCTGAAGGGTAGGGTTTTGGTGGGTGATGTTTCCCTAGTATGCTGCTGGTCTCCTAGCTGCAGCTTTAGGACTTTGGGTCATGTGGGAGGGTTCTTACCAACTTCTGTGAGACTGCAGTTCCTCTGAGATGGGTTAGAATATGGTGTCTTCTGGAGAGCAGACCAGCTATGAGTCTGCCCTAGCAAGAAAGACCAGGATGAGAGAATCGAAGGGCCATAATTTTCTTTATTGTGCGACCTTTTCCTTTATTCATGCATCTCCAGTGTTCTAATAGTATACTGTGGGATAAAAATTTCCTCACCCTAACTTTATATATGAGGTAGTTAAGGTAATGAGGATTTAAAAAAAATTTCTCTGTGTTACTTGAAGATATGCACTGTTATGTCTACCTGTTATGCCCATGACAGTTCTTTGAAATTTATATTATACATTATTAAATAAGGAAAAATCACTTCTAAGTATACTACTTGTTAAGTCAAAGTTAAATAAAATCATCTTAGTTTTTACAAATGCTAGAACTGGGAGATCATTTGAAATTTGTCCAACAAATTCAAACACAGAGAAAATATTTTATTCCCACATGTTCATTTCTACTTAGTGGAAATGAGAAAAGGCTGTTGAATAAATGTAAAGAAAATCACATATCTCATTTACAAAGACAATTCATGCATAAACTACATGCATAAACCCCATAAATGGAAAATCAAAGTTAATGTTTTAGAACGTGGTAAGAGATGTGCACACAGCAAATGGGAATCACTCACAGCTCTCCAGCATAAGAGTTATTAGTCCTTCTTGCAGGTAAGCAATTCTTAATGCAATGTAATTACAACAGCCTTGTAATTATGCAGCACTTTTAATTTTTAATAACCACATATTTGCTGTTATGGGAATAGGCACAAGACTGCCAAGTCAAATAATCTAGCAAATGGAAAACATTACCTGAGCTCTCTCTCACTTATCCAAAATTTTCAAGGCAGAATAAAAATAATTATTTATGGACCAGGCAGATGTGTCAATGAGTAAAGAAGCTGAAGGACAAGAATAAGGACAGAAGTTGTCAGAAGCCATCTATGACCCTTTCTCAACTAGGGGGATTCTTTTTGTTTGTTTGTTTAATTATCTTTCTTCAATTTATTCAGTTCTCTTTCTACCTTTTTTTTTAATTGAGTCCCTTTTCTTTTTTTATATAATTGAAAACCTAAACCTAGGAAATGATGGCATATACATTTAGGGTGGACCTTGCTATCACAATTCAGGCAGTTGAGAAGATACCTCATAAATATGCAGAGAAAGTTCATTCTAAGTGATTCCAGGGCCTTTCAAGTAGACAATCTATTTAAGGCATTAAAAATGTTTTTTTCCACAAATTAATATTCTCTTACAAAATATCAATCATCTGTTATGCCACAGAGATTCAGTGATCAGACATTTGAAAAAAATACCTTCAGGAGACAGGATTTAATGTAGCTGATTGTGTCAGAGGATCCAATCCACTTTGGCAAGGAAGTGATGGAGGAAAGGGGTAGTTCGTATTGTGGTAGTCAGGAAGCAAAGAATAAGGGATTCAGGAGTGTTCTGAGAAAAGAAAATGGCATCAAGGACATGATGCCTCCAGTGATCATTGTTGTTCATTGGACTCAATGATAGTATGAATCAATCAGGGAATTAATCAAATGGTCATGGGAATTTCTTTGTGATCTCAGTGTCTCTGGAATCTCAGACATGCAGAAAAGCAAATTATTAATTTCTTAAATACTTCTTGATCCTGAAAATTGGACAAGGGAATTTAAGCATTGCATTTATTTCTTTTAAATACCTCAAAGAAATAATCTCCAAGTGAGTGGAAGAATGGTGGGTTTGATGCTGCCCTTCCAGCCTCTCTGATTTATTCCTGTGACAAAAGTTATCTAGCTGTGTGGGTTGGTGGGCTGTCAGAGGCAGCTAGGTACCTGGTTGAGTACAGATCTTGAACCCAGGAGACCCTAAAGACACAGTAGGTGTTTAGACTTTCTCCTGGGCCCTGGTTCCTTTCACTTAGAACAGCCCTCTACAGCCCCTCCCAAACAGAGGTTTGTGTCATGTAGCACAGGTAGAGGGCATGACTACAGGCTTCAGAGTCTCAAGAGATCTCCTTATTCATGAGATACCTAAAGGCTAGAGCGTGTAGCCAATTAAGCATTTCTTTCTAGACCCTACTCCTACTTGCAAAAGCTATTTAACCTCAGGCCTGCTGTGAGAACATGGGGTACAGCTTCATCTACTTTCCACCATGACAATAAACATTTTAAGACCATGGACTACCTCTTGTAATTGATGTCCACCATGGGGGACCATGGAGAAGATATTCAACTACCGAGCCACAGTCTAATCTCCCACTGATGACCTCTCTGCGTTCCAGCAATTCAAGCAATCTAGTTGAGCCAGCCGTGATCCAGCCAAGCAAGTCACCTCGAACAAGAGTCTCCTCCACCCTGCAAGGCACTGCTTGAGCTTCTCTCCCTCACCCCTTTCAGCTGCGGGCTGATCCAGCCCATATGCATCCCAGTCTCAACTCTTCTGCAGTCTCTCAGTGGTGCCTTGGAGCCCAAGGGCTGAGACTAGTTGATCCCTGCCCATCTTCCTACCCAGGAGTCTCTATCCCAAGAGCTTTGGCCCCTGCAGGACCTCAGACTGGGATTTCCCCACACCCAGAGGGATCTCTGTGGCTTCCCATATCTCTGTGTCCAGCACGGTTACACTTGGAGCTGGTTTTGCACACATTACTATCAGTTATGGGGCTGTAGCTTGTGCATGAACATGAGTCCTGTTGGGCTAGCGTTTTGGTACAGAGTGTCTGCCACCCCAGGTGACTGGAGCTGTGGCTCAGAGGCCACATGTGCTGGAATTTGACTGTGCTCACTCCACACAGTTCCTGGTGGATACCAGGCTGTGGAAAGCTGCTTGGCTCCACTGAGGTGTGGGGAGATCACAATTTGAGACCCTATGTGGGCTGGAGCTCTTGTGTTGGAGATCTCCAGTCAAGAAGATGGGTGGGAATTGACTAGTCTCAGCCCTTGGACTCCCAGATGCCACTGAGAGGCCACAGAAGAGTTGAGACTGAGGTGCGTACAAGCTGGACTACCCCACAGCTGAAAGGGGGGAGAGGGAGAAGCTACTGTGGCACTCCGTGGTTTAGATTAGACTCTTGATCGAGCTAGTGCACTTGGATGGGTCAAGGCTGGCTCGACTAGCTTGAGTTCGTGGGCTCCGTGGCTGGAATGCAGAGAGGTCATCAGCAGGAGATTAAACTGTGACTCGGTAGTTGAAAACCTTCTCCATGGTTTCCCATGGCAGGCCACATGGTCCCCCAGGGCAGGCCTCAAGAATGAAAGATAGTCCATGATCATAAAACAGTTACTGTCATAACAGAAAGTGGGTGAAGTTTTAAATTTTGTTCTCAGAGTGGGCCTGAGGTTAAATATCTTTTGTAAGTAGGAGGAGGGTCTACAAAGGAATGCTTAATTGGTTACACCCTCTGGTCTTTAGTTATCTCATGAATAAGGAGATCTCTTGTGGCTCTGTGGCCTTCAGTCACACCCTCTATCTGTGCTACATAACATAAACCTCTCTTTAGGAGAGGACAATAGAAGGCTGTCCTAAGTGAAAGGAACCAGGACTCAGGATCAAGACCAAACACCTACTGTCCTTTTAGGGTCTCCAAGGTTCTTCCTGCACTCGACCAGGCACCCAGCTGCCTCTCACTTCCCACCGCCCCACATAACTGGGGAATGGCTCCAGCGATATTCTGATTAAATGGATTTTCTTCAAGTCAAAACAATACCCCTACACTCACACTGGGTAGAAACATTATTGTCTCTATTTCTCCCTTGGCCCTAAGCATATATGGTCCCTACAGACAACTGACTTGAAAAGCAGCCTTTTATGAAGGTAGTTGCACCTATCCAGAGAGATCAATTTCGAGATAGCCACGAAAAGATCCAGACTTAAAAAGTATCAGAAAAATAAGCATTGAATTCTCAGCTCTAAATGAGGCATCTGACTCCTTCCCAGCCTTAGGAAACATAAGAAGAAGGGTAGAGTCTAATAGCTAGGAAAAAGTACAATGTCTTCTAGGTGGTTCGTGATAGGTCATGATAACTCTTACATGTCTAACAATTGTGATTACATGAGTAAAATCTGCACAAGACTGGACTTATGAACATCACAGAGGGAGGCAAACTATCAAGGCTGCCTACTTCCTGAACTATATATATGCAACTATCAGTTACTAATGGAGAAACGTTTTTTTTTCCCAATGAAGTAGCAACTGTTAAGATGCCTATGTTACTATTAATAACCACCCCTACTGTGTTTCTGTAATCAATTTAAAAAATTACTGGATTATTAAAAGAGAAGATTAAAAAAATGGAAGTATAAATGCCCTAGTAGGGGATTTGACTGCAGTAGAGGAAACAAGAAAAGGGCCTGAGTATGACTAAAACATAGACTGTAAATGTTTGAATATATAATGAAACCTTTATGTAGAATTCATATATGGTATAAATTTTTTTAAAGAACCAGACATGTCAGTTATCTCTAACTATAATCTTCGATTAATTTAGATATATTTCCAAACCTCAAAGTCATTTTTTTCCCACAGGACTTTAATTTACAGCAGTATTTGTTGAAATGAAATCACACTGCTGTTGTTAAAGAAGGCATGAGGTTAAAGTAAGAGAAAGTAACCACTTATATTTTATAGGATATAGTCAAATTGCTTGTATAGTTAGATATTAAATCTTTTTAATGCTCTTGTATAATAAATCTTCTAGATCACCTTTAGAGAAAGAAAACTAAAATTTGAGGAAGGTAATACATGTCCCAAAACCATAGGTTGTATGAAACATATACTAGAAGTGTATAAGTCTGAGCATCTCCATATTGAGTGTCTTCAAATGCTGCTTTTCTTCTCATTAAGAAAATCAGGAAAATACTGATTTCTTCTTCTTCTTCTTCTTCTTCTTCTTCTTCTTCTTCTTCTTCTT
>NW_021605506.1:453546-493162 GCF_004785775.1 Grammomys surdaster
TTCTTCTTCTTCTTCTTCTTCTTCTTCTTCTTCTTCTTCTTCTTCTTCTTCTTCTTTTTTTTTGTAAACCACTGATGTGAAAATCAGACTATTTTTATGAAGCTATGTCTTACTGGGACAGTTTTATTTCAACTTTCATTAAATGGAAATTGAATGTGTCTAAAAATAACTTAGAAACTTTATCTCCCTATTAAAGGCAAGGTTCAATAGTTTTTACGTAAAGATTATATTCATTTATACAATGATCTCAAATCTGTGTTGTTAGGAGAATAAAATAATGTGAACTTGCCTTATATTCTGAGGTTAATAATGAACTATGGAAACCCCAAAGTTGATTTCTCAGAGGTCTCATACACAAACAGCCAAAGATAATATTAGAGAGGTTGATAAAGCAGAACATTATCTGGCTCTGTTTCAAGAATGCTGAATATTCATCTATTTGGTGAATATATTACAGTATAATATTTATGAAAACATGCATGTATCAATAAAATCTGGTATTACTATGATTATTAATAAATTTATATGTAAAATTTGGCTGTGAAAACTGCTGAAATAATCCTGGACATTACTTTTGGAGTATATTTTGTGTGATTTAATAGATATTTTACTTGTAATAGCTTATTTTTTTCTGTATCTTATATAGTTTGGACACTAGGGCATAGATAATCAACTATTATATTACACCTTTAAGATAGTAAAAGATATGGAGTCAGAGCCATAGATAAAAAAATTGTGAAATGCAGATGATTTAATTTTTTAGAATCCACATGTGTGATTAAGAATCCTAGTGATTAAATTTTATGTAAGAGAGGGTCTTTTTAAGGCACAGTTTATGATGTAGCCCAGCCTGTGGGCGAATATCTGGTCATTCTGCCTCTGACTTCAGAATTGCAGTTATGGTGTTATAGAGCACTAAATGCTCTGTACACTGTTTATATAACCCAGTGAAAATCATCTACCTTCAGGCTATGCCTTCCCATATCAATTAAGCCACTTAAAATAATATCCCATTGATATTCCCACTGGCCAACTGATCTAGATAATCAACTCTTCATTGAGATTTTCTTCTCAATGCTGGAATAGCAATTATGAGACAATATTCAGCTTCCAAATATTGGGGTAGCAATCATGAACCACAAGCTCAGAACTTCAGAAATTTGAATCCTAAATTATACACCTCTAAATTTTTATCCTTTGAGAAATCTCTTCAGAGATCCTCATAAGTTGAAGATTGTCCATCCACATGCAGTTCACATAACTAATCTTTTCTCTGATTGGACTGTCTTAGAACTCCATAGTTCCTTTGAAAAAAGCTTTGAAAGTGAAGGGACAACTTTAAACCATAGATGATATTTATTTTTGGTGATGTACTCTCTCTTACATTTCAATATTGACCTAAATGGTTAAGAATATTTACCTAGGATAGCTCAAGGTCAGTCAAAGATATAGAATACTATTGGTATATTAAACTAAAATCACATCTTTTTATTCACAGAAATCATTTCTTCTCATAGAAAACGTGACCAAAAACATTGTCCCTGAAAAATGTAGCTGTCAGACTTATGTAAACTTATAGCTCCCCCGAAATAGAGAAATGTTAAAGAATTTTACTATGAACTGGGTTAGGGATACAAGGATGACTCTGGCAGCAAAGTACTTGACTTCTAAATGTGAGGGCCTCAGTTTAATCTTCCAAACTCTTATAAAACTGTTAGCATTTTGTTTTGGATCCTTAAACCTTGATGTCCTGAGATCTGAGACTGCATGCATGTAACACTAGATCTACTTATATAAAAATTATAAATGCAGGGAAATTGATTATATATACGTATACATATACATATACATATATATATATATGTATATATATATATATATATATATATATGTTATAGCAATAATACAAAACAATTATTTGACTTAGATTAAGTGTAAGAAAGAAGGGGATTATTTGAATGGCATTAGGAATATTGACTCCAACTATAATTTTATAATTAGATTACAACAAATATATTGGACTTGTTGGACATCATTGGGAAGAGAGGGCCTTGGTTCTAGGAAAGCTTAATACTTCAGTGTAGGGGAATGCCAGTGTGGTGAGGCAGGAGTGGGTAGGTGAGTGGATAAGCATCTTCATATAAGCAGGGGGAGAGGGAATGAGATAGGGGGTTTCTAGAGGGGAAACTTAAAATCTTTTGAAATGTAAATAAATAAAACATCTAATAAAATTTTAAAAAATCATATTATTGTCACATGTTACACCAAAGACAATTGTCTTGAGACAACACACACACATTCACACACTCACACACAAGACTTTGCTAGGAAATGACAGAAGTTACAAAAGGAAAAAAAAAACTTTGACTTAATCTGTATTTAATGAACTGATCTGTTTAGTCTAGTCACTAGATTTTTATCAAACAATTAAGCACAAATGGCCCCAAATAGTATTATTCTAGCTTCATTCCTATTGCTTTGACATAATCCTCTTGACAAAAAGTTACATGGAGGAGAAAGAATTAATTCAGCTACAATTTTAAGTTACAATCCATCACTGCAGCAAAGTCAAGACATGGACATAAAACAACTGAAAGCATTGCCAATAAATAGCAGAGAGTGTGATAATAGATGCATACACACTTAGTGCTCTGTATGCTGCTCACACCACCCAATGAAAATCATCTACCTTCAGGCTATACCTTCCCATATCCCATTGATATGTCTACTGGTCAAACTGATCTAAATAATCAACTCTTCATTGAAGTTTTCTTCTCAAGTGATTATAAGTTAACTTTAAAATTAAACAAACCATCATCTAATATACATTAAATAAGAGTGCCTAAGACTAGGATGATAGTCATACATTTTTAAGCATTAACAAATGATATGACATTTGCTCTAAGCAAGCAAGAAGGGAGAGTATAATATTGGTTCATGACATGCTGTAGTGAAAACATTCATGAGAATGAGCACTAAAAATAAAGATTTTAGTATCAAATGTCTAGCTGAGCAGTACTACAGAAAAGGAACTAAAAAAATAATCAACAGACAACTACTGACATCAGTGCTGTGTAGCAATTTCCTATAAACTGTAACTGACTGTTCTGATGCAAAAGTCATTAATACTCTCGAAGTTATAAAGGTAGGATCCTTGAGACTCAAGACATAAACAGCTGACAAATCTCAGGAAGTCTCTGAAACTAACTATATGTATATGTGTGTAAGCCACGCCACAAGATTATACAATCAATAAAGAATGCTAAGCAGAGATTTTTCCAATTTCTTGAGCTGCCTGCCAGTCACACAAAGTCCAATGTTTCCTCTTTTGTTACTCATTCCCCCTTGCTCAGATGAGCTTTGGTAATAAAGCTACTTTTGAGTTATTCCTACACATGCAAGTAAACTCTCACCCATAATTCTTTAAGAAGATCCAGTATACCACTAGATAGACATTGGTGGTAATCTTATTTTGGCTTGTCTTTTTTGCTTTGGAATGAATATATGTTTAGTCATGTTGCCCAAGGAAAGTCATCACACAAAGCTTAGCAAATGTTATCTGATACTAAGTATCCAGTATTAACCTCACTACAAAAGGAGCTAACATCCATCATGGTACAGGTGGAGAATATAAGTAGCTCCTTCCATATTCAATCCTACCTATGGCATCTTTCCATCTTTTCCTTACCTCATTCACAGAATTATTTCTTCTTAGAATGATTACATCTAGGATTATCCATTCCATACAGATTTTTCTACCTCCACTCAGAGAACACTAACTGAATTCTTTAAACAGGAAACATACTACTATACAGTTCTACATTATTGCTTTCTTATTTGTTATTTTATTTGCATTTCAATTGTTGTCCCTCTTCCCAGTTTTTCTTCTACAACCTCTACTCCATCCCCCATCCCTGTTTCTAAGAGAGTGCTCACTCACCCACTCACCCACACTCCTCACCTCCCTAGCATCCCCCTATGCTGGAGAATGGAGCCTCCATAGGAAAAAGGGCCTCCCCTCCCCCTGATGCCAGATAAGGCAATCCACTGCTACATATGCAGTTGGAGCCATGAGTCCTTCCATATGTACTCTTCGGTTAGTAGTTTAGTCTGTGGAAGCTCTGGAGTGTCTTGTTAATTGATATTGTTCTTCCTATGGGGTTGCAATCATCTTCATTTCCTGCAGTCCTTCCCTTAATTCTTCCATCAGAGTTACAGTGCTCATTCTAATGGTTGGACGCATGTGTCTACACCTGTATTAGGCAGGCTCTGGCAGAGCCTCTGAGGGAATAACTATATGAGGCTCCTGTCAGCAAGCACTTATTGGCATTAGTAATATTGTCTGAGTTTGGTTTTTGAAGTTGAGATGGATCACTATATGGGACAGTCTCTAGATAGCCTTTCCTTCAGTCTCTACTACACTCATTGTCCTTGCATTTCCTTCTGGAAACAAGAACCATTCTGGGTTACAGTTTTGGAGATGGGTGGATGACCCCATTTCTCAACCTGGGTATTTTCTTATTCTAGATGAATCTGAGAATTGCTCTTTCTATCTCTATGAGAAATTGAATTGGAATTTTGAGATGAATTGCATTGAATTGGAAGTTTGCTTTTGGTAAGATGGCAATTTTTAATATTTTAATCATAATGATACATGACCATGGGAGATTTTTCCATCTTCTGAGGTCTTTATCATTTTCTTTCTTCACGGACTTGAAGTTCTTTCATTAAGTTGGTTAGAGGATATTTCTAAATAGGCAATTTACAAGTGAATCAAGAAACTATGACTAGAATTCAGATATTTACAATACTTTTTTGCTAGGAAAAGCATAATTAATAGTCTGCCATGAAACTGTATGTTCAATATAGTGCAGTGTGTTTTAATACTCTAAATATTAATGTATCCAAAAATATTCATACAGTTCCTCCAAGGTCCAAATAACCTTTGTTTTCAAAATATCAAAAACCAAAAGTACCCTTTACAGCTTTTGCCTATAGGAAAATGAAGTAATCATATTTTTAGCATAACCAAGTGACCAACAATACCTTAAACAGACTTTCTTGTTATTGTTTTTCCATATTTAAAAAAAATTAATGACACAAATATATTTCTCACTCTGATTTAATGTGATAACTCTTAAGCTATTTTAAATTATGATTTTTACAGTGTGAGGGTGTGGTATAGTGGGTAGAGTACTTGCCTAGAGTACTTACCTACCATACATAAAGCCCAGAATTCTATCCCTAGCACCAAAAATGGGGAAATGTGGTACACACCTATAATTTCCAAAATCACCAGACAATAGCAGATAGATCAGAAATTAAAGGTGATCATTCAGCTGCATAGACTATCCTAGGCTAGAATGGGATCCATGACACCCTTTTTTAAAGAACAAACAAAAATTATTCCATTCATGAAGTGGTCAAGTTTTTATAATTTATGGTGTCTGTGTTTGTTAGTCAAACACTACAGAGTAATTTTTATGTTGTGGCACTAAGAATAGAGACCATTTTTATTTGATATAAATTTACTCAAGACGGAATGCTTGGGAAAACTCTCAATTTCCTAAGTCAGTGTCATCAGTGTCTATTTCCTCAGGTCTCGGTGGAAATTTTCACTTCATAGTGGATTTTCATGAGTATATTCTTCTTAGTTGTGTATCCGTAGCGAGTATACTTAGGAGTGAATAACCTTCAGCTAGAAAATTAAGCTTCCCTTTATCACCAAATCGTTGATATGAAGTCAGTGATACTTAAGAGGCTTGTGAGGCTAACTGGTATTCTTCCAATTAAGGGGAACTAGTTGCAGTGCAGTTTCCTGAAACCAATAAGCAAAAGACTCGTAATTGGTTCTTGATGACAACTGCCAATTGGGTGTCACCAGATGATTCATGAGTGCTTGCTTTAGATTATAATGATCTAGACTCATTGTCTCTCCTTTCCTTGCTTGTTCATACTCAAGTGTTCATCAAAACTTACTAGTTTTGGTTTTCTCTTATGTTACAGGTTTTATGAACTGTTGGATATTAGACTCTTTTGGTTTGGGAATGAAGTGTTCATTAGAGGCTTATATGTAAAAATCTCAACATCCTAGGCAGCAATGTTTAGAGGTGTGTGGGGCTGTAGCTTGAGTGTGGTTGTAGGTCCTGTTGGGCTGAGTTATAGTTCCAGCATGTCTGTCCCCCAGGCAGCTGGAACTGCGCTCAGGGAGCAGAAGTGCAGGAATTTGACTGAGTTTACTACATGAGGCACCAGGTGGATGCTAGGCTATGAGAAGCAACAGGACTCTACCTGGGCATGGAGAGGTCTTGGTCTGAAGTCTTGCAGAGGCAGAGCTCTTGGATGGGGACCCGCAAACAAGAAGGCATGTGGAGATTGACTGGTGTCAAAGTCCTTAGCTCTCAATCACCGCTGGGAGCCATGAAAGAGTTGAGACTGGGGGCATGCTAGCTGGATTGGCCTGCAGCTTAGAGGAGCAAGAGAGAGAAATTCCGGAGGTGCTCCATGGGGTAGAGACTCTTGGTAGAAGTGACTTGCTTGTCTGGGTCAAGGCTGGCTCAGCTAGCTTGCTTGAGTTGACAGGCCTCCATGGCTGGAAAGTAGAGAAGTCCTCCATAAGAGATTAGACAGCAGTTCGATAGTTGAAGACCTTCTCCACAGTTCTCCATGGCATGCCCCAAAGACACAAGGAAGTCCATGATTTTCTTTTTTTTTCTTTTATTTATTTATTTATTTATTTATTTATTTATTTTTGAACATGAAATGCTTTTTTATAGCATGTTTTACAAGGGGAGGGGGTAAGAGGGGCCAGGTGGTGGAAAAGTACAAAATCTTCTTGGCCTGTGCCTTGAAACATGTCATGGTCTATAAGGTACTCTGCCTTGAATTATGATCTACCTGCTGTTCTTCAGAAGATGCGTGGTGCTGGGAGTGGGTGCAGCCTACATGTCCTAAGACAGGGCTCTTACCCTCCTTTCACCCACATCGGAGTCCCTTGACGTTGCCAATCATCGACAGCCTAAAGCCTTCGACCATCGATGTGACTCGTCTCACATCAGTGTTTTGGGGTTGTGAACTTGTCTAAGACCCCCCATAATTAGACATCCAAATTCAAAATTCACATAGTTGGGATTGATCATAAGATGCCTTCTCTAACTAAACAGAGAAGGGGGAGATGCCAGAAGCCAGGACCCTCGCCCTTACCCTCACCCCCTACCTTTCCCCACCTGCACAATGTCCTCTGAAGCTTGGCAACTGCAAGATCCTGCTTAGCAACTGCAGATAGACTCAAAGCAGTGTACCATATCATCTTAAGAATAGCAGGGAGACCATAACTCAAGAAGTCCATGATTTTCAAGGTTTATCATCATGGTGGAAAGTGGATGAAGCTGAACCCCATAGCCCCAGGGCAGGCCTGAGGTTAAATATCACTTGTAAGGAGGAGGGTCTGGGCAGGAATGCTTGATTGGCTATGCCCTCTGGCCTTTAGGTATCTCATTAATATGGGGAACTTTTGAGGCTTTGCAGCATGTAGTCATTCCCTCTGCTTGTGGAGGGGCTGATAGGGGTGTTTCCCTACATGACTGAAAGGTACGGATCAATGAAGGTCTTCAGCTGTGTGAGCCTGGAGTCTGGGAGCATGGCAAAATGAATGTCATCCCTTGCAGGTATACCTGTTGGGTGTCTGGCCATCTCTAGCCAATGCTCTACACCAGAAACCAAGCCATCCTTTCATGGTCCCACAGAGGTGAAGTTTTGGAAAATGATTAGAGCTTGAGAACACTGCCTTCACCAATGGATCCATTGATTTAAAGGATGTTGGACTAGAAGATGGAAACTAGTGAAAATGGTGCCTAGTCTGAAGAAGACATCCCCTGTATGTGTGTCTTGAAAGAGAAATGAACTACCACATCACAGCAAATCCACTGTAAAGAGCACAGAGAGACATTAATTAATTTATGCCTACAATTGCTCATTTTGTCCTCCTGCTTTCACTCATTCTAAAGCCTAGACTATGAAATTCACTGCTCATATCAGTGTGCATCTTCCTACCAATTAAAAAAAAAATCTTAGGCATGTTTAAAGACAAGTACAATTTAATTAAAGTCCTAATTCAGAATTTTTCCCAAGTGAGTATACATTCTGTCACCTCAACATATAAAACAAACCATCAGGCTGATTAATACACTTGTTTAACGAAATTTAGAAAAGTGCTTCAATTCATACAGTATTTAGTTTTATTTTTAATGTAAGATCTACAATCTACTTGAAAATGATTTCAGTTAATGATAAAAGAGAACTTAAGATTCATTTTACTCTATTGATATTTAGTTTATTTAATTTATTTTTTGAGTCTCTTCTTACCCCTTTATTATTTTTGGCTTGTGATTTTATTTATTATCTCCATGTCTTTCTTATGTAGCCCCTTCATAAATCTCAACATACAAACTTGGCACTCAATCATTCTTCAAGAATTTTTGTTGTTGTTCCTTTGAAAAATATATATATATATATTTCATATTCAAGTATATCACTAAAAACTGCCACTTAGTTTTAACTGAGACTTTAGACTTCAGTAAATTAGAAGGTTAATTTTGGGATAGTCATAGCTTTATTCATTTATGTCATTGAGATTTTCATTGCTTAACATGGAATAAATTTTATTTGTTTCCTTTGTCAGAATATGTCTGTTCTTCAGTTTATAATACTAATTTTATATATTAATGCCTTAAAATCTATTCTAGAACTATTTATAGAGTTACCTTATGGTACTATCAAACAACTATGTATGAGCACTCTTACCTAGGTATTTATGACAATATAAATATTAAATTACTTCTTTGTATTGATGTTGAGTCAGTGATTTCATTGACTTCACTTTGGAGTTTCTAAGCACATAATCTAGTGGTGAGTAGACACACAAACTCACAGATAATTTACCCTCAGCTATTTGAAAGAAGTCTAGGCAAGTGAGAGACCCTATCTCAAACAAAGAGTAAAATGCCTGCTAAACACCACTGAAGGTTGTTCTCTGCCCTCTGCATGTTTCATACATGAACACACACACACACACACACAAGACACACATTTGGAACTGTGATAACAGCTATTTGCTATAATGATGCAGAACATTTGAACTGATAAGTTTGATATGTGAAGAGTAGCCTGGAGGTAAATGCTGAACATCAATAGAAACGTAAGTAATTCCATCGTTGAGAACATGATCTGAAACTCAGTTTCAAAAAGCATGTGCCTGGCTGCCCTGCTATTATTTACAAATAATAGAGCTCTGGTAAATGATTCTGACAATAGTCACTGAAGTACAAATGTCTGCCAAACCAGGATTTGCTGGCTTCCCATAAACCTCAGTGCTGGTTGGCTATATGAGCCACACTGTCAGGACTGAAGTGAGGTTTTAGTCAATGAAAGTAAGAAAACGAGCAAGGCTGCCAGCACAGTACCTTTGGTGCCAAAGATGAATCCTCTGCTTCTAATTTCATAAGACTTACTCCCTGTGTAAATTAATTATGATTTGAGAAAAAAGAAAAAGAATATTGAGATAGGAGTTCTCAATATTTCTTGAAGAAATGATTTGGCCTTAGTGAAGAAAATTATTAGATAACTTAGGAACTTAACTATTCAAATATCAGAAAATGAAGACATATGTATTGAAAGAGACCACAAATAGTAAAACACACTTAAAATTAGTAAACTGAATATGCTTCCAGAAACTTCTGTAACGAGCCTAGAATCTAATGCTAGGGAGCTGCCACTCTTTATCTTATTCAACTACAACGCAGCACTGAAGAATGTTTTTTATACTAGGATATTAAACTTTTAAAAGATTAAAAAAATCATCAAAAAATAAAACAAATGCACAAAAATGAACTGATAAAGAAAAATGCAAAGTTCTCATCAGGTGCATACTTGTTTTCCTTGTCTGAATTCATGTTCATGTTGTCTTATCTTAATCAAACTTTCTAGTAAGAGGGTGGGAAGATGGCATCAATGGTAAAGTGTGCATGACATAAGAATACAGGTTTGTATTGAATACCAATATCCATTTAGAAGCTAGTTATAGTGATACTAGTCTGTAATCCCAGCACTAGAAAGGTGGAGAAAGCTAGATTTTTGGGATTCACTCACCAGCCACCAACTCTACTTGAACAGAGTGAGATCCACTTTCTGTAAGATAATATAGCTTAAAAATAAACGTGGAGATGATGACATGGCTCACCAGGTAAAGCTACTCATAATCAAACCTGAAAACATGAGTTCAATCCTTGGAATTATATGGAAGAAGAAAAGAATCAATACATGCAAACTGGCCTCTGATATTTATGTCTGTACTGGTCTAGAAATACACACACACACAAGATTATAAATACTCAACCAAATTAGGTAGATATCTTCAAACCCAATGTTTCTCAAGCATTCTGCAATCCTTTTATGTAGTTTCTCATAATGGTGACCTCAACAATAATTTATTTCATTGTTACTTGAGAATTGTAATTTTTCAAGAAAATATAGGAGACTACAAGAAGAAACAGTTCAAGGATTTTGAATATTTGAAAAGTTAGCTTTATTAAAGTCCTTGGCAAGAGTTGCCTCAGTAGAATTAGAGGGTTAAAAGCATAGATAAACTTGCAGAGAGAGAGAGAGAGAGAGAGAGACAGAGACAGAGACAGAGACAGAGACACAGAGAGAGACAGAGAACTCTACTCATGGAGGTCAAAGGCCAAGACACATGATATATATTTTCTATTGCTGTGATAAAATACTATCACAAAAATAACTTGGTGAGATGCTATTTTGGAACACCATGAGGGTATAGTGTATCAGGTTTGTGGCAGGAAAGTCATCGGTGCAGATGTTTGCAACCATTGATCATTGGCTACGTAGTCAGGAAGCAAAAAGATGAAAGTTCGTGTTCATCTCATTTTCTTTTCTGTTAATGTAATGCAAGCACCTAGATTCTAGTATGCATTGTGGAGCTTTTGCTTCTTCACATAAATGAATGCATGAAATCTCTCACAAATACAGTCACAAGCAGATAGCAAAAATTGATAATCACAGGTGTTCAGCTAGCTATCATCTTTGTATTTAGTTCAGGACTCCAAGCTAAAGAAATAGCATTTTTCCAGTGATAGGTTATCCAAAACCAATTAACCAGATCAAGATAAGTCCTAACAGACATGGTTATTGTAATCATGATTTCTCATAAGTGTGTCACGCAGGTTGTTCTAGATCTGGCAATGCTGACAATGTTATTCATTATACCACCATTACTATATACAATATTTATGTTGGCTTCAAAATAGGTTAATTATTATTCCAAATTTTTCAGCTTACGTAGTGTCATAACATCTTTTTCTTCAAGGAAAAGCACATGAGTTGGTGAGCCATATTGCAGTTCACTTCTTACCTATGAACAGGCATTAGCTAGAGAGAGTGAGCACTGCTAAAATGATGTAGTGGGTCTGTTGGGAAAGAGTTCGACACAGAGGCATTATTTCTCAGCAGAAGAAAGCATCCTCTTTAAGGTGTTTGAGGAATGCTTTAAAGATATTTAAAGAGTTTGTTGGCAATCCTACCTAATGAATACCTAGCTATATTTTGGTTCAAAATAAGTCAATGATAGCAAATTTGTGTCATATCAGACACTTATTCTATAAAATCCAAACATTCCAAATGGCACAAGTCCAGAGTATATATCGTGGCTAAAGTGTGTATTTCGTATTAAAAACATCAATAAATTATGGTTTCATTCCACAGGGACAAATTTCCATTTTCTCAGTCTATTATCTTGAGAAATGAGAAATGAACCCATTTAACTTATTAGTTCTCATGAGTAATCCCTTTCCAAAGCTCTATTTTCTTATCTTGGGAATGCAGAATGGCTCAATTATTGAAACACCAGCTCACCAAGCTAGAACAAAAGTATTTTCATCAGACCTTATGAAAATACTGAAAGACCATGACACCCCACCTGTAATTCCTGCCTTGGAAGGCAGAGATAGGACACAAAACAATACTAGATTCATTTGCAAGTTCTGGGTTATATTGAGAGAGTTTGTCTCTCCAAATAGGGTAGTGAGTGAGCATAATGCCACACATCAAAAATGCTCCTCCACATGATTTCGCACACATCTATACATGGGTAGGATTAAAGTTTTCTCAAAACATACTTTATTTAGAATTCTCGAACACCTACCCTCTAGCTCAGGAGAGGGAGGAGAAAAGAAAGTTTGTAAGAATAGATAGATAGATAGATAGATAGATAGATAGATAGATAGATAGATATGTTCTTCTTTGGAGCTATATCACTCTTCACTATCAGTATACCAGCAGTTCACTTCAATAGTAAATACCAAAGATGAGTCAGTATTGGCAGCCCAGTACAATAGCAAACACCAAACAAGAACAGGTAGCAGTGGTTTAATCCAGCAGAAAATGCAAGGCTGCTTTGAGTTTGCTTGACACAGATGAAGCAACAAAATCAGCCAGAAGAGCTTGAGAAGTTCTTTGGTGCATTTTTCTCTATGAGTTCAAGATTAGCAAGGTTCAGCAAAGTTCAGTCAAGACCTTGGTAGACAACTGAAGCATTACATATTGTCTGTCACAAAGCAAGAGTACCCTTTCACTGTTTCGGAGGTTCTACTTATACACTTACCAAACATCACAAGACTTCTCAAGTGTCTGCATCAGGAAAGTATCCTCTGATATATCTGTTTCAGTAAAATATCCTCTTACAAGACAGAGTTTACAAAAATAACAGAAATTTCCACTTCATATCACTCTTTCTCTAATTTTTTCTCTAACATTAGCAATCAACATACAATAGAAATATGAGATATGAGATCCATAGAACTAGAACATTACATCTTATACTAAATTAGCTGCATATATATATATATGTTATTAAAAATAGTCAAACAAATCTACCTTAAATTTCTATCAACATAAATTAATCCATGCTAAGTAAAATATTCTAGTCTGGTAGACTCTAGTTATTAGATGATTTTTGTTATCCCCTTTTCTCTCTTCTTTACCATCATTATATCAGAGAGAAAGATAAGGAAAAAAGAAAAATAGAGGAGAGAAATCCATGGTTTAAGCTTTATTTCATTTCCTCCATCATCTTAACCAATAATAATCTGTTACCCTAGTTGATAAAAACATAACACATCAAACAACCAAAATTACACATCACAACTTAAGGAACTTGGGAAATGGACATCTTACAGTGGTTTTCTGCTGAATTGAGGCAAATACTTCCTTTTAGGGCTAAAAAAAATTACTCCTAAAATATCTAGTCTTAGGATTTATTTTCCAATCTCTCTGTGGTCAGCATAACCCTTGGAAGTTGAGTTGTATGCATAAGTAACCATGAGATTGAATCACCTAGGATATTTGCTTTGTGAAGACATTCATGTCTCACCTAATAGGAGATTTTTCCTAGTAAGATATATTATTATATATTATTATAAGTTTGGTTGGTAACATTTTTTCATTCCCTGAAGATATATAAGCATAACCATTTCTCTCATCTTAGAACTATTGCATGTTTTCGTTCTAAGCTCAATATATCTTTATAATGTGTTGCTTAACCTACTTCTTGTGGTGGTGTTGTCTCCTTTTCACTAATATTAAGAAAATTTGAATTAACAAAATGTCATTTGGTCTTTTCATAGTGGAGTTTGCTATTACTTTTTGTTTAATAAGCTTCTGTTTAAGATGTGATAGGCTCTCACAGAGACTTGAAATTCCAAGGTTGAGGGTGGGGGAGAATACGCAAGTGTGCCTCAATCAAATCAAAGGAGGAATAGAGGAGGGGATGGAGGAAGGATTGTGGGATGGAGTGACCAGAAGCAGGTAGGCAGTGAACTTGATGTCAAGTGAAAAAGTAGAAAATTGAATTCATTCATTAATTAAAACTCTAGACTCTTGCTACAATTGCTTGTTCTGTGGGACTATGTGGTATACCAGTAAGATTCTGCATATTCAAATATGGAAATAGTTGTGTTATCTTATTGGATACATAACCAGGAGCATTATCACTTTTAATTTGTCCTGATATCCCCATAATTGCCATTATTTCCAAAAATTGTTATAGATTTTTTTTAAACAGTTGCCATCAATGTGATATTTGTCATGAAATTTTGCAGCTTTTAATACAATTCCTATTAATTTATTCATAGGTCACTATTATTGGTCAATTTATTTATTCCCTTGTGCCACTGGACCTGACAAATCTATATGAGACCAAATAGAGTTATATGTTATATTCTTTGTTCTTATGATGTCATGTTGCAATTGTATAAACAACAAAGATAACTTTGAATTATCAGGAACAAATTCAGCAGCCTCTATATAAAAAACAACTCATTTTACAAATGTCTCCAGGCAAGAGATTCACAATAATCTAATAACACCATAAGCACTGCATACAATTTTGAGTTGAACTTATAATTATGATTTCTTTGCTTGTTTTATCTTACTTATAACCAGCGATCTACATCTTTTTTGAATCAATATAAAATATTTGTGCCTCTGAAAATGGTATTATTTTTACAATAGATTGAAGAATACAAGTTTGGTGTTTCAAATATTTGTAATTGATTTTACACAACTATTCATGACAAGCTCTTGCTGAACTTCATTGATTATCCAAAATGAAATAAACTCAGAGTAATTAGGAAGGACAACAATTTTGGGCAGATCTGTTCTTAGCAATTAACATAACCTTTTCAAAACCTTTTTCTGTTTTTTAAAGTTAATTCAGAAATATTTTTTATATATTTCTTCCATTTTTACATTATTTATGAGATATGAATGTCCATTCCATTATACTATCTCACTTTTTCATAAGGAGCCTAGTAGAATAATGAGTTAAAGGTAAAATGACCGAAATAAAAGCAATTTTCAGATCAATTTGATCCAATCATACAACCTGCAGTCTTTTTCCTACAAGAAAAAGTTGTCCACAATTGTTAGGTACCTTAGACTGTTTACATTTAAATCTTTTGTAATGTTTGAAACAAATTATTTAACTCATAAGTGGTCGGACCAATTGTAAGCCTCAACTAGTTAATATCTCCACTGACTTTTGCTCCTGGGAATATATCCAAAAGGTTCTCCAACATATAGCAAGGGCACATGCTCCACTATGTTCATAGCAGCCTTATATATTATAGCCAGTAGCTGGAAAGAACCAAGATGTCCTTCAACAGATTAATGGATACAGATGATCTGGTATATTTACACAACAGCTTACTACTCAGCTATTAAAAGCAATGAATTCATGAAATTCTTAGGCAAATGGATGGAACTAGAAAATATCATTCGGAGTAAGGTAACCCAATCACAAAAGAACACACATGGTACGCACTCACTGATAAGTAGACATTAGCCCAAATGCTCAGAACACCCAAGATACAATTCACAGACCACTTGGAGCTCAAGAAGAAGGAAGAGCAAAGTGTTGATGCTTTGGTCTTTCTTAGAAAGGGGAACAAAATACAGGAGCAAATGTGAAGACAAAATATGGAGCAGAAACTAAAGGATAGGCCATCCAAAGAATGGCCCACATGGTGATCCATCCCATATACAGTCACCAAACCCAGACACTATTGTGGATGCCAGGAAGTGCATGCTGACAAGAGCCTGATATAGCTTTCCCCTGAGAGACTCGACAAGAGCCTGATATAGCTTTCCCCTGAGAGACTCTACCAGAGCCTAACAAAAACAGAGGTGGATGCTCACAGCCAACCCTTGGACTGATGACAGGGACCTCAATGGAGTAGTTAGAGAAAGGATTGAAGGAGCTGAAAGGGCTTGCAACCCCATATTAAAATCAATATTATCAACCACTCAGAACCCCCAGAGCTCCCAGGAACTAAACCACCAACAAAGGACTACACATGGAGGGACACATGGCCCCAGCTGCATATGTAACAAAGGATAGCCTTGTTGGACATCAACAAGAAGAGATGACTTTGGTCCTGTGGAAGCTTGATGCCCCTCTGTAGGGTGGAAAGGCAAGCGTGGGTGGGTGGGGGAACACCATCATAGAAGCAGGGGAAAAGGGATGGGATAGGAAGGTATGGAGAAACCAGGAAAGGGGATAACATTTGAAATGTAAGTAAAGAAAATAGTGATTCCATGACTATTAGGAAAGTATAATAACATCAGCTTCTGTATCCACACAACCTTTTCTTCCAATGTGGTTTATTCATGCCTTTAATTTTGGTTTCTGACCCTAAACCACTTTTTTCAGACCTCATGTTGTCTAATACTACCCAAAGCCCCCATTATTTCTAGTGAAAGAGCCTTGTCCATGATATAAGGAAACAACAACAGCTCCAAAAATGTATCCCTTGCATTGATTTGCATCTCCTTTCCCACATATAAGATGTTTTAAATTTTTTCCTTGCTATTCTCATCAATTATATCTGTGTGCACAGTAAATCCTGGAGAAGTTAATATACTTCTTTCCAAAATTATTCCCACTATGCCTTAAGGTAAAAGCCCATAAATATCAGTGTTTAACTTGTAACATTCAACTTTTGTGGATACTGTAAGAGGGGCATCTGTGGCCAGACCCAAAGCTGCACTTCCTTCTTTTGCATGTATAAGACCAACAATATTTATTATTGATTTTCTTGCCCACTTGGTACATTCTAGTTGACCAATGGAGGACAACTCCTATTTTTTGTTGTGAGACCTTAAGATGACAGGACCCTATTTTCCTTCCACAATGACAAGAGTTTTTTTTTGTATGTCTCTCTTGGATCTATAATTCTTAGACCAGTGCTTTCCATTTTCATGGCAGCTACAATTCTTTAGAAGCATTTGTTATTCATGGCAGCTAGTACCTGCTTATTCTCTTCTACAAATCCCATATTCTCAAGAGTTAATATGCATGCTATTTAGAACGTTGAATTATCTAGTTTTACAGTCTCATTGGAAATGGTTAAATTTACCACAATTAAAGTTTCAGGCATTTTGATTTCTTCAAAGTCTAGCTATGTCTACCCTAAGATATTGGCATGATACTCCTGAGAACTTATACCAATTATCTGTCTTATCCTTATGTCTCTTGTGTCTTCTTGTGCTTTCAAAGGCTGGTTTGCTCTCATACATTCAATATTGCTTGTTTTACAGCCAGATATAGTTCTATTTACTGCTGAATCAAATCTCTGTAAGAAATGAATAAAAGCTTCTGCAGGACTTTGAATTACCTTAGTAAATGAAGTGGGTTTTTCCCCTGGATCCTCAATTATACCTCAAGTTCTTAAAGCTAGAATTTGACATTGTTCAGTTATGGCAACATCAGATGTGATTTGTTCTTGTAGTTCAACATTATGACCTCTACAAACAGTCTTTAGTAATATTTGGATTGAAAATTTCTGGTTGCTTTAAAACTTAATTTTCTCACTTGATGCTTTTGTGGAAGCTGTCTTATGAGAGGATATTTTGATGAAGCAGATATGCAAGAAGGCATATGATATGCTGCTGGAGTGGATACATGAGAGGGCATGTGATATTTTGAATGACTATTAATATAACCCCACAGACCGTGAGAGGACACTTGAATTGTTCTACCATGCAACACTTCTCTGGTCTTCACTAGGTATATAATACTTTGCTGGCTTCTCTTGTCTAGACTTCATAGAAAAAAAAAAAAACTCATCAAAGAATTTCCCATGGAATGCTGGCTAATTCTTGCTACTTCTGCTGACATGTGACAATTCAGTGGATCTTGCAGTGTCTGTTGGATTGAGCTGCTATACCTGATTCGTGTTTGCTGTTTGCTGTTGAAATGAACTGCTTATATCCTGACAATGAATATTAGAATTGCTCCAAAGAACTACTTTTAAACAGGTCCACAACCCCCTTTCCCACTAAACTGGTCTCTTAGCTATTTCTAGATGGGGCAACATTTGTAATGTAAATAAATAAAATAATTTAATAAAAATAAAATAAAGAAAAATCAAAGTCTACAAACATTTATTCCCTGGAATATCATGTTATTCCATTTTCATGACTTCTTGCCTTCAAAATGAAACCCATTAAAATTGTTGACTAGATTCCAGTACAACTGACACCAATTTCTTTGAATTCTATAGAATATCTCTATGATGTGTAGCCCAGTTATTTAACATGTCTTTTATGAATGGAGAATGAAAACCATGCAATAAAACTGACTCTTTGAAATGGTGTAGGTCTTGCATTTCTATTGAGTGCTGTGTCAAATCGTTATAAGCACGCCCACCATCATTAGTAGGAATGACCTGTACAAATACAGGGAAGGCTAAGGGTGCCAGTGGAGCCACAGGCAAATCTTCTAGCAGTGCAATTGGTTGGACATTAACCCACTGTCCCTGTATACTGCCTTCTGTTCTTCCCAGCCCCTTGTCTCATGAAGGTACTCTGGGTAACTGGAAGTAAAAGTTCTTGGAGTATGGTAGGGTAGCATTTTGCTGTACAGCCTACTTTGCTTCTTTTTTTCAATATTATGTGGTAAATTTCCAGTTTCAGACACCAATCCTGAAACTTGTTATTCTTCTCCCACTGTCTCTTTTTCCTTTCCAAATACTTAAATTTCTATCTGCAAACTATCTAAGTGGAAAGACAACTGTGTAACCTTTTCTAATATCACAGAATTGTGTCAATCTTCTAAGATTTACTTTCCCTATAATCTTTTAGAAAATGATATGCATGAAGAACATGAAGTAGAAAAAGAAATCACACTCCTGGAGCAAGGCTGGAGAACACCCAAGGGCAGTAGCTGCTATTTTGCCAACCTCCCCAAATAGCCTTACCAATCTATGAAATGTGGACCAGTTTAGAAGTAGTTCTTTGGGACAATTCCGTTGCTTATTTTTTTTCAGGATTTCAGCAATCCAGTGCAACATCAAAAACACTAAACAAGAATAGGTAGAAATGACTTGATCCAGCAGAAAATGTTTGGCACTGCTGAAACTGCACAAGTCAGTGCATCACGAGAGATATCTTTCTAATCATTTAAAAGTTCATGTTTGCTGACTCTTCTTAGGATGCATCATGAGATCACACTGTGTTGTGTGAATGTAAAACATCAGGTAATTTGTAATTCAGCCCCATGATCCTGTGGCCTTAGTGAAGGTTTTGAAATAGACTCTATAATCACATCATGAAGAAGCAGAGGTCAAAAAGATCTAAATGATATCCAAGCTTTCACTCTGATGTATTCTTTATTACATGTTTCAAAAACACAAATGAACATGGTATCAAGATTTATAACATTTTTTACACATACATATTTTTCTTATTCTTTTTCATACCACTTCAACAATGTGGATAGGTAGCATTCCACATTTTCCAGCATGCCCTCTCTATTATTAAGAGAATCTATATTAAAAATTTCAGGGCTGGTTGACTTGGTAAAGTACTTGATTTACAAGTATGCCCTGAGTTCAATACTTCCAAATCTATATATGTTGGCATAACCTTATATTTACAACCCTGGAGAGACATTACAGGGGGGATTCCTGGGTTTGATCTCTAGCCTACCCAAATTATTGGACATGTTTCAAGATAATACAAGTTTCCGACTCAAGGAAAGAATGTAAATATCACCTAAGTCACAACAGTTGAGTCTAACCTCTCATCTCTATTAGTCTTTGTAGAAATGTACAGGTTCATATGCATACATGTGCAGATTCATATGCATGATCATATGCAAATTCAGGGACACAAATACTATAAGAAAAAATTCAGAGCATCTAGTGACTAAAATTTCAAATATAGCACATTGTAAATACATTAAGCACTTCATCTGTCAATGAGATAACTGCTATATACTAGTATTCAACATTGCTAATATAATATCCTGATTAAAACAGAGATGCATTTCTGGTGTCCTCTATCATGGCACAGGAAGTCAACTAAGCAGGGCTCACAGAGACAGAAATGACAAGCATGGGGCCTGTATAGGTTTATACCAGTTCCTCTGCATATGCTATCATTGTTAGCTTGGTGTTTTTGTGGGACACCTACCTAGGAGTGCAGGTATCTCTGATATTTTCACCTGCTTTTGAGATGTTTTTCCTCCTGTTGAGTTGCCTTGTCTAGTCTCACTAGCAAGGGTTTTTCCTCATCTTATTGTATCTTTTTGCAATCTGCTTGGCTGTTGTTTCTGGGAGACATGTTTTTTTCTGAATAGGAAATGCAGCAACAGTGGATCTGGAGAAAGAGGACATGGGGCCATCTAGGAGGAGTGAAAGAAAAGAATATTGTGGTTGAGATGTTTTGTGTAAGAATAATCTCTGTTCTCAATTTAAAAAAAAATATATGAGTGAAAACATAATACCTTTTTCAGGTGAAAACAGTACATTCCTACCTATATTTTACAGCTTTAGTTTATTAATTTTTGTTAGTAAACTCATAATAGCTAACATCTAAAAACTTATGATGAATCTGTAAATATAAGATAGTGTCTACCTAGAGAGAGAGAGAGAAAGAGAGAGAGAGAGAGAGAGAGAGAGAGAGAGAGAGAGAGAGAGACTTAACAACTATTATTACAGAAAATTGAAAAGAAATGTAATAGTCTTAATATTATAGCTTTCTAGTATTCACAGTAATTGTTCACTTAAATGATGCCTAAGTTGTTTCCCTTAGGGAACAACAATCTAAACAAGACTGGAACATTACTTTGAGTTACAGATTATACAAAATTCTGCATATAATTTTAATACACAAGTGTCTCCACTGCTAATAGTTAACAAAAGCCTCATTCCCCAAAACACACCACTGTGGATCCTTCTACTGATGAACAAAGCTGGATGCTTTGTTGTTGTTGGTTTTGTTTGTTTGTTTTTTTAAAGATTTATTTATTTTATGAGTATACCATGCTTTCTTGAGACATCCTAGAAGAGGGCATAAGATCCCATTACAGACAGGTTGTGAGCCATTATGTCATTGCTGGGAATTGAACTCAGGACCCCTGGAAGTGCAGACCATGCTGTTTACCTGCTGAGCCATATCTCCAGCTCAAAGATGGATTCTTGAACACAATATGAGCTCATGTTCTTTTATGCTACAGCATAAAATCTAACTACAATAAAGAGATATACAAATCAGATTCAAAAACATTTAACCTTGGACTAATTTAAGACTTATTAGGTCAAGATGGGGACATTGCTCAGTTGGTGAAATGCTTTGTTAGCATCTAGCATACATGGAGTCCTCAATTTTATCTCCAGCACATAAGTCAAGTATGGTGGTGTATTACTATAGTAGCAATACTTGGGAAGTTGATACAGAATCACCATAGATTCAAGGACATCCTCAGCTATCTATCAAGTTTAAGGCCAGTCTGAGATATATTTCACAAGACCTTTTCTCAAAAAAAAAATCAGAAATAATCAGAAATACCTTGTAAATTTTCTAAAGCTTCATTTTCATCAGTATTACTACAAACAATTTGCAGGACCAAGAGACTTCACATTGCCTGGCAAGTAATTAGAAAAGGAAATGTGGTATACTGATTTACACCTATGAAATCAAAACCTTGGCTAGAGTTTATTGACATGTTTTAAAACATTAAGAGTGACTGAACATTCTAAAATGTGAATCAAAATTTATTCTGACCCATTAGATTGGCTGCAAGTTTGTTCTTCCTGCTTATGGGATTCCTTGCATATGTCACAGTCAGTAGCTCGTGGCCATGGAACATTTTGAATATAGTTATGCAAATAGCAATATGCTGGAAATATAAAAACACATTATGTATTAGAAACATTTTTATAGGAAAATATAAAATATTTCAATGATAGTTCCTACAAATTGTGTATTATAATTATGATGTGACTTCCTAAATAAAAAAGTATTTAAGATAATTTTGTATTTCTTAAAATTATATGTGTCATCTGTGTGCACATGTATGTGTTCTTGATATGAATGTGAGAACATGTAAATTTGTGTATGCACATGAAGAGCAGAAGACAATCTATGATGAAGTCTTCCTCTATCATCTCCACACTGGTATTTTAAACAGGGTTTCTAAGAAAAACTGGAGCTCACCAATTCAGCAAGTATGTACCAGGGATCTGCCTCCCTCTCTATCTATAGCATTGGGACTAAAGGCATAGTCTTCTGTACCTTGCTCATTAAATGTCAACTGCAGATACAAACTCAAAACCTTCACACATATTCAAGAAGTTTTTTTTACCAAATAAGTCATTTCCTGAGTTCTCTAATTAATTATTGTTAGTGTGACTACTAGATTATTTAAAACTACATACCTAGCTCTAATTTGAGATAATACCACATATTTTTTCTTTCTTTCATAGTCTCTTTAGGGAATTTTCTTTTCTCAAAACATGTTTAGTTTATTGGAATATAATTGTCACAAATGTATATTTTAGGTGTTCCATTGATGAATATACATACTGATAAGTTTTTAAACTATTTAACTAGGTACCTACTAGCTCCACAATTAATTATTTTATTAATTTATTTTCAAGTTTTAGCTTTGCATTGAGAAACTAGCCTCAAAAACTCAAGAATATAATACTTGGAATTATTTATGCCTCAGTTTATTTACCTGTTCCCATGATTAAAAAAAATACCCTCAAAAAAGTAACCTGAGTGAAAAATAGTATTATTATGGCTCAGTACACAAAACCCCCATGAGAAAATGAATGCAGCAGAAGCTTCAGGCAGCTGGTCACACTGATTCCTCAGTTATTATGTAGAGAGCAATGGATGTTAGTGTTCAGCTCATATTCTCCTTGTATCATAGTCCAGAAGCTGACCTGAAGGAATGATACCACAAACAGTGGACAGGTCTTCCATCAGTTTAATTAATCAAAGTACACTCTCCTACACAAAGATGGCTAAAAGTGCATCTTCAAGTTGATTTTATAGTTCATCAAATTCATTTAAGGTTGACTATAAGCTTTGTTCACCCACCCAAGCTCTCAATCTCTAGAACTTCTTCACCTGCAAATTTTCTGTCTTTCGATCCATATTTCCTAATCTCCACCCCTAGTATACCTGTATTAGCCACTTTTCTACTCTCTACTTCTATAAGCTTGGTTTTAGATTTCATTTATATGTAATGTCATGCCATATCTATTTGTAATATTTTTAAACAATCTCTCTCAATATTACTGAGAATGATGGCCTGAATAATATTCATATGCACAGAATTTTATATCATTACTTCACTCAGGTGTGGATAGGCATGTTGAATGATGTCAAATAAATACGAAGTGGAAGACTTCAAGATCCAGATTTGACTTCTTTTGGCACATACCTAATAGTATCATTGCTGATCATATGCTGCTTCTGATTTTGAAGTTTTAGAGGATCATCTGTGCTGTTTTCTTTGAAGCAGATGGAGTTACAGTTATGCTTATAGATTAGAATGATGAACATTATTTAAATGTCCATATTACCTCAAATGGTTTAGCACATTCCTAACCAAACTCACAAGGGTGTTATAAAAAATGCAGAACTTTTACAACTCAAGTGAATTTATACATGTAATCTTATAAATAAAAAGACAAAGCTGAAGGAGTCATACTTAATGATTTCAAAGTATACTAAAAAGTAAATGTTATCAAATATAATGCTATCATAATACACACACAGAGATCTATGGTATATAAAAAAAACCCAGAAATACAGCTCCACATTTACCTGATTCTTCCCACCTGTGTCAACAACATACATAAGAGAAAGAAATCTTAACCTAATCAGTGGAGTTGGGAAGTTAGAATTCAAATGGATACATCTTATTCTTATCACCAGATTCAAAGTGGTAAACCCAAAATATACTAAGGACATAAACTTAACCTTCTAGATCATGACAGTACTGAAAGAAAACAGAAGAAAGAGGCAAAGTGTTCCTTTTATCAACAATGTTTAGTTAAGATATAAAAATCAGGCACTAGAAAGATAGCTCAGTGAGTAAGCTGATTGCCTTGTAAGCATGAGAAGCTGTGAGTAGGTGAGATTTCTTCTTAGCACCCACTTAAAAGGCAGCAGGAGCTGTGGTGATGCACATCTACAATCCAGCACTAAGAAAGCAGAGGTAGGCAAATCCCTGCACATTCAGGACTAATGAGCTTTACCTAGACAGTGAGTGCTAGGCTAGTGAGAGACAAACATTTTCTCAGAAAATGAGGTGAACGGTGCCTGAGAGCAACATATCCATGATTGAAATCTGGCCTGTATATTCATGCACAGAAATTTGAACAAACAAAAAGAACAGAGAGAGAGAGAGAGAGAGGGAGGGAGGGAGGGAGGGAGGGAGGGAGGGAGAGAGAGGAGAAAGAAAAAGAGAGAAACAAAAATATATCAAAAGCAGACAACAAATTCAAAGATAGACATGTTTGCGTCAATTAAACTTTCTTCCTATCAAACTAAACAGTAAGAAATCATCAAGTCACACCATCAGGACAGTTACAACAACAGATAGAATGGGATAAATATTTGCAAATCTATCATGGAATATTTGGAATGAATATTCCAAATATATAAGACAGCAATAAACTTCACCCCCCACAAAAAACAAACAAACAAACAGAAAACAAAGAGAACAACAAAGCAAATAAAATCTAAAATTGAATAAGAGGTTTGAAAAGTCATTTCTCAGAAGAACTAGTAATGACCAATCTATACATGAAAATGGGCTCTGGATCTCAAATAATCCAGAAAATAATAATAAAAAAAGGATAACCATAATAAGCCATTACTACACATATGAGTGAATGGCTGTTATTTTTAACTTTAAAATTATAACTATTAATCTGTACATGTGTGGATGTGCATCTGCCATTGTGTAAGTGTGTGACAGCCATAGGACAAGCTTCAAAAGCCAATTCTATCCAACTACCACCTAGAATTCAAGAATGCAATTCAGGACATCAAGTTTCATGTAAATATCTTTATATGGTCAGCCATCTTGTTAGACCCAAATAGTTGTTACTAAACAGATTATGCCAAAAAGGGCAGATGCAAGTGTGGACAGGGGACAGTGAACCCTGTTAGATTTCTTATTTATGAAATTGTCCTAGAGCTGGAACTGTGCTTTGAAATGATTGCCACATCATCACGAAGCACAGAGGCAGAAAGTGTGAATAGCTAAGGATTAAGTACAGAAATGCTTTAGAACAAATAACAAAACCCATTGAAATAGTTCAGTGGAAGAGAAAATGTAATTCAATGGAACTGAACATATCTTCCCGAAAGAGGAACAATGCCTCTGCATAAAATAAAAGTAGATGTTACTCCTCCATTGTGACTAATTATCTATTGTGGTTTTGGACTCAGACCAAAAGACAAGTGTCAATTGCTGACTTGGTTTCAAAACGTACAAGCTTTATGATATTAGCTGTGACAGCAGTTTGACACTTGGGTATTGATCAAAGCTGTCCACCTCTTAAATCCTCTCTGTCACTTCTTTCTCATAACCTCTTACTGTACCTAAGCAGATGCCAGCAATCATAGGGTTCCCTGTTTTGCCACTTTACAACTGTCTGTTGCTTTTCCTAACACTTGTAAACCTGAATGATGATCCTCAATCAAAAGCATGTGACAAGTTAAGCTCACCACTGACTTCAGATCTGTCCTTAAATAAAGGGAAAGACTGGGATGAGAAAGATGTTAGACCTGGAGAATGGTCAATGGAATTGAATAAGAATTAGCAAATGTTAGGCTTTGAATGTGATTTGTCCCCACTAAAACTCATGTTGAAGCATACAGCAGTATCAGGGGGTTTTAAAGTCTTAGATAATTGTTCTAATTAATTTTCTTATTGCTGAGGTCAAATAACTGCTTAAAAGAAAAATAGAGAGGGAAGAATTTATATGATTCTTTCTAGGGTTATGTATGTTGATTGTGTTTTTACAATCAGCAGAAAGAGCCAGATGCTTGGGCTTAGCTTGCTTTTTTGTACTGTCTTGGGCCCATAGAAGGTGCATCTGTATTTAGGGTGGGTCTTCTCAACGCAGTTAATATAATTTTATAGCCCTCTCACACACATGCGCAGAGCTTATGTGATTGGAGATCTTGTCAGGTTGACCATCAATTGTAACCATCACAGTATGAGTTTTCTTTTTCTTTTCGTTTTCTTTTCTTTAATCTTTTTTTTTTACAGTCCAAATTTTATAAGCCTCCTGGTCTACCCTCTGACTGCCCCACATCCCATCCCTTCTCCCCACCCACCCCATCTCCATGAGGATGTTCCTGCCCTGCTTCCTCACTCCCCTACCTATGGAGCCAAGTACAACTGTCTGTTCACACAGCTATGATACTGATGAGAGACAAAAGAAATGATTCCACTTGAGTTTATACTAGTGAGCCGGTGTGTGTACTGGGGTTATAGGAGCAGGAATGAAGGGCTGCTTACAGCAAGCGGGATTTCTTATAGCAAGATAGATGACTCACAGGTAGCTTCATCACTAAAAACCCACCAAGCATGTGGAGGAGGAATGTAGACATGTATCATTTTACCTTCATCTAAAACTTGAATATAGCTCCTGCCAAATAGTCTGCCCTTGAAATTGCTTTCTGGTTTGATTCCTTTGGAGAAGGACCTTGTTAATCTAAAAGTTTTCTGATCTTTTTCAGTTTCATTTGATTACTGGAACTTGAAAAGTCTCTATATTCTCTATTCCATCCTGGACAAAGTGTTTCAATTAGGAGGAAATAGATACACTAGTTTCACTTCTAGACACACCATACAGTAGTAACAGGCCTCTCTTGAGCAAGTTGGACTGGGTTAAGGGCTTTGCTATAAAGCAGCTTTACCTCTATTCTCTCTCCTACTCATGTTTCACCTTTCCTTCTAGTTTGCCTCATGAGTTTAAAGCAATAGAAGGCTCTTATCATACAGGGTCACTTTTAATCCTGCAGATGGAAGGAGAAAGACAGTTGACCAAATTAAAAAAAAATCATTATTCATGTACACTTCAAAGATGAAATGCTAGCTGTCTCTCCCTAAAATAAGCTTCATCAGACTGGCCCTGAGCCAATTTCTTAGCATACTTTCATAGGGTAAATCATAAAATCAGGATTTTGGCAGCAAGAGAGTTTACACAAGGAAAACAAGGCAATTAAGGAAATATTCCTGCAACATTTGTAATTGAACACTCTGTGGTTACTAGGATAGAGTGCAGCCCATCTCTGAGAAACAGAAAGTCAAGTTTTAGAGTTAAAAAATAAAACCTGATTTCTCAATTTAGTTACAGACTCAAAATGGCTCTCAGGAATAAAGTGAAGTCTGGCTTGTTCTGACACTTCATTTGTGACTCCCAGAAAATAAGTGTGAGCCTTCAATATCATTAGTTAAATTAATTGGTGCATAATATGTTTTATCCAGTGTATTATTTACCTTCAGTTATTACATCTCATGTTATAACAAGTAGCTGAGAAAAGACAATGAAATGAATAGTTATTCTAGTTTCATAGTTATTCATGTAGTAGATACATTGAATGACTGAGGGGAAAGCAGGGAAGCAGAGGGAGATCTATTGATTAGGAATGAAAGGGTGGATAGAAAATGGAATTAGGCTCTGTAGGCTCAAGTCCCATTCCCAGTGAACTTACATCTCCAAAGAATAATCAACCTCCTTAAAGTTCTCCAACCTTACCAAACAACTCCACTAGCTGGAGTCCAAGTATTCAAACACAAGGGCCTATGTGGGGTATTTTACATTCAAACCATAATACTCTGTCTCAGGAATCTTGTTTTACCTAGAAGAAATTGAACTAAAGTGGTACACATGCAGATGCATCCCTATAGCCTTTCTCTTCAACACAGTTATATGGAGAAGTGCTACATGATGTACCAAGGGTACAAGCTGGATAAGTCCATATCACCTGACACAAACTAACATAAATAACTTAGTAATATGATCATTTGTCTCAGCTTGCTTCAGGCTTGTCTAGTCCTATAACTTTTTAGTTTTAAATATAGGATGGATATATGTGGTTAGACAGAGAGAAAGAAACAGCAGGGTGGGAACAGACTGTGAAAGAGTGGCTGGGAGCATGCATCAGCAAGTTGTCTCATGACATAGGAAGGCAACAAAGTGTTTCTTTAGTTAAAACATGGGTTTGGGAGATGACTTCATTAGTAAACTGTTTGCTTGGTGAATTTGTTGACACATGTTTGTAATCTCAGTGCTGAGGATGTGGAGACAGGTAGATCTCTGAGCATAACTGACAAGCATAGAGTACTTGGTTAGTTCCAGATTACTGAAAGAAATTGTATTCAAAATTTGAAACTGGGGTTAGATGTTACCTGAGGAATAACAACCAAATTTTTCCTCTGCCCTACACACACACACACACACATACACACGCACATGCACACGCACATGCGCACACACGCACACACACACATAGAGAAAGAGAGAGAGACAAGTGGAAAGAGACAGAGAGAGGGAGGGAGAGAAAAAGAGAAAGAGAGAGAGAGGAGGCAGAGAGAACAAAAGAGAAAATATTCATCAACCTCATAATAAAGTATGTTTCTTAATTAAATGTAAAATAAGGAGACTAGCATTTCCAAAGTTTATTTCCAAACTACAGTTGATTTTCCTCCAGTTGAACTAAAATAGCTTCATTAAGTGTCAATTGACCCACTTTTCATTTATATTTAGAGACTAAATAAAGTTCTTCAAATAGAAAGCTCCTCTGACTTATTCTTAGGTCATCTCCTGCTAGTTGCAAGTGTGACAGAAAAGCTGGCTCATTAGTACTGCAGAGATTCTTGCATGTGAAGACTTAGCATCTCATTTTACTTTGCTGCTTGACATTTTTCTTTCTAATGTGTAAGCTACTGAGAGAAGCTAATCCTCAGCTCATGCCACTCAGTGGGAAGTGAAGTAATTGCTAATTATCTCATCATGAATCCATGAGCACTGCAAAATTTTGTGTGGGCATTTAGTATATGGGATTAGTGAAATAATATTCTTTCACTGAGGTGGAAATCTAAGGTGAGAAACCTGCCTAATGTCTCCACAAAGGATAAGTCTTGGAACTCAGAGGGGAAGTTCCCTCAACTGGATATTAGCAGATGAGACATAGCAAATTCACATTTACATAAGGGCAAAGAAGAAAGGAAGTTTGTGGAAAAGATCATCTAAGAAGTTAGGTGAAAATGTAACATACTGGTCTAAGAGAATGACTCACAGCATCTTTGCATGTGTGACATATGGGTGAGAAACAAATAACAGAAGTCACATAAGGCAGGTTTTGGTGATGACCATCTGTAATCCCAGAACTCCTACAGTGAGTTGAGAAAAACACGGAAATAAGAGAATCCACAGAAGTTCTTTGACTATCTGGCCTATTGTAAACAATTCAAGAAGCTTAAGATACTGTCTCAAATAAGTTATACAATGAGGAGAAGAGCCGTGACCAACAAACAGACTAATTGACACATGTATGTCACAATGACACACATAAATGCACATATGTATGTCATATATACCAAAAGAAAGAATAGTAAATACTAAATGTGTCATACTGATATAAAGGATTCTTCTGAGAGAAAAACCACAAACTGTCAATCTCCTTGGTTGAATCCAGATCATAGACAGATTTTGTTAAGATTATTCAGTAATTTTTATAAACATGAATTTGTTGCCAAAAATTAAAATTTGGCAAGCTGCACATATAGATGCAGTCCATCTTTTACTTTGGAAAGGAAGGCCAATATAACCAAGGTCCATATGGCTTCTGTTGAATGAATCCCAGAAACCATGAACCTCCTATTCCTCCACAGATCTACTTGATCTCTTCCTCAGCTCACCACTTGAAGCCACATGTGTTTGTGTTTCTAGCTATTTTTTCTATGTCCTAACTGCACCTGATTTAGCACTGAGGAGTCTAATACTGAAAAAAATGTTCTGGGATAAGGGTTCTTCAACTAAGCCACAACCTGGAAGCACCCCTTTGCACAATGTTTCCTGTTATGATGCCATAATTTGCCAAAGCAATGAAAGAAAGGCGATTGTTTAGGATCACAGTTCTAGGTTACCGCTCAGTATGAAAGGGAAGTCACATTAACAGGAGGCTGAGGGGTTGATCTCCAGGCAACCTCAGTCAAACAGAGATCTGAAGAGTGCTAGTGCTCAATTTCCTATTCCTCTTTCACTCTGTCTGGGACTCTAGGCTCAGGAATGGAGCCTTCCACACTTAAGGTGTGTTTTTCCACCTTAATTATCTTAATCAAATGAAACTCTGGACACATTTCCAGAAGTTAACCCAATCTAGATAGTCTCTAAACAGATGAGGATAGAAGTTGGTCTCTTACATAATTCTAAATTCTGTCATGTGGACAAGTAATATTGACTCTCACAGGCATTAAGTATTTTTATCCCATGTCATTCACCATAAAAATATTTTATAGCATTCAAATGTAAGTTCTTTTTGAGATTCTCCATGGCATGACACTGGACATCTAATTTAGGAAACAGTAGTACCCGGGTATTCTCATACTCCTCACGTGATCCTGTCTTCCAGTCTAAGTAGGAACACCAAGTGTCAAGCAGAGAGACAGATGGAAAGGTACATAGGGGAAAGGGAACATAAGTTACTACAGAAGTTATCAGTGCTGTTGACTCTGAGATTGCAGTTGTACCTGTTTCTTATCCAACACTCCAAGCCATGTGACTGTAGCCTCTCTCCTAGAGGAGAGGGGGTAAGCAGGCATGCTGTGACCTGTAGCTCTAGCAGATTTTTCCTCTCCATTGCAGCTGTGAGATGACCTTGAGATATAACTATGCTTTGTGCCCTGTAACTTCTACCAGCTAGGCTAGGGCATATGCTGAGGCATTTATCATGCCTTATCTGCCATCTAAAGGAAAAAGAAACAAGTTTGATTCTTGCAACCTTAAGGGAACTAGTATATAAAGAATATCTGATTTCAGGCGCTACATCTTCTTTATGAGTCCCTAAAATAAGACTCTTGGTCAGGATAGGCTGTCTTTCCCAATAGGCTGTTTTTCTGGAAATTCAGGATGCCTAACACTTTCTCCACAATGGCTGTTCCTCCTAAAAGTAAATAAATAAAAATTTGCCTCAGACCTTCAGGCATGCTTACACTCTTAGGCAGTCGTGGAACTTTCCTAATAACTTGCATCTAAAGGGAAAATCTTCTCACCTTCTTATGAAGCCCTTGATCTTTTGGATTTAGCTAAAAAGATATACTTACTTTCATTTAAACTGTTTATGTGTTTTGTTTCCATGTAGTGTTCTCAGAGAGGCCAGAAGAGGGTATCATATCACCAGAAACTAGAGTTACAATTATGTGCCACTGTGAAGGTGTTAGGATTTTAACCTGAGTTTTGTCCTAGAGCAGAAAATGCTCTGAACCATATTTTGATCTCCACACCATATTCTTTATAGTAATTGTATAATAGAAAGACCGGAGGAAAGCTAAATATCAATTCCCATCCTGGCATTGACAGCAGCTATTGTGATTTGGCTCACCTAGTTTCCTGTCAGTCCCAGGGGATTTTTATAATACCTGCCTATTCTAGTTTGTCTGAGATAATCCAGAACTGAACATCAGGGTTTTAGAACATTTATAATAGCCAAAAATGTGCACCAGGGCTGTGGACATTTAGTTATCTCAGAAATGAGCAAACAGACACCCTGGATATGGCTGAAGAACAGTTTTAGCTAGATTTCACATTTGCACTGTACCACAATCTGACCTTCATCTTTCTTTAGCTCTTTAGTTTTCATGAAAAGTTGTCACATCTCCAAAATTGGAGGACATGTTTATAATTGGCAAGCTCTCCAGCATCATTTAACTTTCAACCTATATTTTAAATACCAACCAGCTGCTTATTTTCATCTTGCTGCTGCTCTGTCTTGGGAACATAGTGAGGAACTCAGCACCTGGCAGTTCATCAAATATACTAAATTTAGAGGTTGCCTAGAAATAATTATAAAATTTTGTCCTTATCTCTAAGTTTTCTGTAACTTTATTTGCAATCTTAAAGCATAAAAATATAATGTGTCGTGTGTTTTTTCACTTCTGTGTTTGTTTATTTACTTGTTTATGTTGAAGTCAGGGTCTCTCCATGTACCATGAATCTCAGGCTGTCAAAGGTCTTGTTGTCCTCCAGTCCAAGCTTTCAGAATACTGAGATTCCCATCCCAAGTTATAAGTTCTTTCCATATTCTATTTCTTCAAGTTCTAATGCATGGCCATGTCTCAAATAATTGTTTCTAAACCTACCTAAGAATTTTAGTTTAGTTACTAAATAATTAAATGCCTATTCCATTTGTGTATAATTCTGGTTTTTTTTTTTTTTCGTACATCCAGACCTTGACTTTCTTGGAAGGAGTGCTCAAGGTTAGTTTCACTCATTCATTCTACTTCCCCATCACCAGGAAGCTGGAATCACTGCAAAAGAGGAGTAAACTCCAGAGTTAAAGAAGAAAAGTTACAATTTGCTATGGGTCAGGCTCTTGGTAGGGTTTGTCTGGCGTGCAAGAGGTCTGGGTTTCCATCTCTAGCGTGACATATACCAGTATCATGTTTCACACTGCCAGTATTAACTTTCTTAATAATTTATATTACCAGCATCCCCTTCTATTTTCCCACCTCTGTTTCTCCTCTTCCTCTTTACCTTGATGTGAAAGCTTCCTTCCTGACCACAACCATTCTGCTGTACTTGTTTTCCTAATACAGGAAAAGTAGTGTGTCGAAATAATCCTTCAAAGAAAGTTCAAAATTACCATGTCTTGTTAGGTCAATTAAGAGAATAGTGTGGCCCTGACTAAGAGCAGGCTCCTGACTGAAAATAAAAAAATCATAGGTAGTGAAGCAAAAAAATTAAAAATAGAAACCAATCACCCATTGCCCAGACCACAGAGGTTTTTATCATGTGATCTTCCATCTTGTAAATCATCACTGGAGGACATTCTTCCAGAGGAACCAAACTCTACATATCAGTACCTGTTTGATCCAGGAAGGAGACTAGTATGGTATCATGAAACACTTTATGGAGAAGTGTAAGAAATATATCTGTTTGCAAACCAATATGGAGCCCAAGTCAAGGGAGGAGAGGGTGGATCAGAGCACTCATCCCTTTCCTAAGTCATTTCAGTTTACCCTTGGCAAATATCCTGTCTTGCGGGAAAAGATAACAATACGTACCCCTTCACATTGACTGCCTCAATTTAGATGACATACCTAGTCCAACACATACTGAGATTTCCTTTTTCATTGTATTGTATGAGCCCCTTCTAGGAAAAGCATGCCACATATATGTCTACTCATCTGGAATAAAAAGTTCATGACAGACTAAAATGGAGTTTATATAAAACTCCAACTTGGTTTTGGAAATTTGGTGAGAAGATATATTCATGAACATGGGTGACCCAAAGGCAGCTACATGACTGAAAGCCTAACCCAGCATGCTTGATGACTCATTAAAGCTGTACCATAGATGACACTGCATGACTAGCAGCTGCTAAATATTTAGAAGCAACTCATGGCTGTTCCACTGCTCAAAGCCTCACCACCCTCCAAGTTGTTTGCTGCTTTTAAAATCCTCAAGGGAAGTCCCTTGTGAATCTTGCCTGTTTTATCTTCTCAAAGCTTATGTAATTTTTTAATTTTGTGAATCTCATGAGCCACCAACCCCTTTCCTGGAGGGAAAGTTTCAGTTGTCAAAACTTTTAGGTAGATCTTAGATCAACCGGTGGAACTTCACTACAGTTTCCAAATCCCCTATTATACACAGGTCATTGTAGAGCTTCCTGTATGTATTTAGATCCTGTAGATAAACCAATTAATCAAAACTGAACTCTGTGAACTATTTGTTAAACTCCAGAGATAGGTTTGATTTTTTAAATCGGTTACAGCATGGACCTGAAGTATAAAAATACAATGGCACACACTTGATTTATTATCCCAAAATAAGAGTCCTTATAGAGCTGTGACACTTTGGTCAACATTAATTTATAACAAGAGAAACATTTGTTGCTGATTTCTGTGGACATCATTTTAAAAATTGCATCTAATTTCTCTACACTCTGCCTCTAAGTTGCATCATATTGTGAAAGTAGTAGAAAATGCAAAACATGTAAGTACTTTTATTGGTCCTAATTCTTGTTTTGAGCCTTTCACCACAATTCTAAACTATTTAGCTTTAACTTGACTTCTAGCATGCATAAATGCCTTGGCTCATAACAGAGGGTTGGAAGATTAAATGATCTAAAATACATTATACAGGAATCTTTCAGTTTTCAATAAAGGTTCAGAAAACAGGACTACATTCTTCCTGAAGAAAAATATTAAAGCCAAGCAGAAGATTCCAACAACTTTTTATGCTCAATATGGATTATCTATATGTTTATGACAAAGAAGAAAATTTCCAATCAAAATTTGAAGAATTTTGATTTATAGGAATAATTTCCCACTACAATTCCATATCTTGGACCAAATACTAGAAACTTTCAGAAAACAATGTTGTAAAGAGGAAAACCAAATTGTCCTGTCAGACCTGCATATTTTTAATTCCTACATAGACAGTTTCCTGTCCTTTAAAGTCTGGCTTAACACAGACAGTGATGCTTAAGGGCTATTTGTTACTCTCCAGTACCTGCCTACTGAATGCTATTTTGTAAGTGACAAACACATCAAAATGTTGCCAAGCTCCTGTTTATGAAAGGCACAAATGGCACTAGGGAAGTGCTATTGCTTCTCCTTAAAAAGAAAGTGTGGTTCTGTGGGATGCTGGTTGTGTCAGTGTGTTCTGGTTGCTTGTCATACACTAAGTATGACACTGGAAACTAGGCTTCTTGTGGCAACTGGATTGTGCTGAATAGTAGTGAGAATTTTCAGGATGTGATCCAATACTAAGATCATTTTATTTATTTCCTCATTTCTTCTCCTATTTTTGTCCTGGTGGATCCCTAACTATCATAGTCCCTGCTATCTATTGAGTACATGCTATGTGCCAAGCAAGTGTTCAGCATTTCATGCATAGCAGACACCTAGACTCAACATGCAATACATCGGAGCAACATAGGCTCTGTGTCTCATACGGGGGAGGGTCTGATTCTTAATATTTCTTCCACATGAGGCATCTGTGCTCAGCATTCACACTATCTACATGAGTGTTGGGGGCAGCTCTGCTTATACACTGAAGACCTAAAATCAGCCATGGGCCTGACATACATGCCTGCTAACACAAAGTCTTGGTTCTGTGGAAAAACACTGAAACAGATGGCAATAAGTTATTGTAAACAAGCAGCTTTGGTGGAAAGTTGCCAGCCTGAGTAGTCATAGACCATGAAGATAGGTAACCTTGGTAGAAAGAACCAACTTAGATAAGGACAAGTGAATCATAGGTGGAGTCATAGTGATCTGTCCCCTGATCATTCACCCAGCTGACACTCTGTTCTGGAAGATATCTGCACTTCCCCTGAACACCTATGCTCCTGCATCATCTCCTTCCCCACTTTCTGCCTTTTTGTGTATATAACTCCTGTGTTAAAAAGTAAAAATTCCAATTTGATCAGACTATAGACAAATCATGGTTCTTTGTGTCTTCCTGTTCCCCCTTCCGCTGTCTTTCAAGTGACATCCCCGGATCCCCGTTTAATGCCCTGTGGATGGGGCACATGAGAGGTGTATGGATTTGGGTGCCTCTATGTAGGATGTCTCTGTGCTCACCCTTCTTAAAAAGGATGGCTCTACACTCAGGAATCCATTCACAAGGAGTAGTACATTCAACGTTTGTTATAAATAGACATAACTACCTTTGAAACATTTGTGTGTGTGTGTGTGTGTGTGTGTGTGTGTGTGTGTCCATCCCTGGAGCTGGAGCTAAAAGACTGAGAGCTGCCCAACATTAGTGGTTCCTGGAAACTGAATAGCAGTCCTCTGCAAGAGCAATAAGTACAAGATCAAAAAGTGTTCTTAATGGCTGATCCATTTGTCCAGCTTGTACCTATTTTTATTATCTCCACTTTGCAAAAGAAATGAGTTCACATAGTTTTCCAATGTTCCTTTTGTCTTTATTCCCACCGTCAGCCTTTCAAAAGAACATTAATTTCTGAGCTGGCTTTCAAAAGAACATCAATTCCTGAGCTGGTAGGATGACTTAGTAACATCAGTTTTCATGCAGGCATGAAGACTCAATTCTAAATACCTAGCAGTTATAAAGCTGAGTATGACCAAATATAAGAATGCAAAGCCAGGTCTATGAAGGATGGAGACAGCAGGATACCTGGGGTTTGATGATTATAAGTCTAGGTCTTTCTTCATGGAGACACCCTTTATTAAAGTATCATATCATATAAAGTAGAGAATGACAGAAGAAGACACTGGACATCATATTTTGGCTTACTTGCATGAATTTGTGCTTTTGGACACACATGTGCTCACTTAACATACATACTATATACATGTACACATGTAAAAGAATATTGAATCTCAAAATTATTTTCAATAAGCAGTTTCTAACTATCTCTGGAAATAAAGTCACACAATTTGAATATACAAATATAGCATACTTGATTACATCTGAATTTCAGATATGTTTTCTTTTAGTATAAGTATTCATCATACAATATTTGGGATATATTTATACAGAAGTTATTCTGTGTAAATTGCAAGTTCAACAATAAATGGGCATTTTATATTTAATCTGTAAATCTTATTTATAAACCCAGTGTAGGTTTCTAAAATTTGATCCCATTAGTGTTTTTATTCCTATGCAAGATGTACAAGTTCCTGTGGGTTCAAAACTATTTTTACTTTGATATTAGTTATGATCTCAGACAACCTGTGTAATTCCCATATCCTCATCGAATATGACCCACAATACCTCACAGATCTCCAGATAAACAGAACTTTCCTGTGCATAATAGGAGAGACTTTTGCTTATATGTATCTTTACATTGTTACATGTCTGTTGTATTATCTGTAGTTATTGCTTCTAACCAAATTGTATATTATTGTTCACCTCTGAAAACCCTGATATCTGTCCACTTTGGCTATTGTTGAGCACTGCTTGCAACAAACCTTTTCAGACTACTACATTTCATCATTGGACTGTGTGAAAGACTATCTTCACAATTTCTTTAACATATCACAGGAAGAATGGTTTTTTTATGTCATACACATGTTCTAGGCACTGAAGTAATTAAAGCGAAAAAAACTGAGGAAATAAGGAGAAGGAACATTACTACTTTAATACTACAAAATAATAACACAGAGGAGAATGGGCACAAGCAGGTGAATATATCAGGGAATTCAGGGGAGTATCAGTGAGTGCCAGATGAAAGCATACATAACTTGATGTTTCATGTTGGACTTTCTCTGGACAAAATATCTTTCAGAACATTGGGATAAATTCTTAATGTTGATAAGTCCTGACCAAATGGTACTGGAGAGCAATGTTTAAGAGCCTTTTGCTCACTGAAAGTTATTGACTTAGAAGACTTTATAGACAACCACCACCTTCTTGATGGTTGTGCCTTAGGCTTTGTAACTTCCACCCTCCATTATGAGCTCTGTGGGTGACTTCCTTCTCATTGCACCTACATGCTGGCTCACTCAGATTCTGTGTGATTCCATTGCTTGTAAACTGAGATTACATTGAAATTAATTTAATATGATTTCTGGAATGTGATTCATTGAGGTCATGGTGTGCAGAGCTGTAGTTCCTGTTTCCAGATCACGACATTCATTTGGCTACTATAGAATTCTAAACCATACTTGAGAAGCTTTCCATGAGTTTCCATTCACGTATTCCCATGTATGCAATATTTGGGATATATTTATACAGAAGTTATTTGGTATAAATTTCAAGTTCAACAATAAATGGACATTTCATATTTAATCTGTTCCTTTGTCCTTGTCCTCTCCATTGCTCCTGTTGATGATGCCCTCCTGTCCAAGAGGCTTTACCTGGAAAGAATGCTATATCTTTCCTATCCCAAGATGAAGATCTTTGTGAAATTTGCAATTTTCATTATTTTTATTTTCTTAATTCAAAATGTTATTTTATTTTGCACACTTAAATGTATGCATTTGTGTCCTTACGTAAGTGTGTATTTGTGACTGTAAGGCCTCCGGAGTGGGAAGACCCCCACTCAAGCCTCAGGAGATTATGACTACCCAGAATCATGCGAGAGACCGAACTTGCTGTAAACCACAAAAGGCTTTATTTCTGAATTTTGGGATATCAGTTGACTGAGGCTGAGACTCCCGGGAGGAGTGTCGACCTCGAGGCTCAGGCGAAGGGGTATTTAAAGGAGATAACTCCAGACCAGGGGGGTCAAGGGGGAAACCAAGAGACAACAGCAGGAAATCTCAACCCACATCATAAACCAGGGTGGGGAGTAGGAAACATCCTGCACACATTCTATTCACGAATGTGACCTTAACCTGACCATTTTAAACAGCCATTTCCTGGAGTAACTCAGCCAACCTGTATACTTAGTTCTGTTATCCTTTGTGGTGAGCCAGTTCCCGAACAACCTAGCTGACCTGCCTTCTGGCTAGTTTCTTTTTTTTTGTGTGGCCAGCTAGTTCCTGAAACCTGTGAGCTTGTGAACTTGCTAACCTTAATTCAGATGGGGGGGGTCCTAAACTTCTCTATGAATTTTTACATCCTTTCATGACCACATGTGCACATGAATGTCAGAACAAGGTGTTGGAACTCCTGAGCCTGGCCTTAAAAGTATTTATGAGCTGCATAATATATATACTAGGAATACAACTTAGCATTTCTGCAAGAACAGTACATACTCTTAACTATGGAGCCACCTATCCAGATCAATTATTGTGTTAAGTGAAAACAAATCATTTGAAACAAAATTTATTCACTAGAGAGTGAAATAAAAAGGACAGCACCAAGTAAAATGTTTGTATTTTTATAACATCTAAGTGAGCAATCTGTTTTAAATGATTAATTCTACGAGACTGCAATTTATGTCTAGTCCTAATTAATGAAATAAATTACTTTCAGCTTCAATTCATCTCTCTTCCCTTTTCTCACTTGATGTCATGAGCTGTATCTGGAATGCTTTTCTACAACAGATTCTGTGCCACACCATTTTCTCTGTTAATGGACTATTCTTATTGATTAATAGGAAGTCACACTTAAGAAAATAGAATATGCTGAGAACTCATAACCAGGGTGAGCTTGCAGGTTTAAGGCTTGATAAAACATCCACAAGATGTTCATTCATTTTCTAGAGAAACCATTGTATATATGGGCCTATACTGTTGAAAAGAGCTTGTACATATGCAGGTTTAAAAAGAGAACTTTGGAAATATGGTAGAGAGAATTTGAAGATTTACATGAAACAATACTGTTGCTGGTGTTACTGTATATTTCTTAATGGAATTTTCTTACTTATCTCAAAGGATCATCAGAGGAATCAGACCATTAACACACAGGTATTGCATTTTCTAATTATGGATTAGTTGCCTGTAATTTCAGTACTTGGAAAGGTGAAGCAAGGAGATTAGTAATATAAGGCAAGCCTAGGATACATAGAAAGACTATCTCAAAAACACAACAAACATTCTCTCTCTCTCTCTCTCTCTCTCTCTCTCTCTCTCTCTCTCTCTCTC
>NW_021605506.1:493172-652883 GCF_004785775.1 Grammomys surdaster
CTCTCTCTCTCTCTCTCTCTCTCTCTCTCTCTCTCTCTCTCTCTCTCGCTGTCTCGCTCTCTTGTTAGATAATCAATAAGTAAGCTCCTAGGTCTGACTACCACTTTGGCTTTTTTCTGCCTTAATGGTTTCTAATCCATAATTTCCAAATTAAATGATTTCTTTTAAAGTTACATTGGTCATGACATATTATAACAGAAAAGAAACTAAAACAGAGGTTGGTACTAGAAGATGGCATTGCTGTGACAGACATGATGGTTTTAGAGGAATATCCGTGACTCCAACTAGGAGCTAAGAGAGCAGTTTAATGCTCTAATATGTATTGCTGATAGCCATATGGACTATTGAGCTCCAACTCAAGGTGTTTCAAAGAGGAAGGATATTAGCCAACTGAGCAAAAGACCATTCTTGTAGTATTTTGATGAAGATGTGGTTGATTTCCTCCATTGCTCTAATCACCAGACTGAAGATAAATTAAAAATTGATTGTATTAATACTTTTTGTGAGAAGGATTTCAAGACAAGCTACGACTGGCCAAGTTGTCAATGCTGTTCACAGGGTTCTGGCATTAGAGTCATGAAGGATACACAAATAAATGGGTTGTACTATCCTCTTTTGAGCTTAAAAAGAACCACTAAAGCTAGTCATGTGACAGGGGAGTCTTTGAATGAAGGCTCTGAGAGGCCATTGAATAAAGTTTTGAAAGTGAATCCTGAACTGCATTGGGTATCCCAATATTTAGGGAACACCCGAACTATCAGATATGTTCCAAGGGGAAGTACAGACAGGGAATGGAACTAGTCTAAGGGAGATAAATGGAAGGATTTCTCTTTTTATGTATTCATTCTGAAAAGAGGAACCTCAGCACAAATATTTTATTTTATTAAAAAATATACAGAAAATTTTAGCCATATTTTGTACCTACATAGACTATAAAATGGTTTGTTATCTTATAGGAAGGTTGGGAATAGTTTTCCTTGTTCATTTTATGCCTGAAAAGCAAGAACAAGAAAGGAAAAATGTCAGAGAAAACCAGTCTTGTGTTGAAGTTCTAAATTTAAGAAGGGTCTCTCATGTAGTAAGTTGGTGCTGTGGATATTCTTCTACCTTGACCTAATGATGGCTGAAACCCTCCTACTGTTATGAAGGACCTATTATTAAGTTTCTGGATCAGCTCTTTTGTTAGAGTGTGGGGCAGGGAAAGGACAGCATGATTCCTGGTCGAGAACAGGCCTTGAATCCCGGACCCTCATAGGACAATGGTAGGTGTTTGGCCATGCCCCCAAACTCCAGGCTCCTGACACAAGGCCCCCCTCCCGCCTAAGACCTCCATTGACCAGCGCCTTTCAGTCATGTAGGGCGATGCCCTTACCAGCCCCTCCATAGGTAGAGGGCATGACTACAGGCCTCAGGTCCTCAAGAGATTTACATACTAATGAGTTACCAGAAAGCCACAGGGTGGAACTGAATAAGTATTCCTTCCCAGACCCTCCTCCTCCTCCTTCCCTATTTAACTCAGGTCTGCCCTAAGGCTGGGGTAGGGGGATGGAGTGCAGCCAGGTTCATCTACTTCCTGACATGACAATAAAACTTTTAAAACCATGGCCTTCCTCTTGTCTTTGGGGCTCTGCCGAGGGGAACCATGAAGAAGGCCTCTAACTAATGAGCTGAGATGGAGCTGCTGCTGCCACTGCCCCCTAATCTCCCTTGGAGGGCTTCTTTGTGTTCCCTCCATGGAGGCCACCAACTCAAGCAAGCTAGCCTGTGGGACTATAAAATCCTGGGTGTTCGGCCACACCCCCAGAGCCCTGCCACGAGGTCTCCATGCCCCAAGTAGAAGGCGGGGAGGACAAGTCTCTGCCTCAAGATTTCCCTGGCCCCGCCCTTCTCCCCGTTTCCAATATATAAGCAAACACATTCCGACGTGTTTCAGGAGAGTTCCACACTATCCAAATCCGTCTGTTAATAAATCAACGCATCTTAAATCTCCGCATGTCTCGTGAAATCCTGGACTCATTGCGTAAGCCAAAATCCACGCTACAGGGTGGGAGTGGGAGAGAGCTAGCAAGCCGCAGGACACTTTTTCCTGAGAGCTGAGGAGAGCAGCGGCGCGCAGGACGCTCTCCGCCCGCTTTTGTTTGAGCCCCAGCATCTCGTCTGGCGAGGAGCGTCCGGGCGTCTCAGCTCTCCGGACTCTACAGCCGCTTATACCAGAGAGTGCTGCCGCCGGCCGAGGTCGCGGCTCCCGAGACCGCCCTGACATCTACCCATGGGCGCATGAGCCCTGGCCGGTGCCGGCACCTGGGCCACCCCCACACGACCCTGGCTCGAGATCTGCGCGACACTGGCCAAGCAGCTAACCCAGCCAAGCAAGTGTAGTAACAAAGAGTCTCCGCGGGTTGCCTGTCAGGGCTTCCTTTTTTCCCTCATTCCTCTCACATCTTTGTTCTTACACGGTCCCCAGTGGTGTCTGGGAAACCAAAGGACAGAGACCTCCCCACCCCCGGGCCTCTGGGTCCACTCAAGAGCCCTGCCCCCAAGGAACTTTAGACTTAAATCTTCCCGCTCCCTGTGGAGCACTGCAGTGTCTTCCCGGTGCAGCATGGATTGAACTTAGTCAAAATCCCATGTACTTCTGCTGCCCAGAGCCTCAGTTCTAGCCAACTGGAGCAGCAGACCTGTGGGAACCACCAGAGCCCAACAGGAACCACGCATGCCCACGTGTGAGCTAACTGCCCCATATCACAGCAAGGAGACAAGGAACTAACAAAACAATTGTCTTCAGAGAAGGAGTTATTCCTATGTTAGTATTGACCAAGTGGTTTTCAGGTTTTTAGAGCTTGTTTTGGGGTGAATGTGAAACAGACATGACATGATGAAACAATAGATAGATATAACCAGAGCTAACTAGGCAATTATAGCCAGTGTTAGGAAGATGAAAACACCATGAGAAATATGGACTGGAAGGACTGTGCTCATGATGTTTCATATGCCATTAAGTATTTTATCAGGAATTAGAGTACACATAATTCTTGGTATTTTTTTTTTTTTGCAAAGAATTTGGGGCACATTTTCTTATAGCTCTGAAGAACTTAGTAAGGCAGACTTGTAAAATTATGGGAAAAATAACCTGGTAGAAGAAATTTGAAAGCATTCTTGGATTCACACTGTGGCATGGTTGTTGATAGAAGTTTTAGCTTGGGTACCATGAGGATTGTGGTAAAAAGTAGAACAAAACATTTGAAAAACAATCAAACTGGTAAGAAAGAGAGTTGAGCACAACTAAAATGAGCAACGTGAGTCCAGCTACAGTGGCCTTTACTATAAAACAGTGCTGTTAAAAGGAGGCTGACTTCTGTGCTAGGATAATGGAAAGTGTACCTTAGGGCAAGACTCTTTACGCTCAGCATTCATCAAAGCAGGCTACAAGTAAGGAACACCTAGCCATGTTCACCTGACATTTCTCCGAGAGATGTGGAGCCACTATTTCTGTTATGTTATTTTGGTGAGTTGAGATAACACAAGATTAGCAAACAGACATGAAAATTTTTTTCATAACCATTAGAAATGTCCATATTTAACAGAAAATTTAAGAAAATATGTAGCCAATTATTGAGACAGTTAGTGTTGTCGTTCTGTAAAAACATGATAAAAGCTCCAAATTTTTTGTCCAATTTTCTTACACAGGAGTAACAAAAGAACCCACATTCTAAAACATTTATCTTTTGTGAAGGAGTTAAAAAAATTAAAAAATATGAAATCTTATTAAAACAGGTCAAATTTTGTCATCATAGTATATAACTAATCTCAAATAATCAATTTTATTATCTTTTTTAATTTCAGGAATTTCAGTACTTTGTCATTGATAAACTGGATCCTATTTCATAGGGTTACAAAAAAAAAAAAAAAAGCTAGTATGTGTGTTATAGCAGGTACTACACAAGACTTCCAGTAACTCCATATCCTTGTAGTGTAGCAGTGTATCACCTGTCCTTCATTCCATTTCCTGACAGGCCTATTTTGACAATGTGCATACCATAACATACTGAATGTCTTGGTTTGACTAGTGCTCTGTTTTTGTGACAGAATGTATTGACCTCTGCCTGCTAACATCAGACACTCTGAGTGCTCTTGACTGACATAAAGCTCTCTTAGTAAGTGAAGCATAACCACATCATTTCATTGAACATCTAGTGTTGGAAACACAAAACCACTGAGGGCCCTTTAGACTTAAGGTTTCTTGGCCATTTCCAGTGAATGGACCTCCTCAAGGTGGTCTTCAAGATGAAGATAAGCTTTAATTTGCTTGTGATTGCAATATTAAGATGTACTAGGCTTGTATCAGTACTGAAAGAATCATATGAAACATATGAAATATCATATGTTGGAGTGGAAAAGATTTGTTTCTGTAATAAAATGTTGATAATTCTCTCCTTTACAGCTGTTCTCAAATGGAATATGTGTGCATTTAAATATTGATAAAGTTTATAGTATTAGCTTATTAAATGCAATAAAAGTCAGATTGTACAATAAGTTTGATTTGTTGTAAAGTTGTCTGGATAATATAAAAATGAGATATACTTAGCAATTATTCTGACTTTTTTAGTAAACAACTTTTATATGTGACTCTAACAGAATTATAGATTCTAATGAAAAATGTTAAGAGAATATGTTCCTTGTTTCCATGGTATATGCTGTGCTGTGTGTGTGTGTGTGTGTGTGTATGTATGTATGTGTGTTTTGCACCAAATGACAACTAGATGTTGTTCCTTATGACTGTCCCACTGTTTTATTTTGAAGCAGGGTCTCTCACTGGCCTGGAACTCTCCTAGCAGACTAACCCACTCAGGAATCTACCTATCATCACATTACTAAATTTGGGATTACAAGCACATAACACCACACTTGAATTTTTAAAATGTGTATACTGAAGATTAAACTCAAGTCTTTTTAATCAGAGGGCAAGTTCATTACCTACTGATTCATCCTACCAGCCCAGTTACTCTGGTTACTTAATGTCTCACATACTCAGTTTGTTCTGCTTTCAACACATTACAATAAACATGTGCAAAATCTTAAAATTCTAAATAAGTCCTTTCTAATATCAATTAAAATATAATCATTCTTGGACTTTACCCCCAATTCTAGGCAGAAATAGGCTTTAGTGACTGTGTTAGGTAAGATCAAAGGGGATTTGTCATTTGACACACAGCTTTGTCCTTGTTTTTATTAGTGGGGATTGTTGGTTAATTTCAGGGTCACATTTGTTAGAAAACATCCTCAGAATACTAGTCACTATTGTGTTTCATTCATAGTATCAAGCTAGATTTAGATATTAAGTGTTCCTCCATGAAATCAACTTCTGGCTAAGCCACCACAAAGTTAAAGCCAAGGAAGGGAAAACAAAGAATGGGCCAACACCAACCCTTCATGCAAAATGTTACTATCTGACCAACTTCCTGACAACACTTTTTAAATTAGCATAAAGACAATTAATTTTGTAGGAGAACAGATGGCTTAGTCAGGAAAGTGCTTACTTTACAAGCCGGAGGACCTGAGTTGGATCCCAGCATCCATGTAAAAAGTTTGTCATGATGGCACATACTTAGAGTCTCAATGAATGGGGCAAGCAGAAACAGGAAGATCTCTGAAGGTCCCTAATTTACTTAGCAAGCTTCAGGGCAATGAGGAACACTCTGTCAATAGAAAAAAAAAAAAAAGATTCAGCCCTGAGGAATGCATCTAAATTTGACCTGTGTCATGTACATAAAATGCATATAAATATGCATGCAAATGCCACCTTTACTTCTACCAGAAAACAGGCCATAAGTTTCTCTGTAGTCAGTCTTAAAAGTAAAATACCCTGGTTTGGCTTTTTAAATATGGGTTGTTCCCCAGAGATATAGTCCAAAAATATCTAAATCATTACTACAATTATAAAAAAAATAAAAACCTAAAACTAACTGCTAATTTCTATGCACTGGGTAGTTTAGTAGTCCACCTGAATTCCATTCAGTTTGATTGTATTATTAATAAATATCAAATGTTTCAATTGGTCAACCAAATAATATCATTATTTTTATTTCCTTTAAAATTTTAATTGAAAAGTTATATGGTGTGTCCCTCTAAGCATAACATTATGCTGGTCAGTCAAACCTGCAGGGTGTAAGTCGGATACAATCAGCCTGGTGCTTATTAGTCTCAGGCTCTCAAAGGTTCAGTGGAAACAGCTTATGGTATGGAATAGAGTCCAAAACAGTCTCTAGTTCATGTAGTTAATTGAATAATAACTAAACATAAAACTCTATTTATGTGGATAGCTCATCTTTCTTGATTGTTTTACTAATTCTTTTCATAAGAAAAATTTGTTTCTATTTGTGGTATGTGTGTGTGTGTCTGTATGTGTATGAATGTATGCATGTGGTGTCTGTATCTGTGTTGTACATGTAGTGTGTGTGTGTGTGTGCGTGTGTGTGTGATGTCTGTATATGTGTGTTGTGTGTGTGTGTTTTCTATACGTGTATGTCTGTGTGTTGTGTGCGTGATATCTGTGCATTTGTATGTGTTTATCTGTGTGCATAGTAACTTTGTGTATGTGAGCATAGTATCTGTGTTTGTGTGTGTATGTGTGTGTGATCTTTATGTTATATGTTTGTGTGGTATCTGCATTGTATGTGTATATGTTATATCTGTATATTTGCATGTATGTGTGATATCCACTTGATATGTGCATGTGTGTTCGTCCTGTCTATGTGTAGTGTGCACACATCAACATCTTTCTTGGAGTCTCTCTGTCCAGTGAGGGTTTTTAGTATTTTTCCTTATTTTTCTGATCCATATGTTACTACTGAAAGAGTGGCTGTATAGTTACTTTTTCAGAATGAATTTTCAGAAATCACTGTCACATATGGCCAACCATCCCATAAGAATGTGAAGTGATGATACTCCTGAAGTTGCACAGCTGCAATTCTTGGGAAGCACATTGACAGATGCTGCCTCACACAACAACTTGAGTGTCAGTTGTCAAAAATAACAAGTAAGACTTTTTGTCTCACAACCTAAAGAAGTCACCAGGAGTCATTAAAATAGAAAGCACATGGGTAAGGCATCCTTGGTGAGACTTTTTTGTTGTTGATGTTTTGTTTTGTTTGTTTGTTTTTCATTGTTCTTGTTGCTATTGAAGGGACAAAAGTGAATGTGCTATAATACAGAGTTTTGAGAATATCTGAAAGAAATGGAAGTAGTCTGAGAGATAAATAATATAAAATCTTTCTCCCAAAATGCAGCTCAGGGCTTCAGAGACACCTAGAAATGTTTAGACACAGTGATTCTATTTCTGGCAGGGACTACATGTTTCTGTGCACATTCATATGCTTCTGGAAGCTAAACGACAACTTCTGCTGATATCTCTAGTCATTATCATTCTTGTTATTCAAGACAGCCTCTCTTCCTTGGTAATAACTTGGATATTTAAGTACGCTGGCTGGTCAGTGTGTCCCCAGGAACCAGCTGTCCCTTCTTCCTCAATATTGAGATCATAGCCAGAGGCCACTATGCCTGATGCTTTTGTATGTGGGTGGTATGGATCTAACTTGTACTTTCCCAGCGAGTACTTTACTATTTCCTCAGACATTCTCTGATTTTTTTTTCTCCATTAAGTATTTCAAATACTGTGATTATTTTCAATATCTTCTTGCCTTTGGTCACTCAAATACATTTTCAGGCTCCTGACATTGCCCTATGTCATACATTATACTACTTATGAAGAGATTCTTCCATCTCGCTTTCTGCTACAATGATAAAACACCATGGGCAAAAGCACCTTGGTGAGAAAAAGATTTACTTTACTTATAATTTTCCATCATTGAGGGAAGCCAGGGCAATTAATAACATGAACCTGGAGGCAGGAGCTGAAATGGGCAGAAACTATAGAGGAAAATAGCTTACTGACTTTCTCAGCTACCTTTCTAATATGGTTCAACACCATCCACCTAGGAGAAGAACAACCAATGGTAAACTCATTCTGCACTTATCCATCAAAAGAATGCTTCACAAAGATTCCTAAAGGACAAACTTAATTCTTCAGTTAAGAGTCTGTCATCTCAAGTGAGTCTGGGCTTATATGATATTGAGTGGTGAAGCTCACTGAAGCAGGACTGAGGCAGAGCTTTGTGATTTTCCTGAACTCCACTTTGCCCAATGAAATGGAGTGTAATTGATGAATTAAGGAATAAATACAAATATGTGGATCATGGAAAAATTCATGGCATAGCCAGAGACCAAAGAAGGACTTGTTAGGGCCAAGGTTATGAATTACAAAAGGAAGGTACAGTCCTGTGTCTCCCAAGACAACGTCCATATAGCAAGACCTCATCTCTTCAGAAAGTTGATATGCTAAGCCAGCACAGATGGCTGTGGAGGTACAGCCATGACAAAATGGTTGTTATATTAAATTTTTTTTTTGGCAGAGATGAACAACTGTCTATTCAATTCAGCATGGACATCAATGACAGAATATAAAAAGAGTTCCATACAAGTCTACCTTAGTGAATCAGCACATTCATTGTGGTTACTCGTAATGTAAATGGGAAGTTACTTAATGGAGCATCAGTAACCTTAAGAGAGCTGAATTTCCAAAAGGGCCAAGCTAGAATCAGTAACAGCTCATGAAAGCTGGGAACTTGGAGATTTCTCCACAACTTGCAGCAGTTTGATTGAAGAGCCTCCTCTCCCAGCATTCCTATATAGCTTTGTATATAACTTTGCATATAGCCTTGCAAAGTCCTAAGTTTCAGGAGCTTCCTGAGACTTTTCTCTACTTCCTGGATTTATAAGATTCACTTACTTCCTTAGTCTTTATCAGCCTCCCTTCAAGATAGAATGTGTCAATTCACAGGAAATAGCTACACAACAGGATCTGGATCTGAGAGATCATAGGAGTGTTCCTGCCAGTCTTGTGTGTGGAAGTCTAGACCTATATGGAAATAACTCAGGCTTAGGAAATGCCTGAAGGATGTCATTCTCTTGGATTATGTAAAACAGCCATGGCAAACCACAGTATATAACCTCAAACTGTGGCATACAGACAGGACACACTTGACAATAAATGTTTTCCCTGGCACCTAGTAGAGTGCAGGCAGAGATAGGTTATTTTCTTGCCACATGTCATTAATTCCCATTGGAAAAAAGACACGTGAACAATAGGAGGCACAGCTAACAGACAGCTGTGGCATTCTAAAGCAAGTTGAGTAGATGATTCTTCATTTAATAAAGGTTCTTCTCCCCTGATAAGGTGACAGGCCTTATAAACGCCAAGACTACAGAGACCCCAGTGGGGCACAAGGCAGTGCCAGTGACACAGCAAGACCACAGAAGCAGCAATTAGACACTGTTCACAGGGAAGCAATGCATAGATTATACAGCTGTCATGGCCCACCTGACCCTCTCTCTGCTCCAGGCACCAGCTGCTCTGAGGGGATAAGGCAGCAATTAGTAAAATGAGGACTAATAATCTCTGAGAAATAATGAATTGTCAGACAAACTCTCTCTGAGCACTGTGGAGCTAACAGAGATTGCAACTCTCAGTATTATGGTATACCATAAATATTCTTAAACTTCTGTGTCACACTGCCTGTGTCCAGCAGACACTCTATTAGGATAAAAATAAGTTACCCAGGACCACATTTGGTTGATCCAATCAATCTGGATACTTGTTTAGCTGATTGTTTATTAAGTCTCTGGAAGGACATCCAGTGTGACAGCCATTGCAGATGGCTGCACAACACATTCTCTTCATAAAAGAAAGAGGTAGCAAAGGTAGCTCAATGGGTAAGAGCCAGTAGCACTTTTTGAGCAAGCTTATATGTTCAGAGACACTTGTAGGCAATTGTACTGCTTATGAAAACCATCCAGGGCCTTGTGATCTTGGAGCTTTATAAGCATGAGGATCTGAGTTCTGATCTTAAAACTTATAAAGTGTTTGATGCCACTGTACTTGTATATGACACCACAGTGCTGGTGGGTAGGAGCCAGGAGAATAACCAAGGGTTCCAGGTTGTCTTTATTGATGTTAATTGTGATGCATTTACCAGGTATAGTCAGACTCAATGGAATGAGTGATTAAGCAAGTAATTAGTATATACACACTGTGCTAACAATGTCATGGAGTTCATCCTTTCTGTTCAATATAGCCTTCATGTTTAGGTGACTTACATATACTGAGTAATTTTCCACAGTTTGTCCACAAGAGCAACTATGGTTTGCAAAACTCATTAAGATGTTTTGAGAGAGGACTAGATGATGTTATCTGCTGCATAATTTCATAGAGTCAAGATTGGAACCCAGAACCCATATGATAGGCTGTGCATGACTGTACATGCACCTGTAGCTCCCAAGTTCTTTGGAAGCTGAGACAGGAGGATAACTAGTGTTTTCTGGCTTCCAGCCTAGCTCTAGGATCAGAAACAAATCCTGCCCCAATGAATAAGGCGGAGGCTGACAGAGGAGCAAAGTCAGTGTTCTCCTCTGGCCCAGGCACATGTACAACCCTACAACACATCCCTGCACACCTAAACACACATAAGTACATGGATGCACTTTTGTAGAAACACACATTATTTTGAGGGAAAAACTGAGGCCATATTCACATAATTTTTGTTTTATATCATAGGAAAGTTCTTTAAAAATATTTTGATAGTGGTTGATTGTGCCTAATCTTACCTAGTATAGAAATGAAACATATGCAAATACAGAAACAAATATTGTACATACTCATTTTGGGCAATATCTGTGGTTTAAAGCATGTACCCTGAAGATAAGAGGGAAGAACTATGAGCTAGGCAATGTTTTCTCTAGATTATATGTGATGCTCAGAGCTAGGCATTGCTATCTCCAGATTATGTGTTGCTGAGACCCATTGTCACCGAGAGGCACCTGAAAAAAAAAAAAACTGAAAAGGTGGAAAATTTTACATAGTTCATGGTTTCTGTCCATGTTCTAATGTTCCACAGTGTTGCACTGTGGTAAGGTCAAATGTTAAGAGGTAGCAAGGTCGTGTGAGATGGAGCAGAGTTCAGTATCTCAGGACAGCCAGGAAGCAGAAAGGGACAGGGAGAGGTCAGGGTACAGATGTCTGTCTATGTGAAGTTTTCCCAGGAGACAAATACTGTTACTCCAGACTTCTGCATCATACAAAATTAAGATGTTATTAATTATAAGCATTTAATTTTGAATATTAGTTCTGAAGTGTTGCAAATTATTCACCAGTGATAACTACATGGACATGAGTTTAAGCCAATATTAATTCCCTATTAGTATATTAGGCTGACAAGTACAATGGATGTTCAGGATCCCAGTGTAACTCTTATCCTTTCTCAGGGTGAGAGCTTTTAAGCACAAAACTGTGTCCTGGGTTGACATACTTCAGTTAACAAGACAGTTAGCCAGAAGAGGAACCACAGAAACCAAAAATCAAGGTAGGTATATTTAGAGACTTTTCTAGAACTGCAGACTTTGATGGATTAGGCCTTTGTTTTAGTTTTGGGAGGTGTTACTATCTACATGCTGAGATTTTCAGCCTGAATACTACTTCCACCATGGAATCAGCTTTTCAAAGGTCTTGGGGTCTACTAAGATCTGAGGCACTTTTACACATGAAACAAATAAGAACCTTCTATTTTTAAGATCCTTAGCCATCATCCATTGGACTATGAAATGGTATTTATAAACATTAACATTTGAAGATCAATATGGAAAAACAAACCTCCAGAAAATCATTATGTCAATGTGACTGAGGTTCTAAAATTTCTAGTGCTAACAAGGATTAGAATTTGAGAGGTTGAGATAAAATCTGTAATGATCCATTGATAAATGTCGACAGTAATCATTTCCCCACATAAAGATGTCTGCTCAGTGATAAAACTATCATACATGTCATAGTTAGGGTTTCTCTTGCTTTGAAGATACACTGTGATCAAGGCAACTCTTAAAAACTACAGTTAATTGGGGCTAGGTTACATGTTCAAAGGTTCACTCCATTATTATCCAGGCAGGAGCATGGAAGCATCCAGGCAGGCGCAGTACTGGAGGAGCTGAGTTCTACATCTTGTTCCAAAGGCAAACAGGAGAAGAATGACTCCCAGGCATCTAGGAGGAGGTTCTCAAAGCCCAGCCCCACCGTGACATGCTTCATCCAATAAGGCTACACCTACTCCAACAAGAACATATCTCCTAATAGTGCCACTAACTGGGTCAAACATATCCATATATATATATATGGATGGCTTAAAAATGACTGCTAATTCGTTAGACTTTGTGGAAATACATATTAATTTTAGAACTCAGTGTTTTTGAATTTGGATCATGATACTTAATTGGTCTTATCTTTCTAGCTAGAAAGTACAGCCTTATCCAATTTTTCTCATTTAAACCTTATAACGAAGTTATAAAGAAGGGAGATTTGTGTTCATTATGGAGAAATAAACAAAACCTGAGTATTGCAGAAAATAAGACATATTAAATCTATCACAGTTAAAAGCTAATTGAACAGGCTTGCATGGCTACCCTTAATGAGGGAACTCCAGGATACCTGTAAATGAATGAATATGGAAAACTTTGTGTAGATATGTATACTTGTTTTCACACATAAATTATGGATTTTGAAAAAAAACAATACAAGTCTTTTGCAAGTCATTTTGTTTGACTGTTAACTTGATTAAATTAATAAATCCCAAAGGTTTTAGTGATGCTCACCTTTGGGTGTAACTGTGAGAGATCTCTGTGAGAAGATTAACTAAGGATGTTTGTCTGTGGGGGAACCTAACCAACAATCTTAGATTACTCTGTTTGGTTTATTGGGGGTACTTCCAATGATCTGAGAAGGGTAGCCCATTTAGTTTGTGGTTGCATCCAATGATCTGGGGAGTAATATTTGGTTCAGTTGGGGAGGTATCCCATGGTAACTGAGGAGGGTAATCTAGTCCAATTTGGGGAGAATCTAATGATCTGAGGTCTTGCAATGAATACAAAGGAAAAAATTAAAAAAAAAACCCTCCCTCTGCAACTCTTTAATCTGCACCCATGTACAAGCAGCTGCTACACTCTTCTGTCAAGAAGCTTCCCACAGCCTTGAATTATCTAACACAATGGAGTTTGTCCCTTCAACTTATGAGGCATAATGAACCTCTCTTCGCATTAATTTCTCTTTGTCAGGTGTTTGGTCAGGACATTGAGAATATTTTTGTAGCATTACATATCTCAATCACAGTCTTGAAATTTTACTCTTTAAAATAACGTTTAAATTGTAAAAGAGGGAAGAATAAAGATCCTTCTTAGCCAAGTCTCTTATTTTCTGAAAACAAGTCTATCACCACAAGGGTTCTCTTCCTAGTACACCATTTATGTTGCTTTAGCATTCTCTTTCATGTATAATAAACCTTTCACACCCAATACTGTCACTCAACATCATCACTACAACCATCACTTATACCTTTAACGTCATATGATGGCTAATCTTGATTATCAACGTGAGTACATCTGGCATCAAATAAACAACAAGATGATCAGCACTGTTGTGAGTAATTCTTGATCAAATTTAAACTGGATAATCCACACTAAGTCTTGGATACACTTTCTGATGGGAACCCACAAACTGGGATTTGGAAACAGGAAGCTTTTACTTTTGGTCTGCTTTTCTAAACTCTTCCTGCAAAGTTTGTCTATTCTATTATTAACAGATGAGTTATAATGTTGCCTGAAGACCAGATCTGTGCATCCACATCTGTCCCATCACAGGGCAGGGCCTCTTGTAATATACTGAGTTTGTCTGCACTTATATCATTCCACCTCTGCTGCCTCATCAAGTTGTGATAAAGCTGGACCTGGTTTGGGGGTTTCCAGGTATGCAACAAGGCTGAGGCCTAGGGGATTCTCTGATTTTTGGACCTTCAACCACTACTGGGAGTCTCCGAATAGCTGAAAATGAGTTCAGAGGTCCAAGGGCTGTGTATAGAATCTACCTGGGGACTGGGGGAAAGGGGTGTTGCAGCTTGTCCTAGTGGTGTTTGTCCTTAACTTAGCAGAGGTAGGCTGGAAGAGCAGAGGCCTTCCGTGGGAGAATTAAGCTGTGGCTCTGTACTTGAATGCCTTTTCCACAGCTCCTCACTGCAAATATTGATGAAAGAGAAAGTCCATGGCCTTCTAAGCCTCTAGATACCTCATTAGGATGGAGAGCTCTTTTTTTAACCTATGTGACCATAGGACATGTTTCTTTTATGTGAGGAGCATGGGACATATTCCAGGTCAGGATTCTGGCAGGGAGCAGGAGACCTAAGCCTTATGTATAACCACGGAGTCTCCAGGTCTCAACATGCTCTACTTTACCAAACTTCCTGGCATGGTTTTTATGTCTCACACAATACCTTCTCAAGAAGCCTCCTGGACCCCAGTACCAGATTGGTACTGTAGAGAATCATGGCCTTATGCAGTGAACAACTAGATTCTCAGACTGTCTATAGTCAGACTACCACTGAACTCCACAGGCCAAAGCTGAAGTCAGCCTAATAAAAACCCTTTGTGTGTGTATGTGTGTGTGTGTGTGTATGTGTGTTCCCAAAGGACATGCATGATATGCACTCATTTATAAGTGGATGTTAGCTATAAAATACACAATACCAATGTTATACATCATAGATACAAAGTCGCTAAACAAGAAGGAAGGTGCAAGCAAGGATGCTTGAATCTCATTTAGAAGGGGGAATAAAACAGTCAAAAGAGGCAGATGGAAGTAGAAAACTGAGTGGAAGAGGAGATGGGGCAGGGAATGGAGGATTTCCTTATGGGGGGGCAGGAGGGGTAGACAGATGGCTGTGAGAATGAATGGAAGTTTGTAACTAACATTGTTGTGTTGGTAAGGTCATCTCCAGGCTGAGACAGAACCTTGGGATAAGAGAAGTACACAAGAATCAGTGGGAGTACCCTGAGATGTGAGGATATGAAAAACTGACGAGGCTTCCTACTATAGCCAGTCCAGAACAAAAGTGAAGTGACAGAGACACCAATCCACCTTCAAATCTTTTGACCCATAAATTTTACTGTGTATCAGAAATGTAGGGTTGGGGGATGGAGCAGAAACTAATGAATTGGCCAATCAATAACATTACAACAGGAGATCCATCCCATGAACAAGCAACAGTCTTTGACAGTATTAATGATACTCAGTTAAGCTTGCAGATGGAAGACTAACCTGGCTCTCCTCTGAGTGGCTCCATTCAACAGCTGACTCAGGCATATGCAGATACTCACAGTAAAACACTGGATAGAGCTGTGGACTCTTATGAACCAAAGGGGATAGGAACTCCACAGAAAAAGTAACAGAGTCAACTCATCTGGACTCTGGGGATTGTCTGAGACTTAAAAACTTACCAAAGAACATACACCAGGTGGACCTTGGCCTTTCCTCATATATATAGCAGTTACACAGCTAGAGGGCTATCTTAAAAGTTGTTGTCTGTATGTTGGATATGTTCTTCTAACTGGGCTGCCTTGTCTGGCCCCAGAGAGAGATGATGGGCCTAACAGCAGAGATTTGATGTGCCAGGATGGTGGGACAATCAGAGGGGCCCCCACCTACTCAGAGGAGAAGAAAGGGGGGATTCGTAATGGATTGTGGGACAGGTGACCAAGAGAAGTCCAGTGATCAGGATGTAAAGAATAGATAGATAGATAGATAGATAGATAGATAGATAGATAGATAGATAGATAGATACCATTTCATCAAGAAGAGGCCTCTGGGATATTCTGTGCACCTGTGTAGCTTTGGTGATCAGTACTAGAGAAAGCCTGAGTACTCTGTAGAATTCATGAGATTAAAAAGTCTACAGCACTTGTGCTTACTCTCCACAGACTGTTACCTTGTTCAGATAATAGAAATTTATTGGTTGTTTCTGCCTTAGTTAGAGGTCCGATGCAAGCTGGGCATCTAGATTGTCTGTTGGGTAAACACAAAGCAATGATCCCATAGGAGACCAAAGTTTATCAGCTGATTTACCCAGCTTGACCAGTCAGAAGATGTCTCATTGACAGACTGTGCTCCTTAACTTAGCTGCAGGCATCTTTTCTCTCTGAAACTAGAGCATTAGCACTTACACCTGACAAAGTCTCCTCTGTTTAAAGATTGAGTCTGTGAAGATCTTGTGGAATATTTGGTAGGCAGTGATTATGAAAGGCATTTAGGTAACTGAGGGCTTCCTTTAAGGAACTAGTGAAACATTTCTCTTCCCATCCTTTCCTCTCTGTTTTGTGTCATCATAAGGTAGCAGATCTCCTGAGAGTTCACCATAATCTTCTGTGGTACTGTTACAAAAGCCTGAGTTCAAACTTATGAGGCACTAGGGGATAGTTCAGTTACATAAGCATAAGGACCTGAGTTTCGAACCTCAATATACACAATAAAGCTGGGCGAAAGAAGTTATAACATTTATGATGCTAGTCTTGGGTGTCAGGAGGCATAGAGAAAACAAGTAGCAGATAAAAGAAAGCAGCAGATAAATAACAAAACATTGTCAAATCAAGAGCTCATAACATCAGCAGAGTGTCTGAGATAAAAAAAAAAAAAAAAAAACTAATCTCATCCAATCATTCCTTACAACACCTAACAGAAACTGACTGGATGAGCTTAGTTGAGGGAAGCAGCCATAGTTTCTTGTTGGGTTCTCTAGATGAGTAAGCTTCAAGTTCCTAAAATTCTGACTAGCATTTTTCAATTTTGTACCACTGGAAAAAACAGTAGTGATCTCTTTGGAAATGGTTTACCTTCTAGTTATCATCAGAACTTGAGGATTTTAACAGTCACTGAATGAACTCAGAACAACCTGTAAACTTTTACCAATAAAATGTATACAACATAACCATATGTGTAAGGGTAAAAATTAAAACAGCTCAGCAGAGACCACAAACAACTTGGCAAAGACCGCAGGACAGCTTGCTGAGCTTGCTGAGAATAGCCATAATAAAAATATCAAGCCCCTCTAGGGACGAAGTGACCAGAAATGTAGAAACAACCAAAGACATATCTTGACCAGTCTAAACATGCCCAAGTGAGTAATGGGCCACCTGGTGTTTATCCTAGAAGGTCTGAGGCTTCATGGTCAAAAATAGTGGGCCATCCAGCCTGTCAAAATGATTGCTTACGCAAAGTGCTGATGTTTGAAATATCCAATCATATGTAATCGTGCCAGAATTTCCCACTTTTCCCTTCCCCCTTGTCCCTCCCCCTATAAAAGTTCTAAACTTCCTGGGGTCTTCATCGAAATTCTCTCCCCTGCGTGGGATGAGTTTCAATCCAAGGGCCCTTGTTAGTAAACTGCCTTTTGCCATTGCATCAAGTCAGTCTCTCGTGTCTCCTTGGGTGCGCGCTAATTGGGACTTGAGATGGGGTCCTCTTTCTGGGTCCTTACATATGCACATACACACATGCACACACACACACACACACATAAACACACATGCACACACACAAACACACATGCACACACACACAGTCATACGTTTTAGTCAGATCATGACAGAAAGAAATTTACAGAAATGAAAACTGGGAATCTCTCAAACTAACTCAAGCCTAAAAAGACAAAGCAAAGTTTGGGAAAAAGCCACATTAAAAGTCAGAGCCATGAAAGGGGCTATAAAGTGCCATAGACCTCTTAGCATTAGAAAGCCAGCCACTCTGAATCTTTTTCCACCTATGGACTAGCACTGTCTTTGAAGTGCTTTCCTTTAGAAAGCAATCTGCCCCTCCCTCTATTGACATGACCCTGTCTATTGTATTACTTGTAACATAAGTACATAAAAATCTCAGTCTGCACCTATTGTATTTAGATACTCAATTGCAACAGTGCCATAGAACAAAAGAAGCAGCATCAAAGAAATGAGGACTGAGACCACTGAGAAAAGAAACAATGTCCTTTTTTCTTTTCTCTCTCTCTCTGTCTCTCTCTCTCTCTCTCTCTCTCTCTCTCTCTCTCTCTCTCTCTCTTCTTTTTTTAAAGAAAGATAATATTTAATGTAGCTCCAGTTTAAGGGTTATAGGCCATCATGGTGGAGAGAGCATGGTGCAAGGACAGCTCCTGTCTCTTTTATAATAGAAGACTATTATCTCATCTCTCAAAAGAATCAGAGAAAAGGGAATACTGGTGTTCAGTTGATGTTCCACTTTTTAGAATTTGTCATCTTAGGCATTTGCTAGAGCCATGAAAATCTAACAGACACAGGAGCCAGAGGCAGATCATGGACACAGACCTATAGTCTAGGTGACCAAGATAATAGGCTTCTTGATCAGGTTGCTTCTCTTATCTGAGACTCAATTTCCATGTGTTAAATGATTATTTTTCCCAAGGCAGCAGTCTTAGATGTAAAATTCAGTCTCCTATGAAAAATGTACCAAAAATGTTATATCTGATGGGGTAACTAAATACACGTACTCTGAGAAGTTCAGTGTTATGCCAGAAATAAGGAGTAGTAGAAATCAGCCCTTTCTTTATTTCACAAGAACATACCACTTTAGAATCAAAGATTTAATATACAGCACACACACATACACACACACACACACACACACACACACACACATACACACACACACAGTTTAAAGATAAATCATAAAAATCTTATAGTAGATTTATGTTTATTTTATACATGAATTAATGGTTTCTGCGGCTGAATAGTCATCTGAAGAGCAACAGCCTCACCTTAATTCTCCTAAGAGCCTTGATTGTAGCCATCTAGATCAGACCAGTGTGAACTGTTGGATTTTTAACACAGTTGTTTTGAAAGAGCTGAGTACTTGCCCAGAGATGATGTTGACTCTCCTTGATGAGGAGCAATGCACAGATTAGGGAGACCAGCCTGGCTTTATGGGGTGCTAAGCCCTACTTAAGTATCTATCACTTGTAGGTTCTGGATTCTCCAGCAGAATATTATGCTTTCTTTGGAAAATAGGACCAGGTATGTTGTAAAGTTCAAGCTTGTCTTAAATGATTTATTATGTATGAGACATCCAGCAAATCAAAGAATACAAAACATCTTTATTTCCCACTAACTGTTAATGTAATTGACACAGGATTAGAAAAGAAGATTTGCCTATTAATTTCAGCCAGTGAAAGGAAGGGCTCTCTAAAGAAGCATTTCTTCATGCAGAATTGCAGACTGAGGTCAGGAGGAATCTATGCAAAGTAGTGTCCCCTGGGCATGACAATGCTCCTGCATTCATGAAATCACAGCAGCTGCGAATGATTGCACAAGAGCTGCCCCAGTTCAAGCAAGTCAGCATTCTTACAGAGTGGTAAGCATGGTTCACAGGCCTTTGCACTCAACTGAGGAGATGTGGAGAAGTGATGGTTTGGGGGATAAGAAGAGTTACCTTTCTGTAAAGCTATTAATCCTTGAGTGTTGACTATGTTCCAGAGGGTGGCCCACCTGCCAGCAATGTACATGCAGTACAAACTGGATTTGGTGGCTTATTAAAAGAATAAAAAGAAAAAAAAAACAGTTGGAATGAGGAGACGGATCTGGTAGGAGTTAGGGGTAACTATGTTAGAAATACATTGTGTGGAATTCTCAAATAATTAATGAAAAAATATATACAAAATACCTTTGTGTGTGTTTATGTGCCTGTATTAAGTCAGGTGTATGGTCTCCAGTGGGTACTTTGTGAGATCATATGATGTTGCAGTCTGTGGATCTGGAGTCAAAGGTAGTTGTGGGCTGCCTAGTATGTATGCTGAAAATTGAACCCAGGTCCGCTTGAGGGCAGTAAGTGCTTGTAACCACTGAATCATATCACAAGCTCCAAAAAAGAATTATTCTTTGGAATCACACTGTAGATTTGTCTGAGGGGGAACTGTGAATGCTTTAAGATATGAAAAAGGTAAGTATATGTGATAAGCAGGAAATATTACATATTTACTCATTTATCTGGGCACTAAGAATCTTCACTAAGGCTTTCTCAATGGTAAGCTTAACACAAAGCCCAATCATATGTCCCAGAAAAATTTTCTGTTTCTCTACTTTCATAGTATCTCTCATTTTACCTCACTTTTCAGGTTAATTAAAAAAAAACTATTTTTCCATTTATTTAATAGTTCAATTAACATATTTTTACAGTAGTCTCAATTACATGGTCAATAACTTTAGTGTCTTCCCAACTCTTCAAATTTTGTTTCAAATATATATAAGTGAAAGATTTTCACTCATAGGTTAATTCCAACATGCCCAAACAAAAGACAAGGTATTACTTAAAAAATGTACATAATGTTTTATTTTCTTTATAGAAGTCAATATGATTACTAGTTAAAACTCTGGGTTCTGGCGATGAAGATTCTTGGCGTAGAAACAGGACAAGTCAATTTAGTTAACTTATAATGATTCTGTCTTTGTTAGTTTTCTATTGCAATGATAAAGACCATGACTAAAAGCAACTTGGTGAAGAAAAGATCTATTTCAACTTATAGTTTGCAGTCAGTCTTCACAACAGAAGTCATGGTAGAAACTCTAGGCAGGAGCCTGAAGTAGTACCTAACACAGAAGCTATGGAGGAGTACTAGATATTGGCTTTTTCCCTTTGACTTTCTCAGCTTTGTTTATGATCATACCCAGGACAACCAGTCCTGATGAAACAAACCCCATAGGAAGTTGGGAGGTGGGACTTCCCCCATTAAACAACAACAACAACAACATCAACAAACATATTCTTGTTTCACAGGCCAATCTGATGGATGTATTTTCTAAGTTGAGTGTCCTTCTTTTAAAATGACTCTAGTTCTATTCCTGTTTCACGTTTATATAAAATGATCTAGCACAGATATTAAGATGGCTTATATCTTGGCATTTCCAAAGATTAAATAAGGGGATGGATAAATGGCTTATGAGTTATGAGAGTATATTCTTCTTACAGAGGACCAGAGTTCAGTTTGCAGACCCCAAGTGGAATGGCTCAAAACTTACTGTAGAGCTCCAGTAAATTAAAAACCTCACTTCTAGACTCTACTGGCAGTCCACTTACAGGCATTGTCTCAGAGTTATATACACACATCTACACATAATTTAAAATTAAATAAAAATCTTTCAAAGTATACTGTATGCTTTTATCAATGATACAAAGTTGGGTAGGGAAGGGAGAATGGATCAAAGAAGCATGGGTGAGGGGTGAATATTACCAAAATTCATTGTACAAAATTTTCAAAGAATTAATAGAAATCATGAAGTTAAATAATGTATGTAAAGTAGTTTTCACAGAGTTTATGTCAAAAATCTTCAAAGAATGTTTATTGCTATTAACATCACTTTAGTCATTTCTATTTTATTATTAAATATTTATATGTGGACGTTGAAGAAAGTTCACATTTTTTATTATTTTTAATATTTGTCTACTTATTTTATCTATATGAGTGCACTGCCACTGTTTTCAGACACACCAGAAGAGTGCAATGGATCACGTTATAGATGGTTGTTAGACACCATGTCATTGCTGGAAATTGAACTCAAGACTGCTGCAAGAGTAGTCAGGGATCTTAAATGCTGAGCCATCTCTCTAATCCCAACTTTTTATTTTATTTATATTTTTTCTGATATAGAGTGAGAGAGAAATACTATTTTCTCAAACATTCTTACATCTCCCAAAACTAAGCCAAAGAGCTGAAGTACAGCAGTTTGTGAATAATATTAACAAGTAAATGGACCTGAAAGAATATGCTTTTGCTATATACCAGACATGTATTACAGTGTTTGAAAATAAGACTGTAGTCTTTTAGGGTAAACAGACAAAGATTTCTTAAAAATTGTATTGTGTGTGTGTGTGTGTGTGTGTGTAAATGTGTGTGTATAGACACTTGTGTGCTGTAGCATGCATGTAGATGTCAGAAGAACCTGGAGAAATCAGTTCTGCTCTACCTCAGTGTGGATCCCCATACCTAACTCTGGCCATCAGGTTGGACAACATGAGCCTTTATCCATAGAGCCCAATTACTGTGTAATATTCTTTGGGAGACGTGAACAATCATCTGCTTATCCCAGATAGGGTATCAACAATGAGGTAATATTTGGTGGCAACAAAGCCAAACTTGGTAAACCACTAAGCTTATTTTTATTGGGATTACTTTCAGGGGTATAGTTAAGGGGTTACTTACAAAAGCAGAAATGAATCCCAAAACTTTATCACCAAAGGCTCACTCTAGCATGGATGACAGGTCATGGAATCTGGAAACCTAAAGGTTGCTCCAGAACTCAGAGGCAGTTGAACATGTTGAAAATTGTTTCCTTCAGGCATCTCACATTGTGTGATCCTCTTCCACATAGTTTAGCTACTGCCTGCTTATTTTTGTTTCCACCTTTTCTATGAAGCTCGGCTCCCCAGAGCTTTGGTTGGTATTCCTTACTGCTTATATTACTTTGGGAGAGGGCAGGATCTAGTGAATCTAGACAGTTTCAGAGGCTTCCTAAAATCATTCTGAAGGAGTTCACTGCAGAATAAAACACATTGCCTCTATTTAGAACATCCTGTTAGTTTATCTCCTTGTAAACATCTTATATCTTAATGAACTGCCCTGCAAGATAGAAGGATTCAACTCAAAGGAAATGCTACACAGAATCATGTCCTTGGCCCAACACTTACTTAGACATTTTTAAGTATGTTCACATAATAATCACCAAGTTTTAGATATTGTCTATGCACAATATCAATATGCCTTAATCAAGTCAAAATTGTGAATAGTTTGTTAGTGAAGATGTTAAATCAGCTAAAGAAGAATTTAAGTATATGTAGCAAAGTTTAGACTGAGAAATCTGGGGTTAGAGAAGTGGTTCAGAGGTTATACATGATAGTCCTCTTGTCAATGATGCAAATTCAGTTCCCAGCCTACAGCTTTGGCAGCTTGCAACTGTACACATCTCCAAGTACAAGGGCTCTGAAGTCTCTGTACTTGGAGAGGACAATAAACTGTGAGTGTTCACATACCCATACAGCCACAAACACTTAGAAATAATAAAATAATCATCAAAAGGAACACTCTTTCATATCTCTCAATCTTGAGATTCATTTAGAAACAAGAGTGATGCTTGAAACTTTATGTAGTACAGTGGTCAGAATATTATCATGGAAATCAAGGCATTTAGTTATGAGACCACTAGAGTTATTCAGGAACTCTCTTTGTAAAAGTTACCAAAGACCATCAACCTTCAGTTATCTCAGTCAAATATGAAAGTAATGTCAGATAACTCACAATGTTAGAGAGATATCACGAAAAAGTAATGGCGACTAGCATTCCACATGATTGGAAAGATAAACTGTACTAACCCAAGTAAAATCTACCTAACATGGAACAAAGTATGTTTCACTTATTTATGGGTAACTCTTATTGAAATGTGGAGGAATATAGGATTCAAAATGTAATCTAAGGCTGATAATTTAATAGTTGCATTGTGAATTTATAGATAATAAGAAAGGAAGGTTGGAAATTATCTTACTTCTTTGTTTTAAGTAAAAAAGCACCTGAGTACGGTCTCAGCCTCTGGACATATTGGGAAAGGCAGTACATTATAAAGAAGGATAGCAGAAGCAAGCAACTCCCAGGTAACATCAATTGAAATACCATAGGGGCAGCTATACACAGCAAAATTCACAGGTTTAGCTGCATACCTGCCTATGATCTGATTCACAGTAGCCTTAGTACATGTGTTAAGGATTGTAAACAGTGTTTTCCCATTCTGATTACTTTTATACTTATTGGATAATGCTTACTTACAAGATGAGCAGTACTCATATTCAGTAACATATGTTTTTCTCACAAAATTACAAGCATTTTGGTTGCTATATTCCTTTATTTATTTATTTATTTATTTATTTATTTATTTTGGTGTAATGATTTGGTTTTTTACTTGTTTTATTTTTTAATTTTACTACTATTATTATAAATAATAATAAATAAAAATTACAAGTATAAATAATACTAGGTATTATTTAATGAATACCTAAAGTATTAGCAATTTTAATTTTACTAAATTTACTTTGGCTATTAAGCTCTGTTAAGGAATTCATTAAAATACATTTCACCCAGAGAAAAAGAGCGTATGTTCATAGTTTTTAAAGCAAATATCTAAGTAGTAATGGCTCCATTCAAGAGCTTGAGCCGCATACTTGTTGAAAGTCTGATTTTAGATGTTTCTCTACTATATCATATCACTTCATCATCCTGAGACTTAAGAAGAAGATTTCAATCACACTCCATTACTCTGAGATAAAACTATGTTCTTCTACTTCCAAAGCTATTTCTGAAGTTTGAAGAGGGTCTATTCAAAGAAAAATATATGGAAATTGTCTTTATATTTCTTAGCTTTAATATATTTTAAAAATTTTTAAACTTGATAATATAATAGTTGGATTTTTTACAGCATTTTCATACACACTTAGCTCTGGTGAATCCTCTCCACCATCCTCTCCCTTCCCCCTTCTCCCTTCTACCATCCAGATTAAAATCTCTCCACCATCAATAGCATCCTTTCCACTTTGAAATCTCATGTGTCTTACCCATCAAAGCCCTCTACCTACAACCACATTCCTAGTGTTCTGAGATCAAGACACACTGACTCACACAAAAATACAAATATATAAAAATTAAAATCTTGGATCTATGAATCAGAGAGAACATACAGTATTTTTCTATCTGAGCCTGGGTGACCACACTTAATATATTTTACAATTCAATTAATTCTTTTCTAAAAATTTAATAATTTTACTTTTATGAATAAATAAAATTCTAAGGTATATATTATATGTATCTTCCATTATTTATTTTTCTGTTGATGGACATCTAGACAAATTCTATTTTCTTGTTATTGTGAACACATTATCAGAGTTGAATATGTATTTTTATGGCAGTATATAGACTCCCTAAAGTTTATGCCCAGAAGTAGTATAAAAAATATTAATTATTTCAATCATACCACATACACTCCCCAAAAATAGCTCGGGCATTTTCTCTAGCTTCCTCTCAGCAAAAGTTGTGCTGCTTAGCTTTAACTGTCAATTTGCCACAACCTAAAGTTAAACTAGGTAAACTGGCATGTGAAAATGTCTTCCATTAAGCTGTTTCTGGTCATACTATCTATCACAGTAAACATACTATTTGTCCTGGAACTGGAACAATGCCTAAAGTTATTGTTAGGGTTTTAATATAAACATTCTATCTGCAGGGACAATGTATTTCTTTAAGAAATTGTTATTGTTTTACCTACAGAGCAATAGTCTCTTCCCATGTTCTCTGCAAAATACACTATTCAGAAGCTATTATAGTAAAAGTTGGCCCTTTCAATGTAAAATTAAACAGGTAGGGTTGGCACAGATAACTGATCTCTTGGGCTATGCCATGATGTAAAGAATATTTTATTACCTCTTCTCTCTTCTTCTAAAGCAGTGCCCCATACCTGCTTTTCTTGATTTATGGCCAAAGGACTTCCATTTTTTCAGGAATCAACATCTCTGTCAGTTTTAAAGAGGGGAAAATAAAAGCACATGGTCCGTGGCAGGTGATCGGGATTTCACTGTTGCTGTTATATATCCAAATGCTAAATTCTGCACCATAATATCTCATTACCCCAAGACCAGTAAATTACCACATGTATTGCCCTTTATTGTGTAAACCTTGCTTCCCTATTTAAAACTGTTTGTTAGTGAAAGTGGTGAGTGCCAATTTCTGGGGAAAATACAGTGAGACAGTGTATTCCCTGTGGTCCCAGGAAGGGAACATAAGGACAGAAAAGAGAGAAGAAGGAGGAAGAATATGGAGAGAACAGAAGGTCTCCATTAGATGTGATATACCAGCAGCATATGCTCAAGTAAACTGCACCCCCACTGCAGAGTAACAAAACTGAAATAACCAAGGAAGACACACATAGCAAGTTTTTGGGGAACAGAGCTGGGAAAATACTTAATCTAGTATTAGAAAATTAGATTACAAATAATCTCCAAGAAATTGCACAAAGCCTAAATAAATAAATTTTAGTCTGAGTCTCGTTCATTTGGAAGCTAGATGGAGAAAGAAATCATACAATTAATGCACAGGTAGATATACATCCATACACACAAACACAAACACACACACACACACACACACACACACACACACACTCACATATACAGAATTTTCAGGGTCACCCGTTGTGCTGCTAAATCAACTTTCATGAGTAGTCAAAGTACTGAATCTCTCAGTTTCAATCAGCTATCCCATATACTTCTCCAGTGGTTGGGAAGGGTTCTGAGCTCTGATTCTTCCATAATATATAGAACATCCTCCAACTTCCTATTTTGACAGCTGTGACTAGAGGCAGTGTAAATAACTATACTATTAACTTTAGTGGTGTGTGTGTGTGTGTGTGTGTGTGTGTGTGAATGTATGCACTTATGTCTGGAGGTTTATATGCATGATAAGGCTGTTAGTCAACATTTGGTTGTGTTTCTCAATTGCTCACTACCATTTAGCCCATAAATTTAAAAACCAAAATCTGAGATTAGAGAATTCATTAGCATAAGTCTTATTTGGGTATGTGGAAGAAAAATGGTGGTTGGAATCAGTAAATTTAGTAAGATATAGCAACGAGTTTATCAATAGGATACACATTATCAAATGTGTTATCAATAGGATACACATTAAAGATTTACTAAAGAGTAATATACTCTAAATTTTCTATGAGTGGAGCAAAGACTATATGAATACTACTTTTACTCGAAGATAGATAGATAGATAGATAGATAGATAGATAGATAGATAGATGATAGATAATATAAACTCATAATAGGTAGATGATATGGACAGATAATACAGAGTAGCTAGTTAAATGATAGAATGTAGATGACATAGACAGATGAGAGATAGATACATAGATAGATGATAGATAAATATACATGGACAGAAGATAGATAATAGAGATAGTAGAGAGATAGACAAACTTATATACATATGGTCATGACTTTAGAAATAGAAAGTTACTAATGCTAGGTAAATTTTTTTAGGCATGAATATTCTATGAGCCATAAAATTTGACTATTGTACCCTGGTTTTCCCTGAACTAGGATTAAATTAGAAGATAGTATAAATAGCACACCTTAGGAAAAAAAAAACAACCTGAATAAAAAGATTTATTTGGGAACAAACACAAGAGGTGATGAAATGGTATGCAGCATGAAATGATGCTCATAAACACAATTTAGAGACCTGTAAAACAGCAATCAGTGGTGTTTATAATGCATTAAATGAAATGAATAAAAATCCTGAGGCTGTTTGTGTCTATTGGCCTAAAGAAGAGGGATGGTTGAGCTACTCCAGGCTGGCTGTTAGAGAATCTAGAATCAGACAATTAAAAAGCACAGTGAGAATAAAAGAGACTCAAGACCTGTCTTAGATGCTGGCCTTGGCATCTCTCTCCAAGCAGCTATTTTATCATCTAGAGAGTGTCATAGGCTCACCTTCCAGGTTTCTATGAAATATGTTTCCCATGTACAAAAATCTAGGATTTACAAATGGGGTTCTAACTTTCAGTTACTCAGCTTTCAGGCTATTTAATATTAAAAGGTGATATTAGCTTACCATTGAGCAACATAATTTTCATTTCTTTGCAGAAAAAAATTAAAATCCAATGAAGTTGAAACCATGAAGGAAATAATGACAGTTACACTTTAATGACTCTCTGATGAATGCTAGGCACTAATTTCTTTTGTTCTTTTTTTAGTCTTGGGAAGTATCCTGCAAGGGAGGATTATTTTATCTGCTTTTCTTTACATTTGAAAAAGAAATCTTGAAAGATGAATTTTCTCTCTAAATAATCTATTTCATGTAGAAAATGGGTGGGATTTAATTTTTGTTTATATTTACTTAATGGCTTCATGTGAATGTATGCATGTGGGTTGGGGTATGTTTTGGGCTGCATATGAGAGTCAGAGGAAAACTTATAAGACATTTTTCTGTCCCACCATGTGTGCACTGGGAAAGTGAACTCAGTGGGCTTAGTGGCAAACACATCTGCCTGCTAAGCCACCTTGTTGCTTAAAATGCATGATTTTAAAATACTGCTTGTATTGCTAATTTTCAACTTCAGTGCATCGACACAGTAACCAAATTTCTTATGCATACTATGTATTATACTTATGTAATTGGTGTGAAATGGGGATGAAGATCAGAAAAATTACAGGGGTACCTTGAGGCCATAAAGAAAAAAAAATGAAGCTTTAAGATATGTACTTTAGATATCTTATACATATGACATATCAAATCCTTAGAACAAGAATATCAAAAGTCAGAATAAGAAACTTTTGTATCAAAGACAAAGATAAAATATAACATGCACATTTAGGTTATAAATATAGAATAAATATCACCAGAAATCATAACAATAAAACAACTTTAAAAATGCTAACATATCTATTGGAATGCTAATCAATATATGAAGAAACTATGAAAATGAATAAAATGAGAAAAAAATGAAAGATCAAAGAAATATTAACAATGAAAGTTGTACATAATCAATTCATTAAAAAGATTGCAAGGCTTTTTAATCCTCACTCCTGTGCTGAAGAACCTGTTGACTGACTGAGAGGGCTTGGTGAGATGGCACCTCAATGTTGGACCTCTAGAAAGCGGGATACAGTGAAGGACTATGCGCAATTGGAAGCATGCGCAAAGGAAAGTAAATAAGATTTGGGCCAGTGGTAAGTAGCGGTGTTTTGTGTAGGTAAGTGTAGGATGTGTTTTGTGTATGTGTTATGCTAAAATCTAGAGAAGTGAAGGTACTTCTCATAGATGCTTTTAGTCTTTGGACACTGACTAGAGACAGGTTACACCCTAGACACAGGTTTGAGAAAAACAGTCCTCCCAACAATTTGGGGATGGTTTGGAGAAAGAGAAGGAAAATGAACTAAAGCTATCTGAGAGCTCTCCTAGGAACAGGCGAAGGTCAGGGGACATCCTGCCTCCTCTCTGTCTCCAAGTGGAGAAATGCTTGGTTCTGGATCCCTTAGGTAGGATATCTGGGTTCCTTTCATGGGACATCTAGTCCTCTTCCCTCTCTGTCTATTGTCTCTCCTTGGTGCACCAATCTGTCCATGTCTGTCGGTTTATGTCTGTTTTTGTTTCGTTGCTTGAATGTTCCATGTTTAAAAGAAAAACGGTTAAAATTTTATCTGCTCGTTGTTCAGCCCTTGATTCAGTTTTTAACTAGTTTCAAAAAGAAAAAAAAAGTAAAAATAAAAAGTAGTTTCAATTGGCTTTTGGAGTCCTACACCTGTAGTAAGGAGTCTAGCACAGCTTGAGAAGCCCTTCCATGGTCTCATTGTCTGTAAAAGCCACTCTTAAAGGCGCCATCAGGGTTTTATTTTTGGCTTCTATGGTAAGGAGCTGATGATTGTTTCTCCGAGAAAAATCCATTACTATGATTATTGTGTTCAGCAGGTGACAAGGTGCTTCTCTTGAAATTAGAGGTAGAAAAACTGAATTTTGTTTGGTTTAAATAAGTAAATGTGTACAGCCAATTCATTTTTTGTTTCTGACTGGTCTTAAAAGTATAAATATGTTCTACATGTCTTAGTTATAGATTATTGGCTTGTAAGTTATTGGGTGCAATTAAAAGTTTGTAACCTTTGTAAAAGAAAGTTGGTTTAAAACTGGTAAGTCAGGGTTGGAGTCATTCTAAACAGCAACGCATGGTATGAGCCAGCCCAGAGAAACAGGTCTCTAAAGATACATTTAAAGTAGGTAACATTTTATGTATTATAAAGACTTATAAAAGATTTAGGGCAGTGTCTCTTTGAGGTATTGGAGGCTGTACTATTTTGCATTTGTGCAGGAATTGGCAGCCAAACTTTGCAGCATGGGGGTGACACACTTGGTGTTGATTTTGGAGAAATTGGATTGATTGTTGGAGGTTGAGTTTTACTTTCCAAAGTTATGGTTGTGCTCTGGTGTTAACAAGGGAAACTCAAAGATTATAGTTGAATTGTCATTGTTACATTGGATGCAAATTGTAGTTAGATCACAGGTTTGGGATTTTAACTCACACACATTTGTAATTAAGAAAAAATTCGACAGGTGGAGATTGTTGCATGGTTTACTGCAAAAGGTTGATTAGGCTATGGAACTTGTGGAGGCATTGTAGCCTGGCTTGCCTACTCTAGCTGCCATGTCAAGAAATGCATATAGAGGTAAGAAACAGGAAGCCCCGAAGGGTCAAAAGGAATACAAAAGCAAAGTGTGTTTGCTTCCTGTGAGCCGTTGTTCTTTCTCGGTTTCTTTTCTAGTTTTTTAAGAGCGAGTGGCCTTGGCGGCGACGGTTTGCGTTAAGCGCCGCGGAGGTGAGGGAGGCTCGCCTCCCGCGCTCTGGTAGGTGAGTGCGGCCTGGGTCCGCGCCGGGAGGAGAAACCAGGCTTCTCAGCCGAGGAGAAGGTGAACTACAGCCAGAGTTAGGATTAGGGCCCAGTTTTGAGGTGCTGACAACCTGACAACCAAAAGATCTTGCTGCTTTTATTTCTTCCCTGAGTTCCAGCTCTGCGACCTCCCTGCTTTACAGACTGGACTTGACTGCTAAAGGGCCTTGAGTACCTGAGAGTCTCCATTGGAATCTGCTTGGGAAGCAAGAACAGACTATTCCATCATGGATGGAGGGGATGATGGTAACCTTGTCATCAAAAAGAGGTTTGTGTCTGAGGCAGAACTAGATGAGCGGCGTAAAAAGAGGCAAGAAGAATGGGAGAGAGTTCGAAAACCAGAAGATCCAGAAGAATGTCCAGAGGAGGCGTATGACCCTAGGTCTCTGTATGAACGGCTGCAGGAACAGAAAGACAGGAAGCAGCAGGAATATGAGGAGCAGTTCAAATTCAAAAACATGGTAAGAGGGTTAGATGAAGATGAGACCAACTTCCTTGATGAGGTTTCTCGACAGCAGGAGCTGATAGAGAAGCAGCGACGAGAAGAAGAACTGGAGGAACTGAAGGAGTACAGAAGTAATCTCAACAAGGTTGGAATTTCTACAGAAAATAAGGAAGTGGAGAAGAAGATGACTGTGAAACCCATAGAAACCAAGAACAAGTTCTCGCAGGCAAAGCTGTTGGCAGGAGCTGTGAAGCATAAGAGCTCAGAGAGTGGCAATAGTGTGAAAAGACTGAAACCAGATCCTGACCCAGAGGACAAGGCTCAAGAGGCCCCATCCTGCATGTCTCTTGGAAGCTCTTCTCTGAGTGGACCTCCCTCCATCCACTGCCCGTCTGCTGCTGTATGCATCGGCATCCTTCCCGGCTTGGGTGCCTACTCTGGGAGCAGTGACTCCGAATCCAGTTCAGACAGCGAAGGCACTATCAATGCTACGGGGAAGATTGTCTCCTCCATCTTCCGAACCAACACCTTCCTTGAGGCACCCTAGCTCCTGACATTACCACAGGGAGCATCTCCTCAGAGGGTTAGATGCCAGTTCTGCCTTGGCGTCACCTCCCTCAAAAAACTTACTTACCTGCTTCCTGTGCACATGTGACATTTTAACTTAACTCAGAAATGTGTCACGGTCCACTTGTGGCTCAAACTCAGCTTGATTTCTCTATACTGCAGTGCAGATGACCAAACCTATCCTGTTGATATGAGGAGTCAGGGTTCAGGCTAATCTCAGAAATGTCACTGACAGGGCAAGGACAGGCACCAGATGGCTTGCAAGGGTTCGGTGTCCCTTGTTACTGTCTGGTTTCTCTCCTCACGTAGCAGCACAGGAAGCAAGGGCAGCATTAACTTCATATTCTGTTGTAGATGAATGGGTTGCTTGGTTCTACCATGTTGTGTGTGGGCATAGAGAAAGGGGCTGATTAGCCGGTGACATGGAGCTGTCCCCTAGAACTAACCCTTCCTGGATGTTGTGTGGTTTAAGTAAAGATTGCAAGCCACACCCACGAGGCTATGAGCCAACTACAGCCCTTGAGGTGACACTCTTCCATGTTCTCTCTCCATCCAGCCTGCAGGGTGGAATGAGCTATAATGAGGACATGTCCGTCTTCTGCCCACCTTCTCTCCCTGAAAAATTGTTTTGATTTGTTTTTGAAATAAAAGATTTAGTTTAAGATTCTGAAAAAAAAAAAGAAATGCATATAGAATTATTATAGATTTGGAGGATTGTTTTTATACTGTTCCTTTACATTCTGGTGACTGTGGGAGGTTTTTATTTAGTGAGTTTGCTTGTAATTTTGGAGAATCCAAAAATCCATGAAGTGATATCACTGGAACGTTTTGCCTCAAGAAGTGGCTAATAGCCTTATGTAAGAAATTTTGTTGCTGCTTCAGTACAAGAAGTTAGGAGTTTGAATCTTTCAGTGTATATTATTTATTATATGGATATTTTGGTAGCTGATCCCTCTGAAAGTGTTTTACTACAAGTCTTTGCTCTCATACAAAGAGCTTTAAAATCTTGGAGTGCTTGTTACTCCAGAAAAAATTCAAAGGCAATATACTTTTCAATATTTGGGACCTCAGTTATATCCTAAGCAGATTGTGGCACAGAAAATTCCAATAAGAAAAGATAGTTAGGGCCAGAGAGATGGCTCAGCAGTTAAAAGCACTGACTGCTGTTTTGGAGGTCCTGAGTTCAATTCTGAGCAACAATGAGGTGGCTCACAGCTATCTGTAATGGGATCTAGTGGTCTCTTCTGGCTTGCAGGTGTACATGCAAAAATATAATTTAATGATTTTCAAAAGTAGTTAGTAGATATTAATTAGTTAAGACCTCATCTTAAGCTTATGACAGGAGAACTTGAACCTCTGTTTGATACCCTCTAGGGGGATGCTAATCCTAATTCCCCTTGACAATTAACTGAGGGATGGATAGCTTTGCAAAAGGTGGAGGATGCTATTAGTCAACAGGAGATACATTATATAGACCATAATCAATTGTTGGCTGCTTGCATCCTTGCTACAACTCATGTGCCCACAGCAGTCCTTTGACAAAAGGGACCAGTCATTTTTCTTCATCTCCAAGTAAAGTTTTAATACCCTATTATGAAGCTGTAGCTTTGTTAATACAGAATTGTAGAATAGAATCAAGAAAATATTTTGGGAAAGAACCTGATGAAATATTCCTTATTCCAAATAGTAGTTAAATTGGTTATTGCAGAATACTGATATTTGGCCTATTGCATGTGCAAACATTTCAGGCAAAATTGATAGTCATTATACAAAAGATAAGTTGTTACAGTGTTCCTCTATGCATGCCATTGTATTTCCTATAAATTTATGCATGCAGCCCATAGAAAATGTGCTTACTGTATTTACAGATGACTCATCTATTGAGAAGGCAGAATACGTGATTGGATCACATGTTCATTCTCTTGAGTTTCCCCCTGCTTCAGCACAAATAATTGAACTGCATTCTGTAGCTACCGTTTTTGAAATGTTGAAAAATCAAGCTTTTAATTTGTATACTGATAGCCAATATATAGCTCATGGTTTACAACTACTTGAAACTGTTTCTTTTTTTAGATACTGCTAATTCCCAAATTTTGCAATTACTTATGTAAATACAACTCAATTTAAGAGAGCGTACACTTCCTTATTTTGTAGGACATCTAAGAGCTCATACTGGACTGCCTGGACCCCTTAGTGAGGACAAGCCACAGGAGATTTGCATGCCAGGAAGGTTATAGGCCTTCTACAGGAACAGTTAGCCAAACAATCTCATTCTTTACATCATCAAAAGAGTAATAGCTTGAGACAACAATTTGGTATTTCTACAGAATGCAAGTCAAATTGTAAAGACTTGTCCTGAATGTCCTCAATTTCTTCCTGTACCACATAATGGTGTTAATCCTTGAGGACATATACCTAATCAATTATGGCAGATGGATTCTATTCATATTTCTGACTTTGGAAAATTAAAATATGTACATGTGACTATTGACACCTTTTCAGCCTTTCTAGTTGCAACTGCTTTAACAGGAAAAGCAACTAAAAATGTAATTAGTCATTGCCTACATTGTTTTTCTATGCTGGTTGTTCCAAATCAGATTAAAACAGAAAATAGAACTGGCTACTACAGTCAAATGTTTGAGATGTTTTGTCAACAATTTAATATTATCCATATTACTGGAATTCCTTTTAATCAAGGACAAGGTATTAAGAAACAGGTATTGTGGAACTTTAAAACAATATCTTCATAAAATAAAAAAGGGGGAGTTATATCCCCACATACCACGAATTTATTTAAATCATGTTCTTTTATTTTTACATTTTAAAATTCAGATGCCAAGGAACTGAGTGTCTATGGCATCCTAAAACTAGGCATACTAATGCCTAGGTGAGATGAAATGATCCACTTACAGGCATATGCCATGATCCAGATCAGGTAATTAATATGGAGAAGAGGGAATGTTTGTGTTTGTTCTGCAGGATGCTGAAGGAGCATGCTAGCTCCCAGAATGATTGGTGAGACATGCTGATGTTGGGACCAAGAATGATGCTGACCTGTGTGCTTGCTGATTGCCCTGACAATGGTGACTAGGAAGCTGTACTGGATATACATTCCTAACCCACCTTTGCTTGTCTCTATCCCAGATTGGACAAGCTGCCTTGTTTCAAGCTTTTAGACCTTGTGGGACAGAGAATCAAAAAGAGAAATTATAATGACTCTTCTACTTCCTTTAATGTGACCAGTTTTTCTGATTCACTCATGGACTGGTCTAGTAATCAATCTAATATTGGAAATGACAGTCTTCATTTGGAAGGCTGGTTATGGACATTTTCAGAGACATATCTGGAAGTTAGCTGCAGCTCTCTATGAAGTCACACTGGCTATAGATAACATTGAAACAGGATCTGGACTAACAACAAGTGTTAGTGCATATGTTAAAGCTCCTAATCTTTTGTTAATTGGTCATGTTAAAATTACTTTTGTCTCTACAGTATTCAATGTAGGATATGTTGATAGTATACTTTCTAATTGGGTTAGTGTATCGAAAACTGGCATGTCTGTTATGGTGGTCTATTAACCAGCTTTTGTTTTATTGCCTGTGAGTATTACAGAACACTGGTATTCTGCAAAAAAAGGCTTGCAAGTACTGGAAGAAGTGAGTCAGGCTTTAAGTAGAAGCATGAGGATAGTGGACTTCAATATTGGTATAGCAGCTTTGATTACATGAACAGCTAGTACCACTGCTCCCACAATTGCTTTGACCCAAGAAGTTAAGACAGCTATGATCGTTACTCATCTAGCAAAAAAAAAAAAAAAAAAAAAAAAAAAAAAGAATGTTGCTAATATTCTGAGTATTCAAGAGGATTTAGATAGACATTTGGAACAACAAATTGATGCTCTTTATGATAGTATTTAAATTATTAGAGAGGAGGTTCAGAGTTTAAATATAAGGAGTCATCTCGAGTGTCATGCCAAATACCAAAGGATTTATGTTACTTCTAAAATTTACAATGACAGCCTCTATAATTGGGAAAAGGTTCAAAGACACTTGCAAGTTATTTGGCATAATTCTAACAGATCTTTGGATGTTTTAGCTTTGCACACTGAGACTGTGAATTTAAAGAATGCTGCTCCACTGAGTTTTGATCTAGTAGATACTGCTGATAAAATTATTCATGGCCTGATGTCAGTATTTCAATCTTGGTCAAGCTTCAAGAATGGCATATATTGCTTGATCATGCTAGCCCTTTTTGTCCTGGGAATACTTTTATTCCTGCTCCCCATGTTAAAGCTTGTCTTTAACAACATCAACATGTTGGCAGCTAAAGTACATGGCTTGAAACTAAAAATGGCCCCCCAAATTTAACAGGCTGGCAAGCCAATGACTGCCAACCTTCTGACGACCTAACCAACATAAGACTGAAGTGTGCTGCTTTTGATAATACATATTCAATGATGGGTAAGGGGGGGGGGCGTTGCTGTCAGAATTACCTAAGACAGGCTCAGTCTTGTTAAATAATATAAAGGGGGGAAATGTGGAGACCTTTCGGGGCTGCTTGGCAGGAAACCGACATTGGCCAAAGACAAGAAAACAGGCTTTAGGCCGGAATCTGACATTGGGCCATGACAAGGAAGTACATTCAGGCAGGAATCTAAATTTAGGCTAAAACAGAGAAGTAACTTTAGGCAGGAATCTAATTTTAGGCTAAAACAGAGAAGTAATTTCAGTCAGGAATCCAAGTCTTAGGCTAGAACAAAGAAGTAGGCCTCAGGCATGGATATTACTGTGGGCTAGGACAGGGAAGTAGGCTGATATTTTTGTCATCCTGAAGACCCCTTAGAAACAGTGATCACGTGGTGATCACAGGACTCGGTATATTGCCTTGTTTGTTCCTTGATTGTTTGTTTCTATTGTATTGTTGGTTCCTCAACCTAGAACTGACCTAAATACTTGCATATATTTAAAAGGGTTTAAAAGAAATGTGGGATTAAACAAACTTGCTTCAGATTTCAGCCTCAGAACTGGCTGGGGTCATGCTGAAAAAAAAAAAAAAGATTACATGAAGCTACAGAGATTTGATTGAGCTTGAAAATACTGTTTTTTTTTTTAAATCAAACATGAGGCAAGATTTTAGAGTTATCTTATTTGTTAAAATGCTTACAATTTATGCATGAAGACCTTAATTCAAAACCTGTATCCAAAACTATGGGATGATGGAGGACAATCTTGTATTTCCAGTTCTGAGGAGATAAAAACAGCCTCCCAGGCAAGCCTAGTATAGTTGAATTCCAGGGGACTAAAAGATGCTATTTCAAAAAGAACATTGGACTGGTAGATCTCTCAGTTGAATAGATATTTCCCTCTTCAGCTTGATACCTTAGACCCACACTGTGGAAAGAGGAGTCTTCAGCACGCTGCCTTCTGCCCTCTATACATACCCAGTGACCCATATACCCCCTGACACATAATAAATAAATATCAAACATGATTTAAAGGAAAGAATTAGGAGACATACTGAGGAATAATATAAATGGTTGACCTCTTAGTACCATGCACACATACTACACATACACAGACATGCACACAGATGCACACACACACACACACAAAGAAACCCAATGACAAGAAGACACACACACACACACACACACACACACACACACAGAACCCCAATGACAAGAAGATAAAATTAAAAGGATATCACTGGGCTGTGCTACATTACTGATCTTGTTGTATAAGAGTTCCTTGGTTTGGAATAGTCCCAAGATGAAAGTAACATTAGTCAAAACAACAGTTTACTCAGAATATGAAAATAGTTTCTGACATGTTTTTGGTATCGGGTTTTTCTTCTTGATTTTATTGATATTTGAGAGCTGTGGCTAGACCATAGTGTATTCAGCATCATGAGACATACAGCTGGTCTAGGAAAGGTCTTGAGGAAATATTGAAGTCTGGCTACTTCTACATCTCTTGATAACTTGAATTGTAATAAACCAAGAAGTATTTTAATATGAGTTTCAAAGGGAAAGAGTGAGAGAGAAGAAAAACTTGAAATAACAAAAATCTCTCTGCTATATAAAATGTGAGAACAAGCCAAGCCCGCCTTTGTCTTCCCCACAGCAATAAGTAGAAGTTGTCAGAACAAATTGTCAGAACTTAGGAAAATGACAGAAAGGTTATAATGACCAAAGTTTAGAAGAATAAAACAGACATTTTGAATTAGTAAGAAGACAAATATGCAAAGTAGCAAAAATAATTTAGCAAGAGAAATTGTTATATGGTGATAGGAGGAGTTAGACAAAAAGGGAGCAAGAAGTTATGGAGATGCAATTTATGTGTGAAGTTTTCAAAATTGTTTTATAAAGAACAAGTTCCATTGATATGAATGGCCTGTGCTACCACTAGAGGCCATAATGATACCTGGGTCCAGCGTCCATGTTAACACTGAGGACTATGACTGTGTCTGAGGCCCTAATGTAGCTGAAGATTGTGATGATTTATGTGCCCATGCTACTACCAAAGATCATGTGTGTGTGTGTTGTGGTCTGTATTGACACCTGAAGCCGTGTTACTTTCCACAGACTGTATTGACTCTGAGAGCTGTATTGAAGTGAGTACTCTTCTCAGTCACCTCAGTCCACAGTGATTTCCTTATTCTAGGATATCTCTACTGGACATGTGTGGTTCCAGGGTTCTATTCGAGCCAGAGGTCAAGTACTAGGTCTGTGCTGTTGAAAGAAATCATATGCATGTCCTTAATATATTCTCCTATTGATTGTAAAGTGCTAATTTTATGGGGATATAGATAATTGCACATTGGTAGTTGTGAAAGAGGGACATGAAAGGCTTCTGTGAAATTCTTACCTGCACATCACACCCCATTCATGCCACAACCTTCCCCCAAAAAAGTAGCAGCCTAAATAGGAAGCCATCAAAGAAAACCCTTTTCCAATTTATTATCTATTTATTTATTTACTTTATTTTCTGATCATAACCCTCCCCTCTCCTCCCAGTCTCCCCAATCCTATCCTTCCATGCCCCCTTCCTTTCTCCTCTGATAAGAAGTCCCCAACTCAACCAGGAACCTCAAAGTATTTGCAGGACTAGGCACTTCCTTTCCTACTAAGGAAAAGTAAGGCAGCCAGGATAGGGAAACAGGATCCATAGGCAGCCAACAGACTCAGAGACAGTCCTCACTCCAGTTGCTGGGGGACCAAGCTGCGTATCTATGACATATAAGAGCATCTCTAGACTCCAGGGAGTCTAAGGAGGTGACTTTAGATGAAAACTGCTAACAGTATGGGATATGAAGCCTAAAGTTGACACCTACTGTAGCTAGGTAGGACCCTCAGTGGAGGAATACAGACACTACCCTCCCAAAAAACTTTTGACCTCAAACTTGCCCTACTTACCAGAAGAGAGCTTTTTAAAAATGTGATGAGTGTGTTGAAGTGCAGCTCTCTACAAAGGGGACAACTTAGTTCTATATAAGAGGCAGACCAATTAGAGTTTGATCATGCTCCAGTGAGTATATAGATAACACTAAATTGGACTTGTATTCTTATTGAATTTAATTTAATTTTAATTTATTGGGGGGGGAGTGACTAGGGTTGGATGGCAGACATAGAAGGACTTCCTAATGAGTGTGTTGGAGTGCATAGTGTGAAATACCCAAAGATGCAGTAAAAATATTAGGTTAAAAAATGTTCGGATGATGGCTGAGGAGACAAATTAGTAAGAAATAGTTCTAGATGAGGACTTAAGGTACTAAATTTGAATCCCCAGTAAGTACAGAAAAAAGAATAATAAAATTAAAATAGAAAAGAAAAAAAGCAGATACAACATTGGGTACCTGTTATCTCAGCACTGTATGCTTAATAATAGTGAAAGATAGTTGATATGTTGTTCTGGTCTATTTATGCCCACTCATGGGTGCATATACTGGGATACTCATAAATGCCATACATATAATACACACATGCACACAAATAGAAAGACAAAACCCCTTGTAGATTTCATTCAGAAACATAAATAGTAGTTGTAGACAGTGGATCACTGATAGTCTGGATCATGGAAAAGGAAGCGCTATGCTCAGCAGGAAAACCTTGTGTCAGACATGTGGCATTAAAGCTATTTAAAAGGATTTGTGTCAATGGCAATGTGCACTTGTATGTTTGAATTAAAATACATCCAATAATGATTAATGTTTGAGAAAATTCAACATGGAAAGTTTAGGACTTTGAACTACAGATATAATCAGACTCCCATGCAATGAAAGACAGGTCCAACAAATTATAAATGTCACGACATTGATCATGCTGACCAAATGAGTTTCAAATTGTTTGAGATATACCTAGTTATGTGGTGTGATTTGCTACTGCTGAAAACAGAATTCTTGCTCACTCTTTGGTGATCTCCTAGTGCTAGGATCATTTTGCTGCTTCTGTTATTAATGATATCATACAGGTAAGACTAAAAGAAATGAAAATATTTTTAAATACACGATTCATATACAGACTTCCTGGAATTAAATGAAGATAATATTGAGCACTTATTGTGTTCAGTTTTTTTTCTGTCATGTAGATTGTAAAATCATATGGTATGGGTTTTAATTTTTAACTAAAACACAAAATAATTTATTTTATAATTGTATTTTAATAGAACATTTATATAATTACATTTTCTTCTCTTCCATTCCATTTCACTTGATGTTCTACAAGCCCCTTGCCCATTACTGGCTAGCTCACTACCATCCTCCAAGAGAACCCAATTTTATTTTCACATCACATGTGTTTTATTACACTCTGTTACTCTTTGTTTGTTTGTGAGCTTGGGTGTTATTTTTTGTTTGTTTGTTTGTTTGTTTTCTTTCCCTTTAGACATCTTCTCCTCTATGATCTTCTTTCTACTTTTATGACATAAAGAAACACACACTCACAGAGAAAGGAAGGAGCTAGGGAGAGAGGGACTCAGACACACAGAAAATGAGAGTAAAAGAGAATGAGTTGAAGCAAATTTGCCCACCAATCTGACTTTGAATCCATTCATTTTTACTGTTGGCTGAGGTTGTACAAATTTTTATAAAGTGAATCATGACTGCTTTACAGAACAGTTTATGAAAACAACTAGAAGTCATGAATTTGGACTCCAGTTAGCTAGAGAAGTTGAAATCTCTTGTTCAGTAATGAAGTGAGCAGGTGAAATATTACTGAATGTTCAGCCAGACTTGGGAACACAGAAAGCTCTCAGGAAGTCTTTGGCTTATGATAAACTATTTCTTCTTGTGTCATAGGTCATGATAAACATAAAATTATGCCCTCTTTAGGGATGGCTCTGGATGTCAAAAACTCATCCTGGGAATAACAAGCATCATTGATTAGCAGAAGACAACCCATATTACAGAGTTGTTGCACAAGCTCTAGAAAGTGGGCTGCTGCTATATTTTGCTTGGCCTATAGTTGTAGCAGTGATTCAAGAAAACGATCAGCATGCACTAATATACATGGTTTTCAATTAGTGAGCTTTGTCAGCCAGTTTGAAAAGAGAAGGCTACTATTTTAGGGCTGTATTGGTTTACTTTACTATCACTGAGATAAAATACCCAAATAGAAGCTACTGAAGGAAAAAAAGATTTCATTCATGTAGCAGATAAATGATTCATGGCTCGGAAGTCAAGGGAGCTGAAGCAACTGGTTTCACTATTTCTAAAGTTAAAAAGTAGACAAGAGATGAGAGGACACTAATGTCCAGCTTACTTTCTTCACGGTAGTACAGTCTGGGACCCTCCCCAATATTAGTCCTGCTCAGTTAAAATCAGTTAAGATGGGTCTTCATATTGACTTAGCCTACTCAGGATATTTTCAAACACTTTAGAAACTAACTCTAGGCTAGATAATCTCAGAGATGTCTGGAGATTTATTTTCTAGGTGTTTCTAAATCTTATGAATATGATAATTAAAATTGACTGTTGAATAACGCATCATTAAATATTATGTCAGATGTACAAAATTAGAAAATGATATACACTAAAATGTTTGAATGATCTAGAGTACAATATCCTTTAAACTACAACTTCACATGTGATGAATCCTATCTCTACACAAAAATATGGCCTTGGCATGACTGTATCTGAACATGCATGTTTGAAGCAAGAGGACATAACACCCGGAACCTGTTTATAATGTGACAAGGTAACTTAAGGTTCACTACTGGAAATTATGCTGCTGTTTCTAACCCTCACTCCCAGGAATACAACATTTTTGATGTGACCATACTAAGTAGAATTTTTTTTTTAATCTCATCAGTGGTCATGATGGAAGTTAGCACAAATAATAAGATTTCCAATTTCATACAAATATGAACTGTGCTTTTTTGAAAGCTCATGAATACATTTTTAATAAATATGAAATATCTCCTTCCTAGTGTCTGTCAAAGTGAAATAATTGTCATAGTTTCTTTTCCTGTTGCTTTGATAAACTATTCTGAAAAAAATAACTTTAAGGACAAAGGGTTTATTTTGGTTTATGGATCCAGTGTAATGGAGTCCATCATTGCATGTAAGACTTGGCAGCAGGAAAAGGAGGCTAGCTGATAATACTGTACCCTATATCAAAATGCAGACTGAAAAAGAAGTAAGACCAGGCCGTAAAAATTCACTTTTGACCCTGTATGACTCAGTTCCTCTAGCAAGGCTCCAATTATTGAAGAATCCATAACCACAATATAGAGCACCACCAGTGGATGACCAAATATTTCCAATTATGTTGAATATAGGAGGTGGCCATTTCATATTCAAACCACAGTATTAAAACCAGAGAGGAAGTTGTGGCTGAAATACGATTTACCCTTTCTTTGGTAAAGCACAACTCCAGCTGTTGGACTGCAAACATATGTTCCTTACATGAAATATGACAATAAGAGCAGTTCTTCAAACAATCTGGAGTTAATTGGTAATTTCATTTATTAATAGTTAAGCATATTTTTTAAATATTACCCAGATTTACTTTACTACAGCACAGATATCAAATATCGACTATGTTCTAAGATTTGATTTTGTAAGTACACTATTGTGCTTATAACACAATAGTTTCAGCAATTTTGTCTATGTAATTTTAATACTCTCTTAGTGGCATACTAAATACCACACTGTTCAGCTCACTCACAAACAGATATATTGTTTATTAAATTGATAAAACATTAATGACCAGAAGTGCTGAGGTAGCTTAGCAGATAAAAGTATTTGTGGAAAAGTCTTTCAACCTGAATTTGATTACCTAAACCAACATGATAAAAGGAGAAAATTGACTCTAAAAAATTATTTTCTGACCTCATATTCCATGGCAGTCATAGCACACACACACGCACATGCACACCCACACATACATACACACAATAAGTTTAACATAAAAGATACTACAATAACCAAATAAAAACTTGATATTATTCTTGTAGTTAATTCAATGGGGTGTACAAAAAAAGCTACTGAATTAGTAAGTGTATTTTTCAAAGTAACAGAACATACAGTATTTTTAAAAGAATATACTTTATGTGCTCATACTTGTAGAAAGTAATAAGAAAAATTAGAAAATTATTTAGTATTTTCAGTAAATTTCAATAAATTTAAAAGTACATTGGTGATATCTATAGAAAAGAATGTACTGAAAATAAAATAATTACTGGAAGAAAATTAAGAAGATCTAATTAAAATGAAAAATAACACAATGGTCACGAATTGGAAGATATAATAAAATAGAAATTCTACTAAAATTCAACAACACATTAGGACAATTCCTCATTAAACTAATTGAAGCTTTTTTTGTGTGTGTGTGTGTTTTCGAACTCAGAAACCCATCTGCGTCTGCCTTCCAAGTGCTGGGATTAAAGGCGTGCACCACCACTGCCCGGAATTTTTAATTGAAGCTTTTATTGTTAGAATTAACAAGCTAATTATAAAGTTTACATAGAAAGTCTAAGGAATTATAGTAGCTAAAATAATTCATTAGAAAACAAAGTTGAGGACTAAAGTTGGATAATTTCAAAAGTTATAACAATAAGCCACTGAGGGATTTCAGTGATTAAAGGGAGTTGTCAACAAGCCTGGAGACACAATTTTTGTATTAGAACTCAGTACAGAAGGAAAGAATTTGTAACACATCCTCTGAACTCTACATATCCACAGTGACATGATTGGACATACCACCTTGACACACACATATGCTATAAATATACAATAACAATACCAAGCAAGTAGATTTTTGATTCTATAGTGATAAATCAATGAAATAACATAGAGATTAAAAGAAACAAAACCACAAAATAAAAAAAAAATCTTGTTTCCAACAAAACTTTGAGGAGTAGAAACAAAAGTCTTGCCTAAAAATTGCAGGAAGATTAGATAGTGATATACAAAAGAAAACAAAAGAAAATACAGGCAAGTAAACAAAAGAGAAGATTCAAATAAAGTCTTCATTTGTTTCATTCTCATACCAGACATAAAAAATAAATAAACTTGAAGGAAAACATGTCTAAACTGGAAGAAAATGCATTTTAAAAACCCACTAGAAGAAGCTAAGCCAGGTAGAAATCTCAGATATGACACCAGATCTCCAGTGGAAAAGAAAGCTGGTTTCCTTTGGAAGTCTTGAAATGTAAACCCTGTTCACTTTGAGAGCCACATGGCATTCACAGCAGTGAAATGTGGAGCTGTTCCCAGCCATTTCCTTTAATAGGTATTTTCTCAAAAGAACCACAAGCACATACACAGGACATCTACATGGTGAGTAACAGCTTTCTTCTGACAGCATTAGACAGGAATAAATGAATATCCACCAACTGGAAACAAATAAACACCATGTGAATTGTATACTCAATTGAAAGATATTTGCAAGTTGGGGAAATAGTTCAGTCAAAAAGAGATTGCTATTCCCTTATGAAGACATGAATTTGATATGTAGAAAAAACAAAAAGAAAAAACAAAAAACAAAAAATAAAAGGTTGTTTGGCCCAAACTAAAATTTCTTGTCATCACCCACAGTAAAAAACAATAAAGTTGTGAAGTGTATTAAGCTGCAAGGTGATATGAGCAAGAAATGAGTACTTGTGGCTACAAGCCATGGGAACTTTGGAATTGCTTTTTTTTTTTTAACAGTAATTTTTTTTTCATTTTTTAAATTCGATATTTTATTTATTTACATTTCAGATGCCATCCCCCTTTCCCATTCCACCTCCCATTAATCCCCTATCCCATCCCTTCTCCTTCTTTTTTGCCATTATACTGTTTAAGTTACAGCTGAAAGATAATTAATGAAAACATTAATTTTTGTTTCCAGACAAGTCACCTGCCTCTATATGCCACTCTCCATTTTGAATACTTTAATAAGAAATGTACTTATTTTTGTGCTGATTATTTACTATTGCTTGTTAGAATGCATTGTTTTATCCTTTCTTCAATGTTCATGAAATTGCATATAAAATGTTCAAATGTTCGGGATATAGATATTGATATTGAAGGCAAAAAGTATACCAATTCATGACATACTTTTTCCTTTAGTATTGCATATCAGAGAAAGACCTTAAACAAGACTCACCAGCTTTGATTATTCTCAAATGCCCCAAAAAATGTTGAGTTCTAAAGCTTGTTCCAGAAAGAAGATTTGAGTGTAATATGGATTGATTGAACAGTATGTGCTTGGCATTTTGAAAGAGGCTGTGTGTGCACTGTAATATTTAATCTTCATTTACTCTTACAAATTATTCATTACCATTGCTGTTTGGAGGATGATGTGTCTGAGGCTAATGATTTGATTAACTTGCTGATTTTCAGGTGCCACTTGTGCTGATGAGTGTCTCCCATGATCCCTGCCATTGCTTCATTCAGGACCATTGCAAGACTGCTGGATGAGTGGCAATAGATTCTTAATTTCCAAACCATAGTGCTTCTGGAGCTGTTGCCTCAGAATTAATGCATTCTTTTGGTAAGGAGGAAGAAGGCACTTATGACTCAGGAAGTATATTAAAAGAATAAGTCTTTTTCCTAGAGAGGGATATTTTTGACATCAACCTCTATGCAGTCAGGCTTGTCCCTCAGGGAACCCAGACATATATTTTTAACTTTTATTTATATTCCCTGGCAGTGCTTAGCCTCACATCCTAAGCAAGAATTCAGATTGCCAGTCAGAGGGGGTTCTGGGTGGCCTCTCTCTGCTTTTCTAGGGACAGAAGTTCCCTCTTTTAGGTTGGGTGGAGATGGGTTTTGGGAACATCCTGGACTGAGATGGGTATGGTCCGTAAGCATCACTGGACAATGACAGGGGGACCAGAGCCATTATAAAGTCCCCTTCAATTACTGGAGGTCAGGCCTCTATCCTCACCTTCGCAAGATTAGAATCGCCACAGCCCATCTATACTTAGAGAAGAGAGGAGATGTCAGGGGAAGCCCTGCTTATACATTGAAGGCCTAAAATTAGCCATAAGCCTAAAATCAGCTATAGGCCTGTCATATATGTATACTAACACCAAGTCTTGGGTCTCTGTGGAAAAACATTGAAACAGATGGATATAAGCTACTGTAAACAGGCAGCTTTTGTGGAAATTTAACCACCTGAGTAGTCGTAGACCTTGTAAATACATAGCCTTGACAGATAATACCAACTTAGATAAGGACAAGTAAATCATAGGCAGAGTCATAGTGATCTGTTCCCTGAACCTTCACCCAGCTGATACCCTGTTCTGAAAGATATCTGTACTTCCCCTGAACACCCACGCTCTGGTTTCATCCTCTTCTCCATGCCCTGCCTTTTTGTGTTTATAACCCCTGTGTAAATAGGTAAAAAATACGATTAGATTTAAAAAATAAAAATAAATGAATAAGTCTATCTAGGCAGACAAGTTTTACCATGCAAAAGGAAACTGCTAAACCATACATAATCACAAGTTATGTTTCCATGGTTAAATAAGTAAGTAGAGGCTTCTGGGAAAAGGAGGGTTGCTAACTAGTACAATGGCCTCCTAGTTATGCAGAGGTCTTTAGAGATATAATTTTCATAAGTTCTATATCATTGTAGGGCTGACCTCACAGATGGAGTTGTTTTTCAGTCACAAATGTCTGTATAAGTAACCCATCACTTACAGTGTTGTAAGGAACCCCAGTAAACTCACTGATATATTAAGCTAGTCTTGAGTAGAAATAAAACATTAGCCCTTAGCACTTTTATCTGGGCTAAATAGATATTCATATCTTACCAGGAAAAAAACACAGCTGAATGTCAAAAGGAAATTTTATTTGATTTATAGTGAACACAACAGACAAGATTCATTTAATTGACTCTTTGCTATTTAACTCACAGAAACTATCTATTAATAACCTGAGAGTTAATCATTCTGAATTTTACCCATTAAAAGAAGAATTCATTGTTCAGAAAGGCACCAGAAAGGAGCACAAGCTAAAGGAAATCATCATCTTGGATGTGGTCCAACCTTTACCAGCTGCATGTTAACTAATGACACAGAACAGAACACATTGGAGAGTGATGACTAAGAGGGGTCAGTTATATTTGATTGCCAAAGACCATAATAATATAGAAAAAAATGCTACTTTTGTGAAGCTCAGAGAAAAATGTTCCTATGGAGTTTCTGATTACCTCTATTTTGTGTGCTTCTATAACAATTAAAAATGCAAAGATGGTATTATAAAACTGTAATCAGATTCATTATTATGAAAACATTATAAGATATATTCAAACAATCTTGAAAATTCTTCAGCTCAAGTTCTACTTGATGATTTTTAATCTGAGGCAGTGTCAAAACAATATTATAGTTCAAAAATAACTTATGTTGGTCTTTTAAAAATAACATACAATGTCATATGATTACCAAATCAGGAAATTTATATTTTATCTTCATTCTACAATTTGATTTTTAAAAAGTCACAAATGTTTTTCAGAATGATACTGATACTTCCATTTGGGTTACTGAAAAGTGTATTTTTAATCATGCAACAGCAATTATCAAATTTTTTTATACGTAGCAACATTCAGTTTGCATGAGTGTTTCCAGAAAAGCATTGAAATAACATAATCACTGTAGCAATAAGTTTTGTGTTGACTAATCTTCATTGGCAACTTGATTAGATTATGAATTACATAAGGGTATGGCTATGAAATTGTTCCTGTAAGGATTTAACTGAATAGATAAATCCTCTCTGAATATGGGCAGCCACATCCCATGAACTGGGGTTCTGAACTGAAGAAAAAGGAGAGTGTGAGCTGAGCACAGCATTAGACATTCTCTGCTTCCTGCCTATAGATGCAATGTAACCTGATGCCTTATGTTCCTGTTGTGATGTAGCTTAAACAATGATCTAACAGTCTCTATCAGTTATTTTTTTAACAACAACAAGAAGAGTAATGTATGTGATTCTGAAATTGTTATACCTTCATGGGTGTCACTTTTCTAGATATTAGTGCTAAAGGGATAATTACAGTTCCTTTCCTCAGAGAATGGTTTTATGACCCACTGACATAATCGGATACAAGTATTTGAGCATTGACTTAATCCCTTAGAGTACTTAGAACATCTTCAACTGACCAAATTTTAGACAAAAGCATATACTACTCTGGATTGGGCCCAAGAGTTGCCCCACAAAACATACGAATAAATATCTTAGTCAGACATGAATGGTGTATTGAAGGCACACCCTATGACTGAATGATCTTAACTGTGGCTCAGAATTTAATGGCTGAGTTATGACCCAGAACATTTCTCAAGGCCAGCTAATACAGGGTAAAAACAATCATATCTGTAGGTGCAGGAAGTGTGAACCAGTCATTGACTCTTACTCAAGCCATTTTTGGTTCCTAGACAGAACAGTTTTTTTTTTTTTTTTTGGTTTTTCGAGACAGGGTTTCTCTGTGTAGTTCTGGCTGTCCTGGAACTCACTCTGTAGACCAGGCTGGCCTCGAACTCAGAAATCCGCCTACCTCTGCCTCCCAAGTGCTGGGATTAAAGGCGTCCGCCACCACCGCCCGGTCAACAGCAGACAGAACAGTTCTAACTGATCTCTATTCTGATTGATCCTAGGTGGAGTTCATGGCTGTGGAATTTCTTAAGATTAACAAACCTGAGAACATAGAGAACATGACAGGGTATATAGTCTGTATGACATTACTCTGAGTCAACTTATTTTTACCTTCAGTAACAGATGTGCATATTATAGCAACAATATGAAACAGTTGGTGGTCTTGGAACAAATTGGCTACAGCTATTCTAAGGGCCAGGACTCCAGAACTCTTAGTTCTAAAGGTTTAGAAAGTTTTAGATCAAGATGCCCAAAGACTCATTCTCAGAAACGTACATAAAAGGCTCCTGTTTGGGGATCTTGACAGAAAATAGACAATAGAAAATTTATTGTACCATGAATAGATTCTATTGACTGTAGAGTCCTAGAATTGGGGAGGTAAGGATTATTGGCAGAAGTATGTCAGCTTGGTCCTGTGTCTTGCCATGTTTCAATACTATATCTGGCTCTACCATGTGTAGGCAATAAACCCTGCTCATTCAGAGTACTCATACAATCAATCTTTACATCACATGACCTGAAAACAATGGCAGCTGATGGCTGCAGTGGAATGCAGCCTCTGAATCTAGGAACCAAATGAATCCTTCATCTCTTCAGTTGTTTATGTTAGGCATTTTGTCACACAGATGAAAGTCTGACCAATCAGAATCTTTTACTGGTGTACCCTACAAGGTAACAGAGAGTAGGTTGCCAGAGAGCAAATTAATATGAATAAAAATCCCAATCACAATACAGATTTCAAGATTAAATTGTCTCTTGAGGTACCGATTTGTTAACACATTACCTTGGGATTAGGTGAAAGCACCATAATTTAGAGAGACACAAACACATGGAACATAGTAAGTTCATAAAATCAAATGAGGACAAAGATCTGACTTGGCCTTACAGTGAAATTTGTTCTTATAATAAAACAGAATGAAAAATTTGAGCAAGGAAAATCCTTGCCAAATGTTCTGTAACATATAAGACAGGCACATACTATTGTACATAATCTTCAAAGCTGGGCCCATGTTTTTATCTGTCATATTCAATTCAATCTTAAACCAAATAGAATATTTGTTTAGATTAAATTAGTATGTAACTTTAAAATATTATAAAATTTTAATTTGTTTTTTTTTTCCTATGTATGTTTGTTTGGGGGTGGGTTGTTGTATGTCACAATGTGGACATCCAAGGACAACTTTCAAGTCTCATTTTTTCTATCACTGTTTGTGTCCCAAGATTCAAACCTAGGTTGTCAGGATTTTTGGCAGGTGTTTTTATTTACTCACTGTAGTGGTTTCAATAGGTATGGTCCCATATATACCTGTGTTTTTATGCTTGGCCTATTGGGAGTTGCACTATTAAGAGATGTGACCTTATTGAGATAGGTATTTGTTTGCTGGAGGAAGTGTATCAATGTAGGGGCAGGCTTGGATATCTCCAATGCTCAAGTAACTTCCAGTGTGGCACAGAGTCTCATTCTTCTGCCTGTGAATCAAGATGTAGAATTCTCGGCTCCTACAATTCCATGTCTGCTTGCACCATGCCATGCTTCATGCCATGATAATGGAATTAACCTTTGAAACTGTTAGCCAGTCCCAAGTAAATGTTTTGCTTTATAAGAGTTGCCATTGTTATGGTGTCTCTTCGCAGTAATGGAAACCATAAGACATCTACTGAGCCCAGATAGCAGTTTTTATAGTGACCATTAGCTATTTTTGTTTTGATTATTTTATTAAATTTCTAAAATAAAGAAATACACAATTTTTAAAGAGAAATATAAATGACTAGATACTCTGTTTTTGTAAGAATAATACACTATTTCATGCTTACTGGCACTTCACAGGTAAGCAGGGATAATAATTGACAATTAAAGATGATTTTTGTTCAGGAAAGTAGGGCTCTGAGAAAACAGAAGGTCCAAAACCTAGAAGACCTGGCTTCATCTCATTTCTAAACTTTATAGGGAGCAAGTCACCTACAGGTTGGGAGATAAAGACTATCATTCATTCCAGAATACAGACTTGCTTTGCTGGTCCTATGGTCAGTTTAAAGTTAAGTTTCATGGTGTTACTGTGTCTCTCTTTATCATCTATTGCATTCTTTCATAATTCTCTCAGTATTATCTGGTCAGAGGCACTTTAGGAAACACTGAGTCTAATTGGTGTCTTCCAATATATACTGTGAACTATGCCAAGGCAATTTTGGTTAAAGAATATTTACCAGTACAAACAGAACTTTAAGAGTATATACATTAAACTTGTAATATCGTGTACATACCAATTATTTGCTACAGTGTGGAGTGCAGACTCTTCCTTATAGACTATAAAAGTACCCCAACCCACACCTTAGCTCCATTACCTAATCATTATTCTATAAAGATATAGACTATGTCTCTGAAGTGGTTATGAGGTGTTCAGAATAACTACACATTGGTAATATCTTCAAACATTATGTTCAGAGGACACAGAAAGGAAAAGCTCTCTATCAGATTCATAGTGTTAGCCATTTGAAATTCTGAGGATCATTCTAATCACACATTTAACTACAAGTCACTGATGACTGGGAAATAGTCAATATAGTTGCTTCATATCCCAGGATTATCTGACCTTGGGTGGTGGACAGAAGGACAGTAATCTTGCTCCCACTACTCAGAATTCCCTCCTACATAATCTTAAATTAGATTTTAAGAATCATTTTTTACAACAATACTATATCTTTCTGTCATTAATAACTGAAAATAGTTAAATGTACTTTATACACTGTATTCTGATTATGGTTTCTTCTCATACAAATCCCCCCAGATCCTAACTTTTACACCCAACCAAATCACAATTTTTCACTTCATATTCACTACAATAGAAACAGAAACCTAAAATTGATAATAATAACAATATAATTCATTTAAATAACATAAACACAATCTAGAGTAGGGAAAAATAAAGAAAAACTGCCAAAAGAAAGAGATTGGAGGCTAGAGGTCTGGAAGTACATATAGATGCAGGGACATATGTTTGCATATACAGAAATCTCATAAAAATGTACTTATTTACAAACAGAGAGAGAGAGAATGACTTCTTCATCAGTGTTTGTTCATAGGAAATTAGCCAACAAAAAGCCTTGTTTTTCTCAATACAAAGACAAATAACATTTAATTGTCAGTGTTTGAAATGTTGGAGAAAAATTACATTGTGTCTGCTATCTAATGTCTCACAGCACCTGTAAAATAAAGAGAGTTTCCTTATAGGCACATACCCTCCTTCTAGGAAACAGTGTTCAGGTGAAATCAAAGTCATTCTCTTAGAGTTGGAATTCAATTTTAAAATACAGGCATGCAATCAATAAGTTTGAAAAACATTCTGTAAACATATCCACAAGAGTGTCTTCCAGAATTTTGCTCTCACTAGACTTGACATTTTCTTCTCTCAGATGGTAAATTTCTATTTTTGACTCCTGAAAGATGTCATTACAAGTCTAAGGAGCATTTCAGGTAGTACAGTTCTCCTCAATGACTTCCTAGTTCTATCTGGTGGTCAACAGATACCATCCATCCTTGTTCAAAACTTTAGTAGTGTCTAGAAAACCACTGTCTTTTGATATTACTCAAAGGAAGACTCAAAAAAGTATGAGAAATGAAAGAGATATGATAAAATGAACACTTTGCTTTGACCTATCCATTGTGAATATTTAGTGGGACAGACAGAATAGTAGAGGAGAGAGTGCTTCATCTTCAAAGCAGCATCTGACTAGTGTATGACAGCCAATTACTGAATTCATCTGCGTTCTTCACACTTCCTTCTTCAAATGAAAAAGAAGAGTTATCAGACTGGAAACCCTGGAGCTGAAGTTACATGACACAGTCAGCCAGTCAGATGTACAGTGGAAATCAAGTGATGGTCCTCCTGACTGCAGTGGCACCTCTTTAACCACCAGACTTTCCACTTGTAACTTCATTTACCCAAGAAAATTTATATGACCCCAGAGTAAGTATAAAGCAACTATACAAATCTCAAAGATTTACTGATTTTAAAAGTCATAAGGAACTCTAATTTAAAGTAGTTCCTATACATATAACATTGTCATATATTAAAGACAAATTTGAGTTTGCATGAATGTGTCTTGTCTGCATTTTTGATCCACACACCAGAGACAATCCTAAGTGCTTTTAGAGTTTTACCAATATTTAAATCTTATGATGGTAATTGATGAGAATGGCCCTTTGCAGAGCACATGGAACAAAATGACAGGATATTTAGAGTCATTTTAGAAATTGTTGAAAATTCTGTCCTGGATCTCAAGCCAAAATTTATTGAAAGACCTTAGTGAAACTAAAGTTAGAAAATCAACAATTAAAACATTTTTTACCAGTTTGATTACATTTTATTTTGTTTTGATGTGTGTGTGTGTGTGTGTGTGCGTGTGTTTGTGTCTGAGATGTAGAGGTAAGAGGACACCTTGTAGGATTCATTCTATCCTTTCTCCACGTGGATCCTAGAAATCAAAACTAAGTCATTAGGCTTGGAAAGTGCCTTTACTCACTGACTCATCTATCTCATTTGCCATCAAACAGCAAATTTTCAAATCAAAATTTTGAGGGGCTTGGAATGTGATTAATTACTTTGGATTTTGACTTGCATAGGTGAGACACAGCAATACTCCAAGGCCTCCTCACCATATACAATGCAAACATCAAACATTGTAATGAATCAATCATAGCACACAAATCTGACATTTACAAGATGGGTAATTATGGTAAGGAAATATTAAACACTCTGAATTCCATAATTAAGTCATGTTTCCAAAAGCACAGAAACAGCTATGTGTACAGAGAAAGCAGTACAGTGCTCATTGTTCTTAGATCTGAACTGTTTCCCATAGCACAGGTCAGTGACTTGTGTGTGGGAATGTACAGTGTGAACTGTGTGACATGTGCTCAGAACAAATACCTTAATAGTGTTGGGGAGCAATGTGACAGACCAAAGCCAAAAAGACCTCTGATTTATTATAGGTTTGATTTTGAATTGAGTTTTGGTCATTACATTTCAGAAAATTTATAATGATGCCACTTTTGTTTTGAAATAACATACATCAATTTGACAACTCCATATGAGATTCTGAAGAGTTTATGAAGTGGAGTTTTAGATGACTTTAGTGACAGAGTTATGGATGCCACTGCTGCCCACCATTACTAGAAGTTTCCTCACAGACTACCACTAGACTTCCCATAAAAAGATGCAAAGATCAGTCATCACTACCTATTGAATATCTGTTTCTCTTGCACAGGCACAAGCTCTAAGATTAGTGCACCTTTAAGTCGGAGTCTGCCCAATTAATTGAGTGAAAAATGATTTGCAACTATTAAAGAAAAGGATGAATATATCTTGCCAATTTATTTTTAAAGAGGTGATGGCTCAGCTCTAAGATCGTATATTGCTCTTGCAGAAGACCTGAGATAGGTCACCAGAACCCAAAGATATCTCCCAATGTCCTGTAACTTCAGTACACAGGAAATCCAACTGCCCCCTATATCCTTTGAAGGCACTTGCAGTAATTTGGACATACCCTCATATAGACAAATACACATATACATAATGAAAATGAAGGAACCACCTGTTGAGGGATTTGAGAGATGACATAGCAGTAAATAACACTTATTGCTCTTGCAGATGACCCTAGACCACTTCCCAGATTCCACACAAGCCTTCTCACAGAAGTCCTTAATTCCAGGTCAGGCCACAATGTCTATGGCCTCTAAAAACACCTTAACTTACTTGTACAAACAAACACACACTCACACACACACACACACATGCATACACACAAACTGCCCTCCTTCTTGCAAACACACAAATAAAATTAGAAATAAAACATTTTAAAATGAAGAAAATAATCACATTAGATTTTTTAAAAATAGGAAGAATCCAGATTCTAACCAAAAATTTAAAATTTCATTGTGTATTCCACAAACCACAACTTATCAAACAAATAGAATATAAGATAAATCCATTATATCTCAAGTGTTAAAACATTGCTAATAATTATTTTTAAGACTCCTAGGATATATGGTATTTAATTGTAACCAAGAAGATACAATTTTAATTTACTTTCTACAATAGTAATTTAGCTAACAGCTTGAGTTGCAGTATGTGAAGACCCTGAAGGGCCCTAAAATTAGACATTAGCTTTATATTTTGACCTGTGTCTTGTATAGTAGGATATTTGATTTAGGTCAACTGAAATACATTGCTTAATGAAATATTTATGTACTCGAATATACATACATTATCCTGACTATGAAGTTGAGGCAAATATGGTGATGAATAATAAAATATATCTATTTGTGGACATAGATATAGTTGTAAAATTCTCATGTAGACAGCCATTCTATATTTACCATATTCCATATATAAAACCATAGACAAGAATACATGCATCTCATTAAATTATATTTGTTAAATATAGGATAAAATAAAGATTGCTCAGTGTCATCTGCTATGAGGTGACACGTTTGTGCCATTATTTTCTAAAAGTGAAGCCAAGTCATGTTACTTTTCAGCTCAAAATTATCCCACTATAGTTCATTTAAAATTCTATCATTATTCATTGACACAATCAAAATGTTTTGTGTGGGCAAAATTCTATAGTCATTAGCGTTAAAATCTCTAGATGGTTTCTCAAACAAATACCAGGTACCAAAGTTAATTCAGGATCAGATAAACTATCTAAACAGTCTCATAATCCCTAAGCAAATAGAAGCTGTCATTAAAAGTCTCCCAACCAAAATCAGCCCAGGGCCAGATGGTTTTAATGAAGAAATCTATCAGACATTCAAAGACAACCTAATACCAATACACCTCAAAATACTCCAGAAAACTGAACCCGAAGGAATACTGTAGCCGCCCAAGCTGCCTCACGTTCTGGGGGGCACTTTGTAATGGCCTGTTCTGCTGCTCCAGTCTGCGGGTCAGGGCCTAGCAAGAGAGAGAGTTGGGGCGGAGACGCGAAGAATGGAGACAAGACAGGGAGTCTGATCAAGTCTCGTTTATTGGAAGGAAATCCTGGGTATTTATACCCTTTACCATGTGCCTTGCCCTTGTGGACAAGCACAGCTGAAGGCACTACTTCATGTGCCTTGCAGCGTGGATATCACGTGCACCTAGCTAGCAGTGAGGAGACCACGTGCACCCAGCAGCGTGGAGACCACGTGTGCCTCGCAGCTGGCAGCACTAAACAGCAAAACAAGATATGTGAGAAAAACAAGATGTTTATCAGAGTGTGCTCAGTTGTTGCCGGCTGTTGAAAACAAGTCTCTTTATCAGGGTATATGGCCTGAGATGGCTGCAAAGATGATAGCCGCTTTTGGCAAGGAGTCGGCTCCCAACAGGTCCCCCTTTTTAAATTTGTTTTCAAAAGGGAAGGCTGGGAAAACTTACGGAAACCGTGCCTGTCTTAGGTTGGAACAAAGGACCCCAGCCTCCCTTTCCCATCTTTGGATACTCAACAGCCATTGGTTGCGCTCCTGTCTTAGGATGGTGAGGCCTCCCAGTTCGGGGCAAGGGTCTTGAGGTGTTCTCTTACCCATCGCTGACTATCCGTCTTAGTGTGTAAGTTAGGGGTTAATCCTCGTCAGTCTTGATGACAGAGGTTTTAGAGTCCCCTACTTCCAGCCTGTAATAACGGACCTGTATGAGTTTCATTTGAATAGCATCTGTCTGTTGTCATATGAAAGCCATCAGTCTGTTGAACAGCATGAACCCAAGAGACAAGAGACTTAATGACTGAATGGTTGATATAAACCATTCTGCCTCAGAGCAACACTCTTTTTTTAAGGGTAGCACACAACTCCCTCTGTTGGAGGAGCAAAAAGTATAAGCCTCTTCTATTCTGTACCACTATTTTCTAAATCTAAATCTGTATAAGTACAGAACTGATCATAACTTTGATCTTAACAAAACAAGTAAGGAAATCCCTATCCATGCCCCAATCAATCTCAAACCCAAAAAACAACTATAGCAACTGTGGTAATAAGTTCTTCCTTGGGTCTAAACAATGTACCCCACTAAATTATAAATCAGAGAACCAAGAGTCTAATAGAGCCACCCTGGAGGTGTGGGTGGTGATGTCTTCTTCTGCACTGAGAACTTTCCATGTCAGGTATGCTGGTTGATCCGCTCCAGTGAAGCATCTTCATGTTTCCTGCAAAGAAAAAAATATACCTCCCAGGGGGTTTCTCCTCCCTGGATTCATTATTGTTGTCTATTTGTTTAATCAGTCTCTCTGGCAGCCAGTGTGTGGCATCTGCCGTTTGAGAATCAGAGGAACCAAAATATGTATCAGAGGAACCAAAGCCTTGATTCCCTCTCTTAGTACTCTCATATTTATGATTAGTAGGAATCAATGGAAGTAACAACAGTTGAGCTATCCTCCTTCCTGTAGGAATTGTGACTATATTCTGTATTGCCTTGGCCATTACCTTAATCTCACCTTGATAATCACTGTCTATAACTCCAGGAAAAATTTGTAGTCCCTGCATAGTAGCACTGCTTCTTCCCACTATCAGGCTAAACACATTTGGATAGAGTGGTCCAAACACTCCAGTGCGTAAGGCTTGAGGTCCCATTTCTGGGGTTAATACTGTGTGAGTGGCAGAACTGAGGTCTAGTCCTGCACTTCCTGGGGTTGCTCGACTAAGTTCAGAAAGGGGTTGTTGTTTGCTGGTATCAAACTGACTGCCCCATAAGCCTGTTTTGGCTTGTGTTGGTTTGGGGCCTGGGGCTGGCCCCTGTTCCCGTTTCCCTGATTATGGGAAAGGGTGTTTCATTGTGCATCTGTCTTTGACCTACATTCACTAGCCCAATGCCTTCAGTGTTTGCAATGTGGGCATAGGCCAGACTGTTTTCTAGGCTGTCTCTGGGTAAACTCATTCTCTGCCTTGCAATCTTTTGCAAAGTGTTCAGGCTTGCCACATTTAAAACAAGCCTTTTTGTCTCTGCTTGCCAAAAAATCTCTTACTGATTGTCCTTGCATGGCAGCTGCCATAGCTAAGCCCTGTTGGTAAGAGGGCCCTATGTCAGAACAGTCTGATATACCCAGTAAGGTCTGTCTTTTTCCTATAGGGTCTAATGGCTGCTTGGCAAGCAGGATTGGCATTTTGATATGCAAGTTGTTTCACATAATCTACACCTGCCTTTGCATTACCAAAACTCCTTCCTGCTGTTGTCATTTATCAATGAACAAAATCAGAAAATCATTCATCAGCCCCTTGTCTGACTGAGGTCAAAGATGCACCAGAGTCTCCCTTTACCAAGAGTTTGCACCAAGCCTTCATGGCTGCACTTTGAATTTGAGCGAATAAGCCTGGGTCATATTGCATTTGGTTATCACTAGAAGCAAATTGCCCTTCTCCTACTAAGGCATCAAAGGACCAACCATTACCTGCCTGAATGTTTCTCCTAGCTGTCTCTTTACAATTCTCATGATACTCTGATTTACAAATAAGATAGTCACCACCACTAAGAACTGCTCTCACTAGAGTATTCCAATCACCAGGAGTCAGCCACTCCTCTGCAACAGATTCTAAGATTGCAAGAGTAAAGGGAGCAGTGGCACCGCATTGTGCCACTGAATATTTTAATTCTTTAATAATTTGAAAATTAAACCCTGTGTGATGTCTCCACACAACCCCTTGAGCGTCTCTAGTCTCTGATACAGGGAAAACCTCAGCCTCTCCCTCCTCTGGCTGATCTGTGGCTGAACTAAAACAAGAGGACAGGGGCTGCCTTTGGACTCTGGGTTGAGGAACACAAGGACCTGGGTGATTTTCGCAATTAGCCTCGCCCTCTCGAGACATCTTCCCTGTCCTTAATTTTTGTAACTGATTAATTAAGTCCCGATACTCTTTCTCTAATTCTATTTGCTGTTTAAGAAAAGAAATTTTGTCCTGCAACTCCTTTCTGTGGTCTACAACCGCCATTTCCAGAGCAGGAGCATCTGGAGTGGAGGAGCATAGGGAGGGGGCCTTTGGGAAGCATACCATTCAGGGTCATAATTTTTGGCTACCTCTTCCGCTAGGTCAGCACAATCTAGCTCTAACAAATCGATTAATTCAACCTTTGGTCCTAATTTGGATTCTATGCTTTTCTTTTTCTTTTGAACATGAAAGACAGCATTTAAACAGCAAAACAAAAGCAGACAATTGACATAGGTAAGCAGCAAACAACAAAACAAAAACAGAGAGTTGATTTCAGGCTGACTTATTTCCTGCCCCATTATCATTACTATGACCTACTGGTCTCTACACGGCTGCCGCAGTCACCTCTGTTTCACTTCTGAAGTTTCAGTCGACCCTTCTTCAGGTAACGTCCCTCAGTGGGCCTCTTGTTCTTGCTGCCTTGCATTGAGTGCCACTTTGTAGCAACCTGTTCGGGTCAGTCAACAGGGTCTCCAGAGCAGGAGTGAGGATGCACGCTTCCAATTCCTGCTGTGCCCTTCACTGTACCCCGCTTACTGGAGCTCCAATGTTGAGGCGCCACTTTGTAGCCGCCCGAGCTGCCTCACATTCTGGGGACCACTTTGTAATGGCCTGTTCTGCTGCTCTGGTCCACGGGTCAGGGCCTAGCAAGAGAGAGAGAGTGGGGGCGGAGACGTGAAGAATGGAGACAAGACAGGGAGTCTGATCAAGTCTCGTTTATTGGAAGGAAATCCTGGGTATTTATACCCTTTACCATGTGCCTTGCCCTTGTGGACAAGCACAGCTGAAGGCACTACTTCATGTGCCTTGCAGCGTGGATATCACGTGCACCTAGCTAGCAGTGAGGAGACCACGTGCACCCAGCAGCGTGGAGACCACGTGTGCCTCGCAGCTGGCAGCACTAAACAGCAAAACAAGATATGTGAGAAAAACAAGATGTTTATCAGAGTGTGCTCAGTTGTTGCCGGCTATTGAAAACAAGTCTTTTGTCAGGGTATATGGCCTGAGATGGCTGCAAAGATGATAGCCGCTTTTGGCTAGGAGTCGGCTCCCAACAGAATACTACCTAGTTTATTCTCCAAAGCCACAATTATGCTGATACCTAAGCCACACAAAGACCCAACAAAAAAATTGAACTTCAGACCAAGTTCACTTATCAATATTGATGCAAAAATGATCAATAAAATTCTCACAAACTCAATACAAGAACTCACCAAAATGGTCATTCATCGTAATCAAGTGAGCTAAATTCCAGGATAGTTCAATATATGAAAATCCATCAACATGATCCACTATATAAAAAACTCAAAAAGATAAAAACCCATATAAGCATCTCATTAGATGCTGAATCAGCATTCTACAAAAGAAAATATCCCTTCATGATAAAAATCTTGGAAAGACCAGGTATTTAATGCACATACCTAATCATAATAAAAGGAATATAGAGCTACCCAACAGCCAACATCAAGTTAAATTGAGAGAAATTTCAAGCAATCTCAATAAAATAAGAACAAGACAAGGCTGCCTACTCTTTATTTATTCCACATAGTAATTGATGTTCTAGCTAGAGCACTTGGACAACAAAGAGAGGTCAAAAGGATACAAATTGGAAAGGAAGAAATCAAGGTGTGACTATTCGCAGATGATATGATAGTACACATAAGCATCCCCCAAAATTCTACCAGAGAACTCCTACAGCTGAAAAACAACTTCAGCAAAATGGGTGAATAGAAAATTAAGTCAAAAAAATCAGTAACATTTCTCCACATAAAGTATAAACTGGCTGAGAAAGAAATTAAGTAAACAGCATTCTTCACAATAGTCACAAATAAAAAAAAAGTATCTTGACATAACTCTAACCAAACAAGTGAAAGATTTGTTATGACAAGAGTATCAAGTATCTAAAAAAAAGAAATTAAAGAAGCCCTCAGAAATTGTGTAGATTTTCAATGCTCATGGAACGGTAGAATTAACATTGTAAAAATGACCATCTTGCCAAAAGCAATCTACAGATTTAATGCCATAACCATCAAAATTCCAATTCAATCCTTAACAAAGATAGAAAGAACAATTTTCAGTTTCATTACAAAAAACTACAACAAAAAATAAACAAACAAAAAACAGGATAGTGAAAACTATTCTCAAAAATAAAAGAACTTCTGGGAGAATCACCAACCCTGACCTCAAGCTATACTACAGAATAACAGTGATTAAAAAAAACCTCATGATATTGGTACAGAGAGAAACAGGTAGATCACAGAAATATAATTGAAGACCCAGACATAATCCCACAGATCTATGGTTACTTGATCACTGACAAACAATTCAAAACGATACAGAGAGAAACAATTCAAAACGATACAGAGAGAGAGAGAGAGAGAGAGAGAGAGAGAGAGAGAGAGAGAGAGAGAGAGAAAGACAGCAGTGCTAGTTTACCTGGATGTTTGGATGTGGAAAAAGCAAATTGATCCATTGTTTATCTCCTTGTACATAGCTCAAGTCCAAGTGGATCAAGGACTGCCTCATAAAACTAGATAAGATGAATCTAGTAGAAGAGAAAGTAGGAAGGAGAATTTATCACATTGACAAAGGAAAAAATTCCTGGACAGAGTGTCAGTAGCTTGGGCTCTAAGATCTACAAACGAAAAAGGGGACCTTATGAAACTGAGAACCTTCTGTAAGGCAAAGGATACTGTCAATAGGTCAAAACAGCAACCTACAGATTGGAATAAGATCTTTACCAAGCCTACATATCATACAGGGCTAATATTCAAAATATACAAAGAACACAAGAAGTTAGACTCCAAGGAACCAAACAACCCTATTTTAAAATGAGGTACAGAGCTAAACAAAGAACTTTCAACTGAGGAATCTCTAATAGCCAAGAAGCACCCAAACAAATGTTCAGCATAAGAACGAGCCTGAGATTTCACATCACACTAGTCAGAACGGCTAAGGTCAAATACTCAGGTGACAGCAGGTGCTGGCAAAAGATGTGGAGAAAGAAGAATATTTATCTATTGCTGCTGGTATTGTTAACTGGTACAAGCACTTTGGAAATTAATCTGGAAGTTTTTCAGAAAATTGAAATTAATTCTACATGGATACCTAGACATACCACTCCTGGGTATATACCCAAAAGGTGTTCATTCCAACATATAACAAGGACAAAAGGTCTTCTTTGTTTATAACAGCCTTATTTATAATAGCTAGAATCTGGAAACAATCCATATGTCCCTCAATTGAAGAATGGATGCAAAAATTCTGATACATTTCCACAGTGGAATATTACTAATCAATTAAAAATTAAGACTTCATGAACATTGTAGGCAAGTGGATGGGGCTAGAAAATATCATCGTGAGTGAGATAACCCAGACCCAAATGGACAAATATGGTCCTGAAAATCCATCTCATCTGTAGCCACCAAAGCCAAACACTATTGCTGATGCCAAGAAGTGCTTGCTGATAGGAGATTGATATAGTTGTCTACTGAGAGGCTCTGCAGAGCACGATCAATGCAGATACAGAGGCTTGAAGTCAACATCAGATTGAGCATGGGTACCCCAATGAATGAATTAGAGGAAGGACTGAAGACATATCACCTGCTCTCATTCCCAGTAAACTAGAATCATTCCACACAAAAGGAGATTTTTCCTCATGCACCATTGGATCTGGTGTTTTCAAGTTCCAGTAAGATACTGACTAGAACTAAATATCATAAACTTGTCCTGTTTCCACATTTTTTTATATCAATATAACTTTAAATTTTATTTTGTGTTTTAAAACATCATTTCCCAAAGCCTGTTAATATTCTTTTCTTTTTACACTTTTTTAAGCTTTTTTATATATTTACATTTCAGATGTCATCTTCTTTCCTCATTTCCCTTCCCTAGAGAAACCCTTTCCCTTCCCCCCAACCTCTTTTTTGCTTCTATACCATTTTAATAACATGTAAGTATTAAGGTCAGTTCTAGGTTGAGAAACTCCACTTTTAAAGGACTAACTTTCTGAATGATTGATTTACTGTACATGCATTTGCACTCACATGCACACATTTCTGTTAGTACTCATATGGAGATCTGAGGAAAACATTTAGGAGTTTGTTTTATATTTTATACAGTGAGTCTTGAAGATCAAACTTGAGAAATCAAGTTTCCAGCAGGTGGTTTACCCAATGAACCATTTGACCATATTGTTGATTCCAATTGTATGTGCTAATTCAAAGAATCTTTTCAAACATAATTTGCAAAACAAGGAAAATTTAGGAAGATAATTTGCATATATGTGTTTTTAGAATGGTTACTTACAAAGTACATTTCTACAAAGAATATAGTTACCATGTGTGAGGATTGTGGCATGTTTGTCTGTGGGTGTGTTTGTGTGGGTGCACACATGTACACATGTGTATCTGAGGGTAACATGGAAAGGTCACTGGACACAGGAAGAAAGAAAGTGTTTCAAGAAATAATACATCAGCACTGTGAATTTTCCAAATGAAATAGAGAACATTATCTGGAGAGTAGTTTGTAACTTATAGTTAATCTCTTTTTTCTCACTCTATAAATAAAGGTTATGACATATTTTAGGCCATGACTGTCATTGATTATCCATTAAAGATTTTTAAACCTTCTGGGACTTAAGCTGAACATTTGATTTATCAAGGACAGTTGTCAACTCTTCATCTAGAAGGTAATTAAAAGAAATTGAATTGTTTTCACACTCTGCTTTTAATGGCATGCTATTGGTTAAAGTAACTTAAATCCAGTTTCTAATTTATTTCTAGGTTTCTGTATCACTTTTACAGTTAAAGTATATGAAAGGTAATTGTGTATTTAACCATGACTGATAATGACACAGAAGTTTGATCTTCGTAGAATATACATAAACACAAAATAGTATTTGAGAATAGCAATGGCAATAGTTATTTGTTTGAGTGTGTGTGTATGTATGTATGTATGTAAGTTTACATCTTCTCAGGGAGGCCAGAAGAAGAAATTGGATCCTCTTAAACTGGAATTACAGGTAGTTGTGAGGTTCCAAATGTCAGGGTGTAAATAAAACACAAGTTCTTCGCAAGAGGATTAGGTGCTCACAACCTTTGTATTGTGGATGGGCCTGGTTCTGTTTGTATTTTAATGCTAATTCTGCTCTGGGGAGGAGCTGTAGACTTGGATTGAGTCATGAACTTAGGTGACTTCTTGTGAACCAATCCCCTAATGAATAATGGAACCAATAATGGGTGAGGAGGAGGCTGGGCTTCCAAGATGGATGGAGGGAGAGAAAAAGCAGGAGGGAGAGAGGGCCTTTTTCGATCTGGATAGATTAAGGGGCAAGTTGTAGCTATTAGCGTCCCCTAGCTTATGAAAAATCCACGAGGATTCACCACTGGAAGGATTAGACTTAATTTGACTTACAAGATTAGCATTCTAGTTTTTGTGCCTAGATACTGAGTTACCATTGTTTCTGAACTAATCTGGTATGGTGTTTTTCTTCTCATGGGAACTCTACTGAGTTCAAGAGGGAAAGGTACAGCAACAAAGGGTGGGTATGCCTGATGTGCACCACAAGTTCCATGGGGGTTTTGAAGTATGAGGCTGCCATGATAGTGACCCACCAGTGGGAAATTAGTGAGTTGGGAGGAGAGATTTTGGAGCTCTGGTGCCATGTGGCCCACTGGTGTTGGCAGTAGTGCAGGAACTGCTGATCATTTTTAATACTTCCTGTGACACCTCTGGTACATCTTTTAAACTGATTGATTGATTGATTGATTGATTGACTGATTTATATATTATTTGTCTATACAGAGTATCTCAGTGAACTTGTATCTTGTTGATTTGCAAAGACTGACTTGCCAGGAATCCTACCACTTCTCCCCAGGACTATGTTACAGACACATATTGCCATGCCAGGTTTTACCTGAGTACTGGGTAGCTTAACTCTCCATGCTTGCTCAGTAGTCACGTTAATAAATTTGCCATCTCTCTCAAAACTTCTCCTGAATTTTCATTCAACCTCCTAAAGTCCCTGTTCAAATAATATGCTATTAGGTGATTTATGCAACCACTATAAGACATGGTAAAGATGCTTCTGTAATCCTTCCTCTGACATTACTCCTTCCCCTTCTTTATACAAAACATTGCCTGGAGTCTTCAATTCTTAGGGATTTCCCTAAATAGAACAGTACACCTATGCCTTTGTGATCAGACAGGTGCACTGTTCTATTTAGGGAAATCCCTGTTGCTTCCTGTGAACTATGGGTACCCATTATATCCATGTTAATCCTGGTCTTGACTGAAAACATGAGTTGGATAGAGACCACAAACAATTGTTAGAATAGGAAATCACCTTCATAAATGTTAAGAAGCACCAGAAGCTTATTATTCTCCAACATTTCTATTCATCTCAGGAGGAGGGGTGCTGTGGAGGTGCTTAGTCAAGGAAGAAGAGAGAAGAGAGACTCTGATCTTTGTTTGAGAGCAGTCTGACATGTCCCTTTTCAGCAAACCAAGGCCAATGAACATGAAAAATCTATGGTAAACTTCCAAAATTTGAACGTATTATGCAATCCTCTCATAACTACTGGGAATATTTATGATGGTTTGTATTTTCACGAATATTGAAAACCTGTGAGTCCTGCTTTTGTTCCAAATTCTAAGATGGGACCTTGACTATAGAATGTAGTAAATTAATGATTGTTGATTAAATAAATGAATAAATGTATAGGGAACAAGTATGTACCCTTCTGAAGAAAACCAGAGAAATTTCAGCACTATCATTTTAGTATTCTGAAAATAATTACATTCACATAAGATAGTATTAACATTAAAAATCAGACAGGAAGACTTTTGCAAATATTCCTTAGATATCTTTATTTTTATTATCATCCAGGGTGAGGAAATTCAAATCACATAAAATCAGGGTAATGAATCAGTGTCACCAATATACTAATCACTATTATTGTCATGAAGACTAAATATTTTACAAGAAAAAAATAAAGAAAGGTGGGCTAACATTGGCTAGCAGTTTGATAATGTGTTCCATCATGCTGAAGCAATTATAATGGCAAGCCTGATCCATGACTATTCTTATTGCATCATGTTATTCTAAATAGAATCTTAGTTCAATGAATGGTACTGTCCACACTTAAGAAAAATCTTTAAACAACAATTAGCCTACTTTAAGATAATTTTTCAAGTGGTCACCCAGAATGTCATCTCTATCTTGATTCTAGATCCTGTTAGTTTTACAATCACTATTCACCATTAAAATTGGCATCATTTTGTTCTTTTGCCTCTTATTAACTACTGGTTCCCAAACACAGTCAAGCAAGATATTGAAGATTCATCTGATGTAATTATGTTTAGAAATAGAACTCCAAATTGTAGTGCTATGAAAATAGTGTGAGTCAGCTATGAACACACACACAGCTGTGAAGTGAGGGTCCGTCTCCAGATGGGTCCCATGAGGATCCCTGACCTGGCTGAGGACAGGGTGCAAAGGGTGGCTGCCTGGCTGTCTCTGTCTGCTGGCAGTCCTGGAGGGATGGAGTGCAGACAGGGAGAGTCTGCTACTGCCTCTGCCACCAATGTCTCAGCGGTGGCGGTGGCGGAGAGGGGAAAAGTGTTACAGCTCTTTTAAAAGTGTTACAGCTCTTTGAAAAGTGCTACAGCTCTTTGAAGTGCCCCGGTGAGGCATCGGCTGGCCTGAGAAGAGGGGAGGGACAGAATATATCAGACAACAGGAAGAATCTTGCACACCTTCTGAGTTTGGCCCATATACACACTTTTGGGGTGGCTTAAGGTCTGGCAGCAGGTAACCCCTTTTGGCTTGGTCTGAGAGCTTGGGAATGCCTTGTCTGCATGATGGTGCTACTCTTATGTGATCGATGACCATAGGCCTCTCTGTGGGAGAGTCTGTGGAGGGCTGAAGCTGAGAGAGCCAGAGGCCTAGGAAGAGCTTGAATGCCTTCCATCCCAGTGGTTTATCCAGGGTGCTGGAGTTCTAAAGCTCATTCTACCAGGCATCTGGCTTTTTCTCATAGTTCACTGCCCCACAGTGAAGGAGACAAATCAAACAGACGATGACAGTGTAAATATAACTTACATTATCTGGAATAGTATACTACAGGTAATAAAAAGATTAACTCCAAATGGTTCAGAAACAATAACTTTGCCTCACAGGAAATTGAAAAGACTCTAATAAAATCTAAGCCCCAGTTCAGAGGCCACACAGTTTGCCATTAGCAAATGAAAATCAAAAATAATTCTTGTGATCCATCTCTATGACTCTAGCAAAGTGAAAGACCATAGAGGGGTTATATCTATTGGCTTCCAATTTCTACTAGCTCTGCAGTTACAGTTTTGGGTTGCTCTTAAGTGAGTGGGATTCTGACCCTAAATACTCATCTTTATTGCTACTACAGCTAGAGAAAACACACTATTGGATAAACGTGCTACTTGGCAGATATGTTTTAGATATAATTCACTTATATGTCTGATAATTCTGTAGTACTAAATATCTGTATAGATGTCTAGATACCTCACGCTTGACTAGAGATATATAAATTATATAATATATTTTTATATAAATTATATGATATATGTACATATATTATAAAAATAGATGATTCAATTGGCTTACAATATATAGTCTGGATAGTCATCAATAACTATCTACATTCAGAACAGGCTGAAAGCTCCAGAGCTACTCACTTCATTAAGCAGGACACAAAACAGTTTCAATCCAGTGTAGGAGACCTGTAGGATTTATGGAGGCTACTATTACTTAGCCCACTTTCGAAGCCCTAAGAATCTAGACTCCAATGACAGTAAAGCAGAGCAGTGGCAACAATAGATAGAGCAATATTGACAAGGCAGTGAATATTGAAGGTGGGTAGTCATGGGGCACTAAACATGAGAGGACAAGAACCACTGAAGTTGAGCAAGCATGGCACACTGAAAGTAGACAGACAGGTAGCACTTCTTTGCGCACAGACCTCTTTATATCAGTGTTGTTGCCAGAAAATGCCACAAATTCCTTGAGAGGGCCTTCACCCCTCAATTAATCCTTTTATGAATTCTTCACAGACCAGTAAATACAAATATCTCTTAATTAATTCTAGACCCAATGAAGCTGCTTATCAAGACTAATGATTACGTTGCTAAGCTAAGGTTCCCTTGGGTGTCAGTTCCTGTGCTGCTTTTTTAGTGTCTAACAGGATTTCCTTTACTGAAAAATATCTTTTGATTTGCTGTTTGGTATGGCACATCCTACTACTCCCAGACCTGATCATCCAGCCAATGCCCAGATGGATTAGATCTGGAATATCTTTAAGAAGCATGATTTTCTTTTATCCTCACTTACTCTTTATGGCCTATAACCAGGCACATTGTTTTATCATCTCTATAAGTGTAGTCACCTCAGTTTTTTCTAGAGCACATGTCCCCACCAGTTATATTTTGTCCCATATTCATGTCACATATTCTCTAGTCAATATACTTTTCCAAATTCTGCAAGTGAACCTGGGTCTGTGTGTTGCTCAACTTTATTCAATGCATTGTGAACACTTAAAATATCTTAGACTGAAAGTATTTTCTATAGGAAAATATTTTTTTCTCTCACATCTTTGAGAACAGTTATAGAAAAGGTACCATGGCGATAAAGCATGTATTTGTCCTTCTGAGGCCATTTTAATTTGTTTAATATAATTATCTTCAGTTGGACTTGGCTTCCTACAATCAACATAGACACGTGCTTCTTGATGGATAAGAAATAATCCTGTGTATATATAAACTATATTTTCCTCATACTTTCTTATGATGTTGAACAAATAGTTTGGCCCTGAGATTTAGCTATTTAATATTAGAATAAACACTCTCAGTAAAGCGGTAGATCTTATGCTGTCCCCCACCTCACTGATCTGCCTGAATCCAAAGAGGCCTACATTAACCCCAGACACAGAGGTAAGACATCTCCCCCATAACAAAAGTCCCCCACCTGCTGGGACCCAAGCAAGCACAGTAGTATTGTACTCTTCCAGGCAGTGTCAGAGATCCATCTCCCTTCCAGTGAGCATTTACTGCTTGGAATTTGGAACACTATAGAAAGACAAAACCTAAGAATAATAGAAATAGAAGAGGGCAAAAATTCCCAGATCAAAGTGCCAGAAAACACCTTTAACAAAGTCATAGAAGAAAATTTCCACAACATAAAAATGAAGTGCCTATAAACGTACAAGAAACTTAGAGAACACCAAATATATTGGACCAGAAAAGAAAATACACTTGTCACATAATAATTAAAATATTAAATGGACAGAACAAACAAAGAATATTAAAAGCCTTTACGGGAAATGTTAAAAAATGTAATTCATGCTACTCCAGCAGGCCCCAGTAAGCTGGCTGGCCAGGAACAGACAGGCGTGGCCAGCCTGTTCTCATCTCTTGGAGACTGACTCAGAGCTCCAAAATCTGTCCACCCAGATCGCTAAGTTCCCACTGGCAGGATACTACTACGCCAGCTCCATGCTTCAAAATTCCCACAGACTTTTGGGGTACACTTCTGGTAACCCCATGCTTTGCTGCTGTAGCTTTCTCTTTGGAACCCAGTCGAGCCACCACATGAAGAAAAACACCACACAAACTGAGTTCAGAATCAGTGGTAACTCAATCGCTAGGTGCAACAACTGGGATACTAATCCTGTAATTCATAATAAATCTAAATCCTCTGGTGGCAAATCCTGGCAGATTCAACATTTAAACCATGGGTCACTAGTAGCTACATCTTATCTTCACACTGTCCCTGTCCACAAGCCAGTATCTCCTTCCTCCCTTTTCTTTTCCTGTCTCTGACACAGAAGTCCGACCTACTTGGCCAGTGATTGGTTTCTTTATTCTTTAGAAGAGTCACATGAAGTCCTGAGTACATGATTCACTTCTTGTCCCAGACAGCCCTTCATAAAGAAGCTGGATTAATATCAAAGTAAAAACAGCACTAGGGATATCCACAACAAAAAGCAATAAAAGAAGAAGATTAAGTAACCTATAAAGGAAGACCTATCAAAATTACATTTGACTTCTTAATAGAGATTCTAAAAGCCAGAAGATCCTGCTCAGATACCTTGAAAACCTTAAGACACTACAGATGACAGCCCAGACTACTATACCTAGCAAAACTCTCAATCACCATAGATGTAGAAACCAATATATTTTATGAAAAAATGAAATAAAATATTACCTTTCTACTAATTTAGTCACAGAGAAATTACTAGAAGGAAAACTCCAACACAAGGAGGGTAGCAGCACCCAAGAAATTACAAGAAATTAATCAAGTCACAGCAAACTCCAAAGAAAAGAATCATATACACAGAGTAATACTACAATCATCAAAATAACACAAACTAACAATCATAGGTCAATAATATCTCTCAACATCAATGGACTCAATTCTCCAATGAAATACTCAGGCTAACAGATTGGATAATTAAACAGGATTCATTACTCTGCAATATACAAGAAACATACCTTAGTAAGAAAGACAGAAACTACCTCAGATTAAATCTCATGACAAAGGTTTTCCAAGCAAATAAATCGAAAAAGCAAGCTAGAGTAGACATTCTAGTGTCTACTGAAATTGGCTTTCAACCAAAATTTATCACAAGAGATGGGGAAGAATATTTCATAGTCATCATAGGAGAAATCCACCAAGGTGACATTTCAATTCTGGACATCTATTCCCCAAATGCAAGGACACTGTATCATAAAAGAAATTTTACTAAAGTGCAAATCACACTTGAAACCTCATAGTACAAAGTGGAAGACAAATACATTAACACCCTATTCCCATCATTGGACAGGTCACTAAAACAGAACCTAAACAGAAACACAATACAACAAGCAAATATTTTTAAACAAATGTATTAACAGATATCTTCAGAACCTTTCACCAAACTCAAAATATGTTTTTTACAGGACCCCAGGGACCCTTCTCCTAATCTGGACATATAATGAGGCACAAAGCAATCATGAACAGATACAAGGAGATCGAAATAACCCCTTGCATTCTATCAGGTCACCGCATATTAAGGCTGGACTTCAACAATAACAGAAAAATTTGAAAGCCTAGATATTCATGGAAATTGAGCAAATTTCTACTCAATGATCACATAGTCAGTGGGAAAAAAAACAAAAAAAATTGAAAACTTTCTTGAATTCAATTAATATGAAGGCACAACATATCAAAACTTATGGGACTCAATTAATATAGTGGTAAGAGGAAAATTCATACCACCAAGTGCTTTCCTAAAGAAATTGAAGAGATATTATATCAGCAACTTCACATCACACCTAAAAGCCGTAGAACAAAAAAAAAGCAAACACACTCAAGAGGAGTAGAAGGTAGGATATTGTCAAACAGAAGGCTGAAATCAATCAATTGGAAACAGAGAAAAGATTGAAAAGAATCAACAAAATCAAAAGCTTGTTCTTTGGGAAAATCAAGAGTACAAACAAGCACTTAGCTAAACTAATACAAAACTATAGCAACAATATCCAAATAACAAAATCAGAAATAAAAGGGTGACATAATAATACAAACCTTGAAAATCCAACATGTCATTACATCTTACTTCAAAAAAAAAAAAAACCCTGGAATATATAAATTAAATGGATGATTTTCTAGGCACATATTGCATATCAAAGTTAAATCAAGATTAGGTAAACTATCTAAACTTTTCTGTTATTCCTTAGCAAATAGAAGCAGTCACTAAATTTTTCCGAGCTCACCCCCCAAAAATTGCCCAGGGACAGATGACTTTTGTGTAGAATTTAATCAGATATTCAAAGAAAAATCTAATACCAATACTCCTCAAACTATTTCAAAAAATAGAAACAGAAGGAACACTAATTCACTCTATGAGGCCACAGTTCCCCTAACACTTAAACCATATAAAGATTCAACAAAGAAAGAGTACTTCAGACAAATTTCTCTTCTGAAGTTTGACACAAAAGTATTCAATATAATTCTTGCAAATCGAATACACGCAAACATCAAAAACATTATTCACCATAATCAAGTAGACTTCAACTTATAGATGTATGAATGGTTCAATATATGCAAAGCCATCAACATAATCTACTGTGAAAAATCCTCGAAGACTAAAAATCAAATGATCATCTTATTAGATGATGAAAAAGCCTTTAACAAAGTCCAACATCTTTTCCTGTTAAAAGTCTTGGAGATATCAGTGATTCATGGCACAAACCTAACCATAATAAGATCAATATACAGGAAGCAAATAACTAAAATTAAATAAATGGAGTGAAACTAGAAACAAATCCACTAAAATTTGAGACAAAACAAGGCAATTGACTTTCTCCCTATGTATTCAATATAGTATTTGAAGTTCTAGCTAGAGCAACACAACAACAAAATAAGATCAAAGAGACAGCAATTTCAAAAGAAAAAGTCAAGGTATCCAAATTTGTGAGTGATTTGATATTGTACAGAAATAATCCCAAAAATTCTACCAGAAAACTCCTACAGCTGATAAGTAACTTTAGGAAAGTGGCTGGATATAAAATTGACTCAAAGAAATCAGTAGCCCAGTTTGCTACAAATGACAAGTGAGCAGAGAAAGAAATGTAGAAACAACACCCATCACCTTAGCCACAAATAATAGAAAATATCTTGTTATATCTCTAATCAAGCAAGGAAAAAATCTGTCTGACAAGAATTTCAAGTCCCTGAAGAAATAACTTGAAGAAGATATTAGAAGATGGAAATGTCTTTCATGTTCATGAATCTGCAGGATTAACATAGAAACAATTGACACCTTACTAAAATCAAGTTACACATACAATGTAATGTTCATCAAAATTCAAGCAAAATGTTTTACAGAACTTGAAATAGCTAACCTCAAGATCAAGTGAAAAAACAAAACCCTCAGGAGAGAGGAAGCAATCTTCAACTATAGAAGAATCTCTGGCCAAATCGTTGTTGACCTCGTGCGGTACTACAGAGAAATAGTAAAAAGCCTTCATGGTTCAGGTGCCAAAGCACATGTTGATCAATGGAACAGAATTGAAGATTCAGAAATAACCTCACACACCTGTGGCCATTTGATTTTTGACAAAAAAGTCAAAACAGTACAATGGATAAAAGAAAGCATCTTCAAAAATGGTGTTGGTATAACTGTATGTTCACATGTGTAGAACAATGCAATTACATTCATATTTATCTCTCTGCACAAAATTCAAGACCAAGTGGATCAAGGACCTCAAGAAAAACATTGATACACTAAATCTAATAGAAGTCAAAGTGGGAAATAGCCTTGAACAGATTCAAAAACAGACTATTAATGGCTCAGGCTCTACAATAAACATTTTATATATGGGACTTAATGAAATTGAAAATCTTCTATAAGACAAGGGCAATATCAACAAGACAAAATGGTAGCCTAGAGACTGTGAAATGTCTTCATTACCCCTATGTCTGACTGATGTCTAATATCCAAAATATATTTTAAAAAACTCAAGAAGTTAGACTCTAACAAATTAAATGTTCCAAGTAATAAATGAGGTTCGGAGCTGTACAGAGAATTCTCATCAGAGCTTGAATAGTAGAAAAGTACTAAAAGAAATGTTCATCATCAGAAAAATGGAAATCAAAATGGCCCTGAGATTACACCTCACTTACACCACTGAAAATGATTAAGGTAAAAATCTCAAGAAACAAAAGTACATGCTGGTGAAGATGTGGAAAAAGAAGCACAGTCATCCATTGTTAGTGGAAGTGAAAACTTACATAACCATGCTGGAAATCAATCTCGCAGTTTCTCAGAAAATTGGAAAGACACAGCTATACTGCTCCTGGGCATATACACAAAAGGTACTCCACCATGCCACAAGGACACATGATCCACTATTTCATAAAAGCTTTTTTTGTAATAGCCAAAAACAGGAAACAACTGAGATCTCCCTCAAGCAAAGACAGGCTACAGAAGATGTGGTTCATTTATGTAATAGAATATCATATAGCTTCTAAAAACAATAACAGCATGAATTTTGCAGTCATGTAGATAGAACTAGAAAATATCATTGTGAGTGAGGTAGCAAAGACTCAAAAGGGCATTCATGGTATGTACTCATTGATAAGTGGATATTAGCCATAAGGTACAGAATGTCCATGTTATACCTCACAGATACATAGAAATTAAACAAAAAGTAAAGTCAAGGTGAGGAAGCTTGTATCTCACTTAAAAGGAGGAATAAAATAGTTATAGGAGGCAAAGGGATGGAAAACACTGGATGAGGAGAGAGGATGAGGAAAGGAATGAGAGACTCTGGAACAGGTGTGTGTGGGGGGAGAGGAAAATAAGAGAGAGGCCCAAAGGACACAGAAGAGGAATAGAAATCTGCATGTGATTGAGGTTGGGTGAGGAATCTCTAGGAAGGGCCAAAGACCTGGAATGGGGGAGGCACCCAGAAGTTAATGTGGATGACCTTAGCCTAAAGTCCTAAGAGTGAAGATATGAAACCTGAAGATGTCACCTCTTGTAGCCAGGCCAGACCCACAGTAGAGTAATAAGGACACCAACCCACTTACAAAACTTTTGACCACAAGATTTTCCTGTCTCAAAAAAATGGAGTGGTAAAAGATGGAGAAGAGACTGAGGGAATGTCCAATCAATAACTAGCCTAATTTGAAACACATCTCATAAACAAGCACTATTCCTGACATTATCTATGATACTCTCTTATGTATGCAATAAGGAGCCTAGCAAAGTGTTTTTTGAGGGGCTCTACCCAGCAGTGGACTGAATCAAATAGAGATACTCACAGCCAAAATTGGATGGATGTCTGGGCCTATTACAGAGGAGTTGGCAGGAGGATTGATGACACAGAAGGGAATGGTAACCCCCAGAAGCACAAACAGTGTCAACTAACCTGGACCCTTTAGAGCTCTGAGAGACTGACTCACCAACCAAAGAATAGACACGGGCAACAACATGGTACCTGGAACATATGTAGCAGATGGGCAGCTCAGCCTCCGTTGCTGCTTTGTCTGTCCTTAGTGGTAGAGGATGCATGTAACCTGGCCAATATTTGATGAGACAATTTGGGGGGTTGCCCAGGAATGAAACCACCAAAAACAACAAGGGATGGTGTGTAGGGAAGGGTTTTGGGGAGGGAAAGATAGAAGCGGGAACAATATTTGGGATGTAACTAAATAAATCCATTTTGTATATTTTCCCTATCTTTTCATCTGTTATTGAACACTTAGGTTGGTTCTGTAATTTAGCTATGGTGAATTCTGCAATAAATATTGATGTTTAAGTGTTGCTGTAGCCCCAGGTTTGATATAGTTTTATATAGTCATATGAAATCCTCCCTGAACAAATAAAATGAATGTAGAAGTAAAATTGTCTAAGGAAACAAATGGGAAAATGAGAAGGGTATCAGTGGGAAAAAGAAAATTGCAGGTAAGGAAAAAATGTACAGCATACAATAACTGATAACATAAAATTTACTTAAAATTGCTAGTGACAAAACTAGGTTGTAGGATAATGTAAATCTCATACACAGATATTATGCTCACATTAATTGTGATGAATCTAAAAATAATGATGATGATGACGATGACAGTAATGTAGACTCAGTTGTCATCCTGATAACATGTAGAATCACCTGGGAGGTTAGTACTGGGCATACCTGTGTGGCATTATCTAATAATTCATTGCTTCCTGCTCTGTAACTGTAGATGAAATGAAATCGATTGCTTCACTCTCCTCTGAACAGGACCTCTCTGCCATGATGGTGTGTACTCTTGAGTTTTGAGCCAAAAAAAAAAAAAAGTCCATTCTTGTTAGCACTGCCTTTGCCAGGAAAATTTATCACAGTTATAGGAAAATAAAATAAGACATTGACATATACATACAATTATATATGTATATATATATATATATGTGTGTGTGTGTGTGTGTCTGTGTTTGTGTGTCTGTGTGTCTATGTGTCTGTGTGTATATATATACACACACATACACACACACACACACATACATATATATATATATGGATATGTATGTGTATGTACAAACCCTTAGGAGGGTATGTGTATGGGTATATATATATATATGAGCTTGCTCTTCTTTATCAGTAAGTTTTATTATTAATACACAATGTCAAACCAAATTATTTCTCCTGAAATAAGCATTTATCTTTAATTGTAATGATTTGTAGATATTGAGTTGTGATATTACATGTACTATGGCTGTGGGGCTCATTTTAGCTATATTATCATTAGTTAACATTGGAATTATTTTTAAAAACATCAGTTGTTCATATGGTCTCTGCATGGTTTGAATGACAAGTGCTCCCCACAGGCTCATGTATTTGAACACTTGGTTTTCAGTTCATGGCACTGTTTGGAGAAGTTAGGGAATTTTATGAGGGGGGGGGGCCTTGGCAGAGAAAGTAAGCCACTGCAGTGGCCTTTGAGGTTTCAGACCCTGACTCCACCTTTACTAAATTGTTCTGCTTCCTGTATGTATGGTTGAAATATGACATTTCTGACACAATTCTGCCAGGTTAGCCTTGTACTCCTGTTGTAATATCTTTTATTTGATAGGCACTGCCTTTCCAGAACTATAAGACAAAATATCCTGTGTTTTACATAAGTTGATTTTGTCATGGAATCATCACAGCAAAAAAAGTCACTAATACAACACAAAGAGAAACAACCAGGGTGTTTCACTGATTGATGTTGAATATAGATGCTGCAGTAGAGATAGAAACTCACCAAGATGCTAAACCTTTATTTTCTGAAGAAGTAGTGAGTTCAGCCTTCGTAGGAAAGACTGAGCCCCAGCTAGTTCACTCCAGTTACTTTACTCAAATATCATAAAAGGTTAGTTGGGGCTGGGAAAGGTTCCAACTACCAAAGTTATGTTTTTCTTTTTGCCTCATGAGAGCAGAGAATCCAAACACATCTCAGTCCCTTTTGACCATGACTAGCTATAAACACAAGTAAGAACTCAATGTTTTCTAGGAATGTCTTAGAACCAAGATTAGTACAGCTGCAAGCTCTCACATAGTACTAAGTGCAGACCTCTAGAGAGACAACATTTCTTTTTTATAAAATTCAATTTTATTATTTTCATTTCTTTCTTATTCACTTTACATTCAGCTCACTGCCCCCCCCCTTTCTGATCACCTCTCCCACAAGTCTTCCCCCATTTTTCCTTCCCTTCGCCTATAAATGGGTACAAGGCCCCTGGGTATCCCACCACCCTAGCACTTCAAGTCTCTGCAAAACTAGGTGTTTCCTCTCCCACTGAAGCCAGACAATGCAGCCCAGCTATAAAAACATATTCCACATGTAGGCAACAACTTTTGGGATAGTCTCTGTTCCAGTTGTTTGGGACCCCCCTGAAGAATAAGCTGCACTTCTGCTATGTATGTGCTTTGGCATAGGATTAGGTCCAGCCCATGTATTTTCTTTGATAGGTGGTTCAGACTACAAAAGTCCCAAATTTGTAGATTAATTGACTCTTGATTCTTCCTGTGAAGTTCCTATCCCCTTCAGAGCCCATATTTTGTCCTCCTATTCTTCCATAAGAGACCCCAAGCTCCAGCTATTATTTGGCTGTGGGTGTCTTTATCTGTCTCAGTCAGCTGCTGAGTGGAACCTTTCAGAGGACAATGTACTCCTGTATGCAAGCATAATAGATTATCATTAATGGTGTTAGGAATTGGTGCTTAACCATGGAGTGGGACTCAATTAGGGCTGATTATTGACTGGTCATTCTCTCTGCAGAAGTGAGGAGCTGAGAAGCATATCGAGGATAATACAGAAACTTAGGATAAGGGAGGCACCCAGGAATCAATAGGGGTGACTATAGCTGTGACTCACAACATTTGGTATACAGAACATGAAGAGGGCAGCAAAGCAGTAGAGACACCAACTCACCATAAAACTTTCAACCAAAAATTTATCCTGACTACAAGAAATGCAGGCATGGGGGATGGAGATGATACAACAGTTCTTAAAGGTTCAATCAGTCTCAAAACAATTTCTCAGCCTCTACTGATTCATGTAAACATAACAAAGAGTTTTGCTGAAACACTTCACTTAAAGCCAAATACAAAGTCTTTACCACATATTTCATCTAAAGCCAGATATAGACTTTACTCTACATATCATTACAATGGATGATGATTTGAGAGTCAGGGGAACTCACCCCACAGATTAGATTATATTTTCTACTTCCAGTGACTTTGGGATTGTATATTCTTGTGTTTAAAACAGAGAGTCAACATAAATTTGATAGTTGGTATAGTTCAGTGATGGAACTATAATGCCTAGAATATTCAAAGCACAGGGTTTTATCTGCAACACGTACAAAACTAAAACAAAACATCAAAAAGCAATGTTTAAAGTGAAGAGATTATGAAGAGAGAAGTAAGGAATGTATCTTTCATCATGTCATTCTTCATGACTCTTTTAAATTTTACTTTCTGCCTAAAATATAGAAAAAAGAGAAAAACAATTATGAAAAGAACTACATGGGCATGGATGTAGGTCAAGTGGTAGAATGATTTCCTTCCATGCACATAGCTTGATTTTCAGCATCACGTAAACTAGGCATGGAGATGTCCTGTTATGTTCTTAGCTTTGGAGGCAGAGTCATGGAAATTAGAAACTGAAGATCATCCTCAACAGCATAATCAATTCTTGGCCAGTCTGGGATGAATGAGACCCCCTGTCTCAGAAAACAACAAAAACAAAATCATGCAACAGTTTTGCTATGTTTGTGTAAACTTTAAGTTGACATGAAATCAATTATATCAATTTATTTATTTTTATTTTCTTTAACTTTCTAAAAACCCTAATTAATGAGTTTTAAATAATTACTAACAACTAAGATATTTCTGACAGATTGTGAATGTGGGTTGTTGGTGTCTCTGTTGGTGTCAAATGTGTCTGATTCATCCCTGGTTAGAGACCCAACAATGCTCACTTAGGCACCCTTTCTCATAAATTTATTTAACTGACTAATGTGTTCATTCCTTGGCCATTAGTACCCACGTAACTTGCATCTTTTCTATAATAAAAATCCAAGCCTTATTCATCAAAGAGGAATTTCCCATCCAGGTGTCCTACAGAGAAGACAAAACATCCAGGTAGCCAATAGCACCATGTGGACAACGAAAGGCAAAAGGAGCAAAGAATCTATGGGAAGAGAGTGACTGTTGATAGTGATGGTGCTAACACCTATAACATCTTTAAACTGTTAAGTGAGACTTATCATCCTAGCAAACAGGTTATAAGTAGATACTGTTGCATAGAGAAGTGAAGTGTCATTCTTTGAGGTCACAGATATATTTGCATGTGATTGGTGAAATGACGGCTATATCATGGACACTCACTGTGACCAAACGAAAAATTCAAATCAGACTCAAGGTCTAATCACTCTGCAAATATGATTTTTCATTTAACTTTATTAATTTCAATATCATTTATAAATAGGTAAAGCTACTTTACCCATAGGGATAGAAATCCTCAAACTGTGAAATATAGTGTATTCTATTTTCTTCCTGTTCCACACCACAACCAAAAACAATTGTGGGGAAAAGGGTTTATTTGCCTTCCACTTGTGAATCACAGTTCAACAGTCCATCCTAGAGCAAGGTTGGATAGATAGTAATGCGTTAGTAGAGTCTAGATCACAGAGGAACACTGCTTACTGGCTTGCTTCCCTGGGCTTGGTCATGTTATTTCTCATACAACCTAGGACCACCTGCCAATGGCTGGTAACCACATAAGGTGGGATGAGCCCTCCCACATCAATCATCATTAATCAAGAAAATTCCATACACAGAAGTGCATAGGTCAATTTGATGCAGGCCATTCCTAAATTGAGGCTACCTCTTCCTAGGTGACTCTAGTCTATATCAAGCTGACAAATATTAACCAGCACACCATTTTATGAATCATAGATTCAAAAATATTATTTAAAACTTCCTCTTTATGGCTCAGTGAGTAAAGTATAGGACTTGAATTCAGATTTAAAATGAAACAAAACAAATAAACAAAAACAAAATAAAACAACCCACATAAATCTACACTTAGAAGCAGGTGTCAGTAATCTCAGTTCCCCTACAGTGAGCTAAGTATTTGAGACAGAAGACTCTCCAAAACCTCACAGGATATTTAACCTGTTACGTATCATAATGACTAATCAAAGTGAGATCCTGTATTAAACACGGTGAAAGGTAAAGACTAATATGCTAGGTTGTTCTCTGACACCTACCACATGAGCCATTCATATAAGCACCTCCTGCTCACATGCACAAGAATGCACATAAAAACATACACAGATATGTTTTAAAAAATTTCTTCCATGGTCAGCCTTTCTTTTTAGAGATGTGTCTATAGATAAGACAGGATGAAAATAAGGCTTTCATGTGTATTGAAAATCTCCCGGCTCCTGAATGTAATGTTTTTCCACTTCATTGATTTAGAATGGCATGCTTCTGTGATTGATCAATGAAAACAGACACATGTCACAGAATATTCCACTGAGTATTGGATTTATTGGTTAAAATTACAGCTACAAAAAGATGAAAAGAAAAACAATACCCTAAACTGCCTTGTTTACATCAATCTGTTTTCATGGGGTGGAGAACTTCTTGATGATGCAGACTGAAGTTGATAAACTCATGATTCATTGTTTAAAAATTAATTAACTGTGACTTCAGACAAATGGCTCTATGCATTGTTAAAAGCCATAGAACATATTGATAAAAGTTTGTGAATGCCCTGCCTCCATGCAGCATGCTTAGCCTGGCACATATGTTCAAATGCTCTGTGGAGTGGTCAAGTTTCTGTGGTTGTTAAAATACCCAAACATAAAAATGGGGAAAGGTTTGCCAATGTCCACCACAATAAGACTTCAGCTCATGAGACAGTGGCTCTATTGCTTTAGACCTGGGATGGAACATTGAGGAGTTTCATATGATGAAGTTTACTCCATCTCAGACACTGGTTGGAAAACAGAGTGAAAGCAGAGACAACAGGGTTTGATATTCCCCTTTGAGAATAAAACACACATGACAAAAAATATATTCTGGTCAAGTGCTACCTCTTAAAGTTTTCAGTACTGTCTAATACTGCAATGGGAATTGAACCTTTAACACATGGGTTCTTATATAATATTTAAGATCCAAACTGTGGTTTCCACTAAATTTTGGGAAAGGTTTACTTAAGTTAAATAATAGGTGCACTATATTAGGTTCTAGAATGTTGATGCTTTGAAAATAATCAGAGCAGAGTAGGGCTTAAAACTTGATAACAAAACTTATGTCAGTGCCTTAGTTTGTTTGCCAGTTGCTGTGATAAAATTCCCTGACTAAAGCCACTTAAGACAGAAAAAGTTTATGTGGCTTATACATCCTAGCACAGTGTATCAGGCAGAGATTTCAAGACAGCAGGAGTTTGAAGTTACTGGTCACATTCATTAGTAAGAATCAGAGAATAATCAGTACATGCAACTGCTTAGCTCTCTTACTCTACTTATGTACTCCCAGATTAGTGCCAAAAACTAGTGCCACACACAGATGAGAGGTTCCTACTACAATTAATGGAATCAAGATACTCTTTCAGAGGTATGTCTAGAAGACCACCTCCCAGGTGATAGCAAAATCACACATCCCTCTTTTATGTTTTCTGAGTTAATTGACAATTAATAGTGTCCTTTAACTATAGAACATTTAAATGGTAACCATTTGACCTAAGTGGAGATAAACTTTCACACATTTGTTGCTTGAAGTGTCAGATAACAGTACCTATCAATGTTAGAATAAATACAGCAGTGCTCTACAATCAGTTATTGAAAGGCCTTCAGAAAAGAGACTGCAGAGGAGGTGTGAGTCATTATACAGGTGATTTCTTTTTTTTTTTATTTTTTCTCTTTTTTATTGGATTTTTTTTAATTGGATGTTTTATTTACATTTCCTATGTTGTCCCCTTACCCCATCCCCCACCCACCCCGGAACCCCCAATCCCCTCACCCCTCCTCCTTCTTCTCTGTGGATGTAACCTCTATCTATTCCCCCCCACTCCCACCTCCCCACCCTCAAAATTCCCACCCCCTGGGGCATCCAGCCTTCATGAAGTCAAGGTTCTCTTCTTCCACCTATGCCCAACAGGGCCCTCCACTCTTACATATTCAGTTGAAGCCCTGGATCCCCGCCCTAAGTGCTCCCAGGCTGGTGGTTTAGACCCTGGGAGCTGTGGTTGGTTGGTATTATTGTTCTCCTCATGGTGCCACAAACCCTTTCAGCTCCTTCAGTCTTCACTCTAACTCCTCTATTGAGAAACCCATGATCAGTTCAATGGCTAGTTGTGAGCATCTGCCTCTGAATATGTCAGACTCTTGAAGACCTCTGAGGAGACATCCATATCCGGCTCTTATCAGCATGCACTTCCTGACTTCCACATCAGCATCTACCTTTGGTGACTGCACATGGGATGGATACTCAGGTGGAAAGGTCTTCAGACGGCCCCTCCTTCAGTTTTTGTCCCTCGCTTTTTCTCCATATTTGCTCCCTTGAGTATTTTGTTGCTCCTTCTAAGAAGGACCGAATCACCCCCACTTGGTCTTCCTTCTTTATGGACTTCATGTGGCCTGTGAGTTGCATCTTGGGCATTTCAAGGTTCTGGGCTAATATCCAATAATCAGTGAGTGAATACCATGTGTGTTCTTTTGTGATTGGCTTACCTCACTCAGGATGATAATTTCTAGTTCCATCCATTTACCTAGGAACCTCTCGAATTCATTGTTTTTAATAGCTGAGTAACACTCCATTGTGTAAATATACCACATTTTTTGAATCCATTCCTCAGTTGAAGGACATCTGGGTTCTTTCCAGCTCCTGGCTATTATAAATAAGGCTGCTATGAACATAGTTGAGCACATGTCCTTATTATATGTTCGAGCATCTTCTGGGTATATGCCTAGGAGTGGTATAGCTGGATCCTCGGGTAATGCTATGTCCAATTTTCTGAGGAACCGCCAGACTGATTTCCAAAGTGGTTGCACCATCTTGCAGTCCCACCAACAATGGAGGAGTGTTCCTCTTTCTCCACACCCTCGCCAGCATCTACTATCACCTGAGTTTTTAATCTTAGCCATTCTGACTGGTGTGAGATGGAATCTCAGGGTTGTTTTGATTTGCATTTCCCTGACGACTAAGGATGCCTGCCGAGCATTTCTTTAGGTGCTTTTCGGCCATTCGAGTTTCTTCTGTTGAAAATTCTTTGTTAAGCTCTATACCCCATTTTTTAATAGGGTAATTTGGTTGTCTGGAGTCTAATTTCTTGAGTTCTTTGTATATATTGGATATTAGCCCTCTATCAGATGAAGGATTGGTAAAGATCTTTTCCCAATTTGTTGGTTTTCGTTTTGTCCTATTGACAGTGTCCTTTGCCTTACAGAAACTTTGCAATTTTATGAAGTCCCATTTGTCAATTCTTGATCTTAGAGCATATGCCATCGGAGTTCTGTTCAGGAACTTTTCCCCTGTGCCCAAGTATTCGAGGTTTTTCCCCACCTTCTCTTCTATTAGTTTCAGTGTATCTGGTTTTATGTGGAGGTCCTTTATCCTCTTAGATTTGAGCTTTGTACAAGGGGATAAGAATGGATCAATTTTCATTCTTCTACATGTTGTCCTCCAGTTGAACCAGCAACACAGGTGATTTCTAGTGAAACTTCTGCCCATCTTAATTTGTAAAATAAAGATTGGAGCCAGTGATCGGTCAGAGGAAGGTAAGGTGGAGAAATAAAGGCTTGGGAGAGAAGAGAGAGAGGACAACTGGAGTAAAGGAGGTAGAAGGGTCTCATAGAAGGTGAACAAAGTAGTGTAGGGGTATCTGTCCAATCTAGGTTTACAGATTATATTCAAAATTACTGAGTCATATTTTTATTGATTGGTCCTGATAGGGTTGGAGATTTAAATATCTCCCACAACAAAATGGCACCCAATATATTGATTAGAACTCAAATAACCTGAGGTCAAACCCCTATAGAGAGCTGAGTGGGTCTGGGTGACCTACAGAGTGGCAGAAATGCTTCATCTCCCAACCCCCAAAGGAAGAGTTGTGGCCAGAGTCGAGAACAGTGCTTGGCCTGCAGCTGGGCTTGATAGGTGCCCTGTGAAAAGAGAAGGGAGAAACAGGTGATCCTGGTATACATCTGCCTAATAGTTTTGAGGTGGAAGCAGTGAACTGAGGGCTCTGGACCAGGTAATTCTTTGATTTAAAAAGAAGATATATATCCTTTGGATACTCGAAGGTGAGAAATACAATGAATGTCTTTTGAGCTTTATGTGATGAATGGTTTGACAAGAATTGATTTAGGGAAAATTGTCACTGACTCTACAGTAAAGAGTACAGTGTACAAGTGGAAGCTGAATGGTTTGACAAGGATTGACTTAGGGAAAACTGTCACTGACTCTAGAGTAAAGAGTACAGTGTACAAGTGGAAGCTGCTCTGAGTACAGAGCCAAACAGATAGATGGTATACATAAAAAAACTGTTCTAGGCAGAGGGCACAATAGAAAGGTAGTGTAAATCAGGTGTGTTCAGATGGTATAAAGTTATATTGCCTCACAGGAGACTCTGGTTCTGTCTAACATGGGCTCGACAGGAATTCTGGGTTCATTTCATGCTTGGCAAAATAGGGTAGGAAGATGGGTGTGATTTTCAGTTTTGTGGTTATATTGTTCCTCTAGGAAAGAGGTCAAGATAAAGATTTTTCTGGTTACTGGCTCAAGAATACTTTGTTTAGGGAAAAAGGTTTTGTCTGTGTATTTTCAGAAGAGATGATTAAAATATGTTTACCTTCTAGAATTATATGGATTAGAAATGATACAGGCAGGCCACCAGAAGACTACATTACAGAATTCAAACAAAAATTATCTTCATACTAAAATTTGTTTTTAGAATTATATAATGCATAATACACAGCCTTGGATTATCTACTCATCAAGCAAGCAGAGCAGACCTGCTCGAACCTCTGATGTCCTGGAATTTCATCTAGATGCAATGAAGACACAGACATCAGAGGCTTATCAATTTACCCTTCCCCTTGCCCCTCTTCTAATATCTCAACGCCCATATTCAGCTTGAAGAAGTCAATGAAGAATCGGTGCCTCAATTCCCTGTCCTTTAATATTGTTACTCTCATGGGCATTATGCCTATATAACACATTTAGGAATATAAGGCTTAGACCCAGTCCTTCTTTAATTTTGTTAACTTATTTGAGATGGTTAGCCTGTAAGTTAAGAGCCTATAGCAAATTCGTGGCTCTGTGTTTACTGATAGGGTGTTTTCTAGATGTTAATTAGAAATAGCTAAGGATAGTTGGTTTTCAAAAACGTCAGAAGTCCATAGAATTAATGTTACAAACATCTCTCTATTAATGTTCATCTTGATTAGAGACCTGTCTGATCCTGACAGCTTCCATGTCTTGGATTCTAAGAAGAAATTGAGTATCTTTGGAGTTACTCCATTTGTGGTGAGACAGCCACTAGGCAAAAATTGCCTCTTTTCATCTACAGACAAATTACTGTCCAGGAAAGGACACATTTGTTGAAAAGTCAACTGATTATATCTGCCAAGACAGAGTAATCAGCCCTAAATATTTCCACATTACTAGGTCTGTCAGATGATCCTGGGTCAGAAAGGTGAAGATCAGATGCTCCAATGTTTTGAAGTATAGAGGCTATCCAGGTCTTTAGTGGTCTCTATATATTGACTATGTTTTAGAAGCTATGCTTTGTGCTTAGCATAGTTTTGGTTAAATCAGTCATTCTGGATTTCTGATAGGATTGAATACTTACAGTCTCCTAGCCAACCCACGCTATTTACTTTGAGAAAACAAATTTGAGAGGATGATTTTCGGCTGACATTCATTCAAAAGCTAGGAAAAAGGCCAGTTTAAGAACTGAATCTTTTAGATAGGAAAGATTACAGAGGTTCAATTTAGTTAACAAAAATGATGGATTGGGTGTTAAGTCTACATTGTACTTTAACAATTATAATATGGTAATATAGTTGTGTTCAATTTATATCTGGGAAGAAAAAGTCTTTTAATCAGAAAGGGGGAAGTGTTGTGGATAGCCCAGGCCTTGTGTTTTGATACTAATTGCGCTTTCTTGTGAAGGACTGCAGAGGAGGTGTGAGTCACTGCACAAGTGATTTCTAGTGAAACTTCTGACTATCTTAATTTGTAAAATAAATGCTAGAGCCAATGATTGGTCAGAGGAAGGTGAGGTGGAGGAATAAAGGCTTGGGAGAGGAGAGAGTGAAGACAACTAAAGAACAACTGGAGGAAGACAATGGAGGCAACATAGATGACATCTGGGGAGAGAAGAGATAGAGGACTACTGGGGTAAAGGAGGTAGAAGCATCTCATAGATGGGGAACAGAGTAGTGTAGAGGTATCTTCCCAATTTTGGCTTACTGATTATACTCATAATTACTGAGTCATGTTTTCATTGACTTGTCCTGAATGGGTTGGAGATTTAAATATCTCCCACAACAAGAAAGAACAAAATAGTTGACACCCCAAATCTGAGAATTACATTTATATATCCCTGGTAAAATATCACTTTTTTGCAGGCTCTTATAAATATGCTTATGAGGTGAGAAGTATTTAGTCTTAATCTGACTTCACAAGGCTCCCTCTGTGTGTGTGTGTGTGTGTGTGTGTGTGCAGTTGTGTGTCTATCTCTGTGTTCCTGTATAACTACCTGCATGTGTGTCTGTACCTAACAATATGTCACCCAGCCATAACAGCTAGTACCCTGGTGCCTAATAACATTTGTTGGACAGAAGTCTGAATAAAATTCTATTCCTGAAGGGAACAAATTATTTCATAACTCTCTTTGACATCACACTGTCTGTTTAATGCCTAGGTATCTCAATACTCATCCTTAGATATGATCTCTCATACATTAAAACCATAGATGTTTTACCAAATATTTTCCTTTTTCTTTTTGAGACAGGATGTCTAACTGTATCTGAGTTTTGCATCAACTCAAATATATACATGGATAGCCTCCAAATTGATATTCTCCTGCCTCATCCTCTTGAGAGCCGAGATCATAGATTTTGACCATTACAATTGACTATTCTGGTAAAATATTATGTACAAAATCAGCTGATGATATCCAATAGTTACTTGTAGTATTGAAGTTAGTTCTCTAAAATCTAGTGTGCTAAAGTAAAGTATTACAAAAATAAATTAAAAATAGGTGTTAGACAAGACAATTTATTAGATTTTTTTTTTTTTTACTAATTCCTAATGTAGTAAATGAAAAGAAAAAAAAACAGGAAAGTTAAAAAAGGCCCTGGGGATAGTGGAGAAGTGGTTCTATAAAGGGAATACAAGGACACACATCCTGTGGAGGTGTAATGTAAAAAATGAGAAATCAGCTGAAAGAGAAAAGACAGAATAATGCAGACTTTGAAGAAAGAAGAAGGATTAATAGCACAATAACAATTATCACCATGATTAGATATCCTCAAGCATGTTATAGTGGTACTTATATCTTGACACTAGCCAACAGTAATCTAATTTTATTTAAGGCCTACTGAATAGAAGAGTATTTGTCCTGGGTCCTGCAAACTCAGCCAAACTATGAATGATGAGATCATGAGCCCTAGAGGAAAGCATACTATAGCCATTTTCCTTGACCAGTATAATTTCCAACTATATTCTACATGTTTAACCTTATACCTACAGATACATGTAGATCTCATTTTTAATAAAAACTGCTTTTTTGGCAATGGTTGAAGATTGTATAAGTTAGTTTTACATTGTGACAAAACATCATGAACAAAGCAACTTACATACAGAAGGATTTATTTGAGCTTGTAGTTCTACAAGGATGAGACTTCATCACATTATGACAGGTAATTGTGTCAAGCAGGTGAACTTCGGGCATGGATAAGTAAGCTTAAAGACTGCACACAGGAAGGAGAGAGGAAAAGCTCAAAATGGCATGTCTTTAAATTCTGAAATATCTCCCTTAGTGCTGTTCTTCATCCAGTCAAGCCACACTTCCATAGCCTCCACAAACAGTTCCACTGAGTGTGGACAGTCTTCAAATGCCAGAGCTAATAAGGAACATTTTCATTTATATCACCACAAAGACTATAACTTAAATTCACAACTCATCGAAATGCAGAGAACACCTGGCCATGGTGTGCCAAACCACAATTGGTACATCTACAGAAAGACACTTATATCTAAGAACCTCAGGGAATATCTAGAAGAGGGAACAGGCAGATTGTAAAAGGAAGAAAAAACAAGGTGCATCTGAGATATGGTATCTTCTAGGAATGAAAGGGAAGCTGCACCTACAATATTTAAACTATATTGCTACTTAAACAAGATATACAAAATGATAACACCAGTTGATATGCCATTGTGAACAAGGGAAGTATCACAAGGCCTCTTTCATTTAAAAAAATATATTCATTTAAAAAATGGTCACGGAGAAAAGGCAAACAAATATCTTCTCTAAGAATGCACCATGTACTAGGTGATTGCAATGCCAAATGGCTGTTCCTTAAAACATATAAGCACCACCAACTAGGAAATAGACCAAATAAGATTAGCCTATGGCTATCCCTGTCAGTAATTGCCTAGATGGATGACTGATGTAGGAGGACTCAGGCAGCTGTGGGTTACACCATCCTTAGGCAGGTGGGCCTAGTTCGTATAAGAAAATTGGACGATCAGAAGCCAGGGACAAAGCCAATACGACGCCTTTCTCAATGTTTTCTGCTCCAGGTTTCCACATTGATTTTTCCCTGTGATTGACATTTTCTTAGAAGTGTGATTAGTAATCCAGTCTTTCCTCAGTAAGTGGCTTTGTTCAGAATGTTTTTTCAAAGAATGAGAAAAGGGAATGAAACCTGTGTACATACACACATGCATCCAGTTGGCTGTGCAGAATCCATGGACTTGAAATTTTATGGTAATTGTGAATAACCTGACCTGGGTACTGGGAACGCAAGGCAGGTCCTCTGCAAGTGCAATATACATTTTTAATTGCTGAGTTATCTTTCCAGAGACTAACCATGAATTATTATTTACAAAAATAGTAAGATGTGTTTCATTAACATTTGTGAGTTTCTGTAAGTTTTTGAATAAAATTGTCTTATTGTTTCTTGTATTTCCCTGTCCATTTCTCTTGTCAGATATGGAATCTATGTAGAATATCTTGAATATTTCTTTTTTTTGATATAAAATTGTGAATGAAGTTGACATGACTTAAATCATGTATTCCTTAGTTATATGAATGGCTCACCTTGTTACTTAAGTGAGGAATATTCTAACATAAATTACCTGAGATATATTATCCTTATTAATACTTTTGATACTCATTTTCTGAGAGATTCAGCTGTCATGATTTTAATGTTTTTAAATTTTCCCCATATGAACATTTCACATTATTCCATTGACATTTTCAGTGCTGATATATGGGGAATGGTTTACATATGCAGTTTGATGAGTCAGTTGATGTTATTCCTGGTGAGGTGATTGTTTGTGATCTCTATACAGTGGATTTTGATCTACATAAACTTGGTAGTAACTCTGGATACTGTCACTGAGAAAGGGAATTACTTGTTTATTCTAAGTTTTGTATTTGACTTATATTTGATGATAGTTTAATGGATCTTGGCTAAGATGCTCAGTGGCTATTTGGGCTTATATGTTGAATGACTGCCTTTTATTTCTTGATTCCTGTAACAATATGATTATGTTTTTGGTTCAACCATATCTTTAGTGTTATCTTTCTGCATGTCACATGCTACTTTTACTTTAATTAAACACATATTTAATGTCCTAATTAGAAATATTCCCAGAAATACTTTCTAAAGGTGTGTTTTTAATAAAAATTTCTGCTATTTTCTGGCCACAGAAAGTCTTAAAAATATAAAGGTAGGGAAGCAATAAAAGAAAAAGTTCTTTTCACATTTTAAATACATTTATGTTTGAATATAAAATACAGACTTTTATTTCCTCTGGGATTTATACTAACTGGACATCATGGGCAGAAGTAACAAGCACCTGTGTTGTAATGTTGAATTACTTCTAACTGTAGATCATATATATATATATATATATATATATATATATATATATATATGAAATTTACCAATGGCTCTACCAGTTCTTTTTAAAAAAATATACATGAATTTATAGCTCATTCATCTCAAATGTATTATGTCTTTACCTCTCAAGTGCTGGTATAACTAATATAAACCATAAATATCAGTTCACAAGTACTCAGAATAACTGAAATTTAGAGCCATATACTTGTGCAACTGAGTTACACCCTCTGCTCTTTCAGGTTATTGTTAATTTCTTTTCTGAAACGTCCCTAGAAGACCGGACACTAATAGATTGATAGCATAATACCCATTTTTACTTAACAGTTCGACAAACAAACCAGAAAATTGAGCTTCCTTGTTTTTCAAGCATATGAACTTATTCAGTGAGGGCTAATGTTGATTGTCAGCTTTACAGATCTAGAATTACCCTGGACACAAGCCTCTAAGCAGAATAGTGAAGAATAGTGTACATTGTAAACTCAGGTGTTAGGATCCATTTGAACTGTGGACACTACCACTCACTTGTAACAAGACTAGAGTTAAGGAGATATAATTAAATGTAATACACTAATTATGCAACTATAAAAACAATGAACAGAAAGAAATTTGAATTCCTTATATTCCCCAAACCCCTGAAATATCATGATAAAATGTCAGGACCCAACAGAGTAGGAACTCCTCTCTGGGAAAGAGATTTCAGCCTGACAAAGACAACAGTGTATCAGTGATAGAAAAGACATTGCCTTGATTGCTTAACTATGTATATCCACAGTCAATTGTTTAAACTTTAGTCTCATGTCAGATCCCAGGATATGGACTAGAACGGGTCACTGGATATGTTTGTCCCCCTTTCCAATGTTATACATAGAAAAAAACTTTCACCATTTTCTATTAATTTGGCTGTTCTGGTTAGCTTTATGGAGGTGGATAGATGAACCTGATATCATAGGGCACATACTATGATCCCAAGTTTTGTAATACAATGGGCAAGGTTCCTGGAATGAATTTAAAGAGGGATAAGCCAAGCCACACCCAGACAGTCTTAAATCAACCTCTGCTTTCTGGTATGAATGCAATGTGACTGTTATCATGCCTCCCACCATGATGAATAGTACACTCAACTGTAATGTAGAGCAAACTATTCCTTCCTTAAATGTTTCCTGTCATGAATTTCTTCACAGCAACAAGAAAGTAACTAACAAAGTAAGTAAACATGTCAATGTGTTCTTATATATGCACTGTCTAGTGTTTTGTTGTCTTGGCATAACAAAAAGGAAGCTAATGTCATTGAAAGGTATTTGGTTTTGTTGTAAAGAAATGTTTCCAGTATTCATTTCATCTTTAGAATACTATGCAGACTGAGCTTGATTTCTAGGTTTCTTCTGGGTTTTAAATGTAATTATTGTTCTTAAAGGCCTTGGGTAAATTTTTTTTTTTTGGTAGCACAGAGAGAGAGCTAGAGCGAGAAATGTTTCTAAATATGTCCTTCTAAATTAAATATACTACAAGTTACACCCTCTTTTTACCTTTCTAAGAATGATGGCATATATAAAATTACCTTTTAAGGAAGCAGTGTTTCAGACTGCCTTGTTTCAAAGACACTGACCTTGACCCTTAACTCTAAATAATTTCTGCTCTGAATAATGAGTCTTTCAAGAAGCCTTTAGTAGGATTTGTTGCTAACATCATACAACTTCCAACTTCACTTGGGTATCTTTGTGACACCTTCACAGTATCATAGTTCATTGTTACTACTAAACAGTTACCATGAAGGTATAGCTGCAAGCTTGTCTCCTCATCAGATAACAGTCACAAGGGTCCCTTTTTGCATTAGCCCCAGTATGACACTCTTTCTATCTCACCTCCCCTGTGAGTTCCTTTGATAGAGGTGAAAGTTGGGTTCACATAACAATTATCCCTCAGAGAAATTCTGTGCCTTTCAAGAAGAATCTTAATAGACCGAATATTCATCCTATAGGGCTTGAGATATTGACCTAACAAGATATTAGCTGCTGATTCCAACCTAGGAAAGTATAACAAGATGTCATTTATGGAGAAGGTGGTCCTGTCTCCATGTCTAAGGAATGATTCCGTTCCTGCTGGGAACATATGGTAAAGGAACAAAGACACAAATCCACATAGTCAGCCTCAACAGGCTGGTCGTGCCTTTAGGTTTTTAGAGACCTCAACTCACAGAAAGCTGGGATTTACAATTATGATCCAGAAAGGGATTTCAGCACTTCTTTACAGGATGAATTAGAGCTGGATTAGAGATGTTATTAAAGATCCTGAGAAAAGCAATCATCAGGACAGAGAACATACCTGAGAGTGTTGTGTGGATTTCTGAATATTAAGGCACCCTGCTCCTGTTATAGTTATAACTGTAGAGAACATCACACTATTTCTGGAATTGCTACCTCTCCTTTACTTTTTAACGTATTTAATAGCTGAGATTACAGGTTGTCTGAAAAAATGCCTTGGAAAGGATCAGAACTAGAAAATATAAACATCTAAGGTATTATCATTGTACAAGGGGTATAAGACATATATTTCATTGTCAATTGAGTTCCTGTTAATAAAAGGTCTTAACAATTGGGTTTTTCTTGAGATTTATTTTATTTTTACTTATAAACCTATGTTGGAGGGTGAAATGCATCTGTAGCTGGAGTTAGAGACATTTGTAAGCTTACCAAGGAAGGTGTTGGGAACCAAAATCTAAGAAGCTGTCTTTCTAGCCCCATCAGCAATTGTTACCTGTGCTGACAACCTTGCTTCACTTCTGCTGAGATTATTTAATCAGACTCTATGCAAGGGTCTCCTCCCCTTCTGTGTCTTCGATATGTCCATGTCTTTTATCTTATACTCTTATCTTTATTGAGTGCTTGCTTTATCTAGATTACTTGATTGTAGAAGTGAAATCAGAGAAAATTGCCCTTATAAAACTATAATCAAATGGGGTCAGGGACAGGGCTCCTGTCTCCTCCTGAGCTACTGACTTTTGACCATGAGCAGTGTGTCTTTCATTAGAACTCAGTTTCTCTTTCACCATGAAAATACTCAGGCAATTTAGCATGCCCTTTGAGACAGGTTTCATATGCTGAAACCTGAAGAGACAGTAACATTGAAGGTAATAGCTTAGAAGCTCAGAGGTAGAGCTGCAATTTTCACTTTCATCATCCAGATACCTTTGAGCACTACAACATCCTTTGCTTGACTGCACTGCCTTCCTATTGTTACCAGAAATTTCAGGAACTGAGTCTGAACCCTGATATTCCTTAACAAGCTGTACATATTCAAAAAATGAATTAAATAAGTAATTATGAAAACAAGAGAAAGAAGATTTATTCACGGTGAGCACACTAGAAGGAAATAAAAACTGGACCAATGTCTTTTCTATCTCCAAGTTGCTTTTCAATCTTAGTAGGACTTTTGGTTTTAATTGAGGACACAGAAGTATGAATGGATATGCAGTTGTGGTCAAGATGTGTTCCAACCCATCATCATTTCCCAAGTTCCAGTTTCACACTGTCTCCCAAACTCTCCCTCCCTCACAGCAAGCACTTAAACTTTTTCTCCTCCAACCTTGAGATTTTCGGGAAATTCCAGTTTCTTGGCATCTACTGTTTCTATGGTTTGATCAGCTCCTGGGACAGGCATTAGTATCTCTTCAGAACACCTTGATTCCAAACAGAATAGTCCCACCATGGTGACTTTGTGATGTCTGCCAGCCATGGTTTCAAATATTTGGCTTTTTTTTGCCTTTGTACTTTGCATGTTTTCCTGCTTTGGATATATGTGTTATTCTCCATAATTTTCTAAAAACGTGTGTTATTTTGTATCACTTCAGAAATTTGTTTGCAATATAAATTATTTCTTTGTTTCATATTTCTATTATTTCTTTGCTTTTATACAACCTGTTAATGAAAACATTATACATGTATATACACATATCACAAATAGGTTTGTATGTATATATCATTCTTTAGGAAATGTTAAATTTATAAAGTTGCAGGCTGAGTGTATACCTTATTTGGTCTAGTGCTTTTCTAGAATGGACAATGTCATGGGTTTGGTCTCCAGTATCACATGGTAGTGTTTACCTATAAACCCATGATCAGTAGATCAAATGTAGCCTGCACTATTTCCCCCAGGAATCATTGGTCAGTATCCAGGAGAGCAAATGGAACAGAAGTGATGAAGTACATCAGTAATAATATCATTAGGAACAGCTGTGGGGATACAGATTAATTCTACTTGATTTAATTCCAGGATTTCATAGTATTGGGTATGGGGGTGAGAGTAGGAATATCCAGGATGAGCAACTGTGATTAGCTGAAGGTTTAAGGTACTGAGATGCCTTATAAAGATGTAGAGGCTTTCCAGGAACCTCAGGTGCTATCTGAATAAGTACTTATTGGGGGACAAAAAGAACCTAACTAAGACTATGTAACATGCTATAAGTAGAGGTGTGTGGGAGTTAAAGTCGGTGAAGGGAAAGCCCAGCAAGAAATTAGTGTCTTCTATTTTGTGCTGAAACCTGAAGGCTATCTGAACAATGGTATGCTTGAATCTTAATTAGTAAGATTTTCCCACAGGCTATATAAAACAGTGTCTTAAGCATATAGAGAAATATTATAAAACTTAAATGGATGATTTATGTGGAATATACACATAACATATGTAAAACTTTGATCTTTGATTTTTCTCACATGCCAGAGGTTCAGATGATATTTCTACAGCAAGTAAATGAATAAATAAATGAATTAATTTTTACAAACTGTGTTTCTCCAAGTTTACAGTTCAAATTAATCTTTTCCCAAATATATTAAAACTGACTCAAGGCAAATTTTCACATGAGTGGTGTACTTGTGTTTTAAAAATCTTTATGTGTGTTTGCTGCTAAATTTCAATTGCAAAGTCATTCAGGTGGCAGACAATGCCTAGGGACAAAACTAAGACTGTCCTCCTTGACAGCAAAATCTTCTAAAGTGTATTCTTCCTGTCAATGCGAGGGAACACAAGTCTCCAGTCCACATTTTAGGTTTAAATTCCCCTTGTTCCTGAAATGGGATACTTAAGAAAGGACAAAACTCTGTTCAATACTTGACCATCCTCTTTATGTGGCTGCTCAGTGTTGTAGCCATAAGGGTAAGATGCCTGAATGGATAGGAGAGCTCAGAAATTCATCTGGCTTTGTTTTGTGCACATAATGTCTTCAAAGTTCACTAAAGAGAAGCTTAAGTGTCACTAAAGGCTACTGACTAAAAGTTTGGCAGTACCCATGGCAGTATTCATGGCTGTCACAATCCCAAACACAAGTATTGAGTGAGCATTGTCTACATCCTATCCTAAAAAATACATCAATCAGGTGGCTTCTCAATCAGTTGGTATCAGCTCTTGAGGACATTATTCTACTTCTGCGGAGTAACAGTACAGTAAGCTGGCTTGGATGAACTTTCAAGAGAAATTCATAGTTCAACAGTAAAAGCAATAAAACTGGAGAGATGAATAAGTAGGTGAAAAGCCTGTCAAAGAGGTATGAAAGCCTGAGTTCAGATCCTGAGGATTCCCAGGAAAATATACTCATTATAATGAGAAAGAGTGGAAATAGGAAGATCCCTGGGGCTCATTGGCTATCTATACAAGGACAATCATTGACCTCTCATTTCAGTGGGTGATTATGTCTCAAAATATATAAAGGCAGTATGGTGAAACATAGTTTATGCCACTTTATTTTTTACCTGTGGCATCTACAGTCATGTCCACATACATACATGCACATATATTTGCCAAACAAAAGAAAAGCTAGGATATAGCAGTAATAATAGGAAGATTATACATCACTTTTGATACACAGACTTCTTATGGCAGCATGTGTCATGGTAGATAACTAACCCAGTGTCAAGCATAATGGCTGGATCTGTCTTTCCTTCTCACTGGCCATTATTTTAGCATTGAGAAGCAGTTTAATTATTTTCTTGTAAAGTTGAATACGTTTGAGAGTAATCCCTTCAACAGTAGAACTCATTCTGGAAAACAATTTTCCAAAGTCAGTTATCCTGAAGAGTGGGTAATTTAATACACAACACACACATACACTTTGCCCATTTATTATACCCTATAATTATGTTTGTAGATGATTACTTGTTTATTTTCTTACTTTTTAATGGAAATTAAACTCTGATGACTGGAGATGATTTAATGTTCTCTAAGAAAGGAACTCCCACCCACTTATTCCACAGATAATTTGTTATGGTTTTGGACTGCTGACTTTAAAGAAGTATAACATGTTACAAACACTTGCTTATGTGCAGGATTAACTCTAGGGGTGTGTGTGTGTGTGTGTGTGTGTGTGTGTGTGTGTGTGTGTAGTCATGTGTGGATTTATATCCATGTACTTGATTGTGGAGAGCTGAAGTAAACAATGGGTGCTTTACCTCAGAACCTCTCAATTATTGTAGTTTTTGTTTGTTTGTTTGTTTGTTTGTTTGTTTGCTATGAATTGGGACACCACTGGTTGACTGGAACTCTCTAATTAGGCTAGTTAGTTGGCTAGTGAGATTCAGCTGTTTTTGTTTTGTGTACATTATGTCTTCAAAGCTCGCTAACGAGAAGCTTAAGTGGCACTAAAGCCTACTGACTAAAGATCCTGACATCTCTGAATCTCCAGAACAAGGATTTTAAGAGCATAACTCAGACCAAAGATTTTACATGACTGCTTGGGAAGGCACAGAAATCCTAATGCATAGCAAGTACTTTACCGAGTGAGCCATCTCATCTTTTTTGGAACTTCCTACTGTATACTCATTCAAGGTTTCTGAATGCCTGTAAAGTTATTTATTCAACTATGCGTGATGAACAAAAATTTTAATGGAGGTCAGAATGAATTTGATATAACAGTCAAGTGCAGTGTTGGGTCAATATAGATATCTTAAGATTTGAATTGCCTACAGTCATAGCTTCTGAAGGTAAGAAATTTGAATAATTCTGGTACAGGAAGCTTCCAGATCTATTGATACTTCATTTCCAGGATTATTGTGCTCCCAACCACCAGTAACTACAGCTCTAGAGAATCCAGTTCCTTCTTCTGGACTACATAGATGTCAGCTCATATAGACATACATATAATTTAAAACAAAAAAATAAAGTATAGATATTGATGAATTTCCAATTATATTCCTCTTAGCCCTTTATACCTACTTTATTTATAAATAAAATGAGCCAATGATATGATTTAGAGAGTATGTGTGCTTCCTGCCTGTCCACACAACTTAATATTGATCCATAGAACCCATGCATCAACTGCAGCAAGATGTCCTCTGTCTTTCATAGAAAAATTCCTCCAACAACATATACACACTAAATAAAAATAAACCAGTAAATAAAAGTCAAACTGGAAGTTATCAATCATCACTTTCTTTTGCAACCTCCATAGTGTGTACATTATTAGGTAAGGTCTCAGTTTTTCAAACCCTTATAAGCAAACTTTCAACAATGTTGTAAATAGACAACGGAATGACTGTCTTATAGGGCCATTCACTACAGAACAAAGTGTACAATGATGGCTTCTTTGCTGCTGAGAGATTTGATGTCATGTCTTAGTTCTTATTTCATTTGAAGCAGAAGATGTTTTCTGTGCCACGAGTTCAACACAGCATAAAAACTGGGCCCCAGGATAGATGTTGTTTTCTGTATCCAACATGAATAGCATACCCTAATGTTTCTTATGCTTACCTTCTTATAGCCATATAATCGACAAGAAGAAACTAAACGAATGCAAGTTTATTTGGGTTCATTATTTGTGGTCCATCATGGTAAAGAGGGCATGGGGCATGAGGGTAAGCCAGCTGATCATACTGAATCCATAGTCAGGACACTGGTGATGAGACAGCTACCTCATTTTTCCTTTTATTTAGTGTGTGAATCCAGATACTGTGATGCTGACACCTACATTAGTGGTTATCTTACATCTTCAGTCAATCATCTCTGAAAATACTCTCAAAAACTCATCAACTTTTTTTTTTTACCACCCTACTATGTGTTCCTTAGTACAATCAAATGGATCAAATAAAACATCACTTATATCCTTCATCCTCTTTACTTTTCACTGTTGCTTTTTCTTCTCCATTTGTGTAATTTCTTTAGACTTTGGACTCATCTTTATTCTTTTTTCAAATACATAAAGAGCTTCATTTCACTGTCCCTTTGGCATTTTTTAAATCTTTCCCAGACACCAAGTAGCTTCTTACAATCTTTCCACTAGTCTTTCAATTTTTTAATTATTCAGATGCTATACAAGTGATGTTGTCGATCCTATATACCTTTACATTATAGGTAAGATCATTAGCATTGCCTATTAGAAACCTTCTTCCTTATATACTTAAAGACATCATCCCTTGACCAGTACTGAGTTCCCTTCTGTTCCAATAGCTCTATTACTTTCTCAGTGTCATCAAAATGAATGAGCCATTGTCCCTGCCTTTAAGTGCCTCACAATTTAGAACAGTAAGATTGGTAGGTTTGAGAGGGGATCATTATAACATTGTCAGGAACATTTGAACATTGAAGCCACCAGCATTGTCTGAGCCTGCACTTGTTATTGATCTCAAAGTGGCTGGAAGTTCAAAAGGCTTTATAGATCTATTAGACTATGTATTGCAGGTTTCTGGTGTCTTATTCAAGGAGCTGAAGTACAAACAAGGAAATAGCAAGGAAATTTCATTCAGAAGCAATCTAACAGTATAGATCAGAAATACTCTACTAAGAGCAACTGCAAACCACATGACAGTTTTTGTTATTGTCTGGAGGCTCTTTTCTCGGTTAAAGAGAAAGATTTGTTTAGTATGGGATATATATTGGTGATTTCTTTGTTTTGGTTGACAGGCTTGGATTAGTTATGACTTTGTTTCATCTTGTTTTAATCACATTTTTCATAGGCATAGGATAGTAAATGGAGGCTTTTTTGTGAAAGTTCACTTTGAGAATATATTCACTTCAAATCAATCAAGAAAAGATAGATTAACTGCCTGAATCTCCCAGTTACATTCCTGGAAGTTTTAAATTAATCTAGAGCATCAATGTAGGACTGTCAAGAAGAAAGTTTCCTTCAGTATTTAACTAGAGTATCCTGATGCAGGTAGGATCTTCAGTTGCTAAGCACACTGTTAGGAAAATAGTATGTGTATAATGTGTGTACAAGTCAGGTTCAAGCTTACTAAGTACATTGATAAAAGAGGAGTATCTATTTAGATCAAAGTGTGAAGTGCCATGTTACTAAGCAATTCTTTATATTTGCTTTGAATGCAAATACTATCATATATAATTGTCTTTCAAAATTTTAAAAACAAATGTTCCAGAAAACTCAAAAAAGTAAATGATGAATTCTCATAAAAACTTAGTCTTCTATTCCTCCTAGATTAGTTTACATATGCATTTACATCTAATTTTTGTTTCCAGAGTACAAGGACAAGTGCCTCTGTATGGGGTCCACAGACTAGGATCACACTTGTGGTTTCTTGAGAGTCATTGGATGAGATGTAAGATGGGAACAGCTAGAAGAAATTGAGTCTGTGTGGCTATGTTAGGAGGGAATAGAGAAGCTAGTATCCTGTAGCCTGTCTGCAGAATAATGACAGAAACTTAAGTATTACAAAGGAGGAGGGCAAAAACAGACGATAAGAAATAACAAATGTCAGGCTCATTTGGCCAAATTCTATCTGGAATGATTAGACAGATACCATGTATGTCTCACAAATTGCCTGTGCTGATGGTCAGAACCACAGAAACACTTATTACCTTAAGTAGTAATTATTTTTCTAAAGATTTATGTTCTCTCTCCCTCCCTCCTTCCCTCCCTCTCTCCCTCCCTCCCTCCATCTCTCAGTCTTTAGCTCTGTCTCTCTTTCTCTGTCTCTCTCTGTCTCTCTGTCTGTCTGTCCATCTCTCTCTTTCCCTCCCTCCCTCCCTCCTTCCCTCATTCCTTCCCTCTCTCCCTCATTCCTTCCCTCCCTCCCTCCCTCCCTCCCTCCCTCCCTCCCTCCCTCCCTCCCTATCTCTCTTTCTATGTGTGTGTGTATGTATGTAGTTGGTACAGTGCTGGAAGAGGCCAGAAGGGAGTGTCAGATTCCCTGGAGCTAGGGTCACAGACTGTTGTGAGCTACCCAATCTGGGTGCTGAAAATCAAACTCCAGGTTTCTCCAGCAACAGTGTGTTCTCTTAACCACCAAGACATTCCTCTAGCTCAAAAGAATTTCCCTGTTCCATTTTTGAGCTGCTTCTTTCTTCCTGGAGTAACTTCAGTCTCTATTATAAAATTAACCTTAAGGGCACCTCACCTTTAGAATCTGATAAGCTGGTTAAGTACTAAAATGTTAACAGTCTAAGGGAGGAAACTTGATTAAATCAAGACAATGGGTATCGAAAAGGACAGTTTCAGAGCTACTCCTACTGTAATTTCTACAGTATCTCTGCTATAATCTCAGTCTTCAGCATCTCCCCCCCCCTTTTTTTTTATCTAGCAGGAATCCTTTCAGCTGGATTGTGATAAATTCCATGAAACTAAAAATAACCATAAATGCAGGATACTGAGGCCTATTTAACAAGCTCCCAACTCCACACTCCTGGCCTGTCTTCTGGGTCCCCAATCAACATCTCAAATCATTACAATTTACAAACAATATCTGGGGAAGCCAGGTTCTTTTTTACCTATCTCCTAAGATCATTTGTCCCTTCATCAGAGAGAGCAAAATTCCCATTGCAAAGCAGTGTATTAGAGCACTGTGATGATTAATATTGACAGTTTACAGTAGGTAGAACATTACAGGAACTAAGCCTCTGGCCTTGCCCATTATGGAATATCTAAATTAGACTAGATTCTCGGATACCTGTGAGGGATTATGTGTGTGTGTGTGTGTGTGTGTGTGTGTGTGTGTGTGTGTGTGTGTATTGTTGATTCGGAAGACCTACTTTAACTCTGGGCAGCACCATTCTATGGGCTTTGGTTCCAGACTGAATAAAAAAGATAATGAACCTAATACAGAATTCACCTCTCATCCCTTTAACCCTCTGGTTCCTGACTGTGGATACAATGCAAACAGTTTCCTCAGTCTTCTGGCATTTTGTCTCCTCTACCATGATAGGGCAGCTCCTTTGAGCTGTGAGTTAAGGTGAGCCTTTTAATCCTCAATTAACATTTTTTAGGTATTCTGTCAGAGCAACAACATACTGAATTACTACAACTTTCATAGGAAGGAGAAGTGTATTCTGGGAAATAATTCCAAAATCTAAGGAACAGTATCCTTGACTGGAAGGAAGAAGCAGTGAGGCAGAATGCCAGCATTCTTTTTTGTGAAAAAATGAAGCCTAGTGATGTCTGTGAGACTTACCAAGGACACACACATTATCAGCACTTTTCCTTCCTGTTCCCTTTTCATTTTTTCAATATATTGCAAAAAGGCACTTTTCCTTTTCATATTTCTATCTCTGTTTTTCCTATCTGAAAGAGCAGAGGAAGCATGAAAACACAAATATAATAGAGAAACAATATGTCAACTGCTTTCAAGCATGCCAGAAATTGTTTGAATTGAAATCATGACTTAAACTTTAACAGCTTTGATGATTTGTTCTTCCTTAGTTTTTGCTTTATTGCTTTGCTCCCAATAACCTTTTCATCCCATTATCTGTGGCTTCACTTTTAAAACCACAGGCATTTGAAAAAAAGTAACTGTTCTGTACACTGGCTATATAAATTTATTTGTAAAAATATATTTTTAACATCATATATGTATATTCACATGTCTTTGTGTATGTGTGTGTGTGTGTGTGTGTGTGTGTGTGTTTGTGTGTTTGTCCTGTATATAGGGACTAGAGAATCAATTTGTAGGAGTTGATTGCATCCTTCTAGTATGTTGGTTCTGAGAATGGAACTCAGGTCATCATGCATGACCTTTACTGATGAGTTATCTTCCCAACTTGAACATAAGCCTATACTAATTCCCACATGTACTGTATTTCCAAAATAGAATTATAATTATGGCATAATCTGAGATCTATTTTTTCATTCCCACTATGGTCCAATCTTATTGGAGTTTTTGTGCAGAAGCTTATCATATATTTTACAGATTCCTGGATTTAATTAAGGCTTATAATATGCATGCACATGCGTACACATATTCCTCAAACAGATATCATTCTAGAGATAATTTTTAAACAAACTCTTGTGGCAAAAGGGGATGTACAACATTAAATTTGAATCTAGGATTCCCTGATATGTCACTTTCAAACACATGTCTTTACCAACAGATGTATTTGGGAAGGCAGATGTGAGAGCAACTCTGGAAACACAGTCAGCTACTCCTCTGTAGATGAAATTTACACCTATAGAAGTATCATTTGTAAGAATTCCGCCCCCCCCTCAGTATTATGGGAATAGGAACAAATTTAAATTACTTGAGATTCAGCAATGAAAATTCCATGGCAAAAGGCCACCTTCAGAACAAGTCTCATTTGTGTACTTTGCAATGCCTGCCATCATTTCACTTCTCTTGCTTGAGAGCTGTTATGAGGCTAAATATATTTTATTACTCCAGGTCCTGTGTTATTGACTTGTCACTATTTGGATGAAAGAATATCTTCATTCTTAGAAAGATTGATAATTATTTTAGCTGAAATAAACCTATAGTAACCAAATTAAAGAATGGAATCTACTTCTCTATGTCCTTGCCTGATTTCTTAAGGGTGAATCTAGAGGAAATAACAATGGTGTAAAGGACCTAGCAGGCAGCCTCTCTTTTCCTTCACAGAATTCCCACCACCTACTGTAGGTCCTACAACATGACATGAGGTTGAGCTGCATCTGTCCACCTTTCTAGGTCATAACATAGGAAAGAATATATATATGTCTTAGTTTGTGTTTTATTGCTGTGAAGAGACACCATGGCAATGGCAATTCTTATAAACAAATGCATTTAGTTGGGGCAATCTTACAGGTTCAGAAGTTTGGCCAGATATCATCATTGTGGTATGATTAGCTTGTGTGGCAGCTGGGAGGCAGTTATCATGTTGAAGAAGGAGCCAAGTGTTCTACATCTGGATTAGTGCTTAACAGGAAGAAAGAGTGAGACACTGGTCCTAGGCTTAGCTTTGAAACCTCAAAGCCCATCTCCAGTGACACACATCCTACAAACCTACCCCTCCTATTGTGACTTTTTAAGCATGCAAATATATGAGCTTATGGGGATTAAATTTTTTTCAAGCCACCACAACACAGCTATTTCTTTCCTTTTGTCTTTTTCCATTTAGATACAAACCACAGACTAACTATGGTTTTAAATTCTCTGACTAAATGTAATGGCTAATCTTGGTTTTCAGGTAGCTTGAATCACATATCCAAACTACTGGATACCTATTGGAAATTTTCTCTGATTACTGTGTGTGAAGCAGGAAAATATACCCTAAATCTGGGCCATACCTTCTAGTGCCAGCCCACATAAACATGAAAGAATAAAAGTTTTCTTTTTTGCCTGATTACTTTGCTTTTGCTTATCTATTCTTTTGCTGCAACTCCTCCACTGATGCCAGAACCAGCTTCTTTAAATTTCCATTATAAATTAAGTCAGTAGTTCTGCAGGACTCTGGTGCCAGACTAGGACAGCTGAGACTTCCAGTCTTATGGATTGAACAACTATAGGATTCTTGGATTTCCATGCATAAACTAGTTTGTGAACTGTAAGCCAGTGTAATAAATCCCATATATAAATGTATCAGTTCTGCTTGAATAGCAAACCTGATTAACTCAGTAATGCTTTGAGGTTTCTTTCTTAATCTAAGGCTGCTACCTACCCCTGCACCTTGCTGTCTTCTCTTATCTTCCATGCTTCTTTTCCATTCTCCTCCTCTAGGCAACTTCAATGTTTCTAGCATGCTGCCTTGGTTTTTCTCTTTAAACTCTGTTAACTGATCTACAGGTTTCAGTTTGATCTCATTCTTTGCCCTAAAATTTCCATTTGTGTCCATTTTAACTTCTTACATTACTGAAACTAACTTCCCTTAAAAGAGATATTGGCTTTGCTGGAAAACCCCAAGATTTCCTGTAATATTTCTTTTTTGAGTAGGCATCAGGCATGAAAATGACTGAGCTAGGACAGGGATGTAGGCTCAGATATTTTGGCCATCCTGATAGGCCTTAGAAATAGTGATCACAGGAGTGATCACAGGACTCTTCTTATTGTTCTGCATGTTCCTTGACTATCTGGGTTTATTGTCTTGCTTGTTACTTGGCTATTTGCATCTATTGTATTGCTAGTTCTTCAGCCTAGAACTGACCTTAATATTTACATGTAATTTAAATAGTATAAAAGCAAAAAAAAAAAAAAAAAGGAGAGATGGGATAGGGGAATAATGGGGGGGGGATTGGGAAAGGGGATAATATCTGAAATGTAAATAAATAAAAGATCAAATTAAAAAATATTTTTTCATTAGCTGTACAATTAACCTGTTCCTGAATCCCTAGATTACATCAAGATTTGCAGGAAAAAAAAAAGCATGCTGAATTATTACAAGCATGAAGGTGTCATGAGAAAGTGAATACTCACAGATAACAATAAGATGTAGGAACTTCTGAACCTTTTGTATGAGTCAGTGAAGCTGGGGATGTCAGCAGTGATACAGAGAAAAATAACTTTATTGCTTGAGTTTTAGGCCAGTGGCCTGACTGGGGGCACCAACAGATTAAAGTCAGATACACTTCCAAAAAGAAAATCAATGAAAAAAATCAATAATGGAACTGAAAGAGTTTATTTTGCTGCAATACACAGGGAGGACACATGTAATGACTGACTTGCAGTTTGAAAAAAAAAAAGAACAAAGCAAATTTCTGTTATTAGAATTGTGAGGGTCAGAGTCTCAGCTCTGTCAGTGCTATCAAGCCAGACTTGACAGTCAACCTTCAATAGTCTAATTACAAAGTCAAAGTGAAACTTAGAAATAAATAAATGTACTCAATGTTTCAGACTGTTTAGTTACAGAAGGAACTGACCAGTAGACCCCCAAAATAGGATGTGAAGAACAATATGTGGTAGGCACCCTAGTTGGACCACAAAGTGCTGTAGATCTACAAAATAGTGTTTAGGGAAGAATAGATGCTAATGATCTCTAAATGTCCACCAAAAGCAATCTTAGGGTCCTGTTTAGTAGAGATTGCACACAATACTGCTACCTTTTCCCCTATGAAACTTTTCAACTTCATAGATACTTACACTCCTATATACATATTCTTGCACTTTACACATCTGTTTATAACAGAAAGAGTTATGGACAAAATAGGTTTCCAAGTAAAGCATATGCCTCTTTTCTAGAAAGGAGCACCTTGGGGGAACAAATGATGACAGAATGTTTAAGAGAAGAATATAAATACTGAGCATGTCATGGTGGATGCTCTTGGTGCTTTGGTAGGAACTATCTTTGTCTATGTGGGTAGCCATGGTTCCTTCTCTATTCCAGCTAAACATTGACTGTTTGAATTATTGCTGTATCTAGTATGACATCTTTTCTCTTGTGAGTACATTAAAACAAGACTGATGTTGAGGGAGAGAGGTTACATTGGGAAAAGGAACAAATACCTCCAGTTTGCCTCCCAGTCTATATTCAAACGCAAAAATTGGGGTTGAGGTTTATTCATAGGTAAGCTGTCCCACAGGAATGTCTGGTCCATTCCATCAATAATCTCAGTCTTTCCAGTAACATGATCTGACAAGTTGTAACTCTTTCTATGTTAGATATGGTCCTCCATATGAGTACCATCCAAGAGCCTCAGACTTTCCTTCTTCTTAGCATAAGATTCCATCAGAGACTTTAACTTCTTGGGGTACTTTTTATCAATAGCTGATAGCTCTAGAGAGTGGTAAAACTGTCTCTTTCAAATAAAACCATTCCTTCCAGGATAGCTAAAATCTGACATGATTTGCACAATTGAGCATTACCTTAGAACTAGTTACAGGGTGACATTGGGGCCAAGAAACACACTATGCTTAGGTAAAACTTAGTTCAGTATATTGTAGAATATTTTTCTGTCAGATCTATGGCTCTGGAATTTGAAGTAAACTTGGAAAAAGAAAAACTCAGAAAAGAGCAGACTAATGAAAGATCTGTGGAGTCACTTAGAGAACTATAGATTTTAGAAGGGTATAGAAAATAGTTGTATATAAATGTATATAAATGTCATCTACAGTCTCCTGAGGTGAGCATTTCAATCTTTACTGAGAGTTAATCTTTCTAGAGGTAGCAAAGAACCCTCAGAGACACCATTTCTAACTTTTGGAAGAAAGAAAAGAGGCAGGGTGGGGGTATGTAGAAGGTTAGAGACCTTGCTTCATAGACTAATTTATTCACTTCAAATTGCTCAGCATGTACATGTACCACACATTTAGACACTGTTTTTGGAGCTCTAAAATAACAAATATTTTGTCACCATGATCTGGAATGGTCAATGACTTAATCAGTTTTATTTCTGTTAAGAGAGATGATGGCCAACAGAACTCTCTTAAAAACAAAACAAAACAAAACAAAAAAAACAACAAAAAACAATTTATTTGTGGACTTGCTTGCATTTTCAGAGTTGATCCTATTATCATGGTGTGGAGCACAGCATCAGGCTGGCAGGTTTGGGAATGGAGAAGTGTGGATCAGCATTCCACAGAGAAGTAACTGAGAGCTACATCCTCATTCACAGGCAGCGGGAAGAAAAAAAGATTCTGGGCTTGATATAGGCTTTTGAACCTTCAAAGCGCACCCCTAGTGACATACATTTTCCAACAAGACCACACTTTCTATTCCTTTAATCCTTTTATGTAGTGCCTCTTCCTGGTGACTTAAGAATTCAAATACATGAGCTTAAGGGGGGGCATTTATATTCAAATTACCAGTCCTGGTTCTTTAATAGAATTGAGAAACTAAGCACATTTTATGCTAGAAACTGTAAAGTAAAAATATCATTGGCTTGTCATTGTTATTATGTTTCTATGTTTCTTTCTTTACATACTTTATAGCATCTTAGACTTATTTTAAGGTATTTTGAATATTTGTGTGTGAATGTGAGTTATTAGAAATGAAAGAAAATCACACCTTATAATAATGACTCTAGAAGGCTCACTGACTGATTAGAGCTTCATGATTATGAACAGCTGGAATGTCACAGACCCAGAGCCAAATTATTTTGGGCTATTATTAGTCCTCTTAGTAGCCATTCAGTCACCATGCTTTTGTATGACAAAGTAGTTTTCAATGATCATGTTAACCCTCTTGAATATTTAGCTACATAACAGAATTTATCTTTTACCAACCCCCAAACTAAGAACATCACCAGAGAAAATCCACATCCTATATCAGAGATTTGCAACATTTTATTTTATTTTTTAACCTGCCTTCCTGGCCACTTTAAATAGTGTATTTAAAATGAGCATTGATTTATGGCTTACATTTGAACAATGACTATCAATGTTCATGCAAACATCTCTATATTGATGTATTATTCCTGGCAATTTAAATCCATGGCCTTTGGTCAAGCATCCTCAATTATGACAACCATGTTTGACTGCCAATGTGGGATGGGCCTTGAACCACTTGGATTATATCTATATGTTGAGGTGTTTTTTTTGTTTTTTGCTTTTTTTTTGTATCAGAAAATTCCTTACGCCTTTTACTTTCACAGGTTGGAAGACTCGGTTGGTGGGGTCTTCCCTTGAAATCACCCTCCACTTTGTTCCAGTGCTTAATGAAACTAATCCCCTTAACAATTACAGCCTCTTTCAGGACACATCTCAGCCTTAACATTAAGTGGTCTTTTATACTCTAAACTATATGAATTGTATTTCTTTCTGCCTGACTTGCTTTTTTCATTATAGACCCATATAAGAAAACTCAGTAAGAAGAATTGAACAGATTTAATATTATGTAGTCTTGAAAATTCTTCCAACAAAACGTATTTGTTTAATTTTGGGTTTAGTCACAGGGAAATTCTTAGTAAAAGGACAAAAAGAAAAAAAAAACCAACAGCCAGATTATTTGGCAAAGTATCACAGGAGGCATGTTCCAGTTTCTAATATGTTCCCCTCTGAAACTTATTGAGCCAGACCTTTACTATCCACATTTATCTTAGTCTCCCATGCTTCTATTAGACCATCCCAATATCCTCTGCTTACAGGACTCAACCATTTTTTTTAGCTCAGAGTTCCAAATTCTTCCACATTCTTCCCAAAACAGCATGGACAGAATATTCAGAGGAAAACAATAATCCACATACCAAGCTCTTAAATTTCTGTTCTGCAATAAAATATAATGACAAAAATTAGACTCATTAAAATAATAGCTTATTTTCACTTTTAGTTTCAAAATATGAATCCTTCATGGCAGGTGGAAACCATGTTAGCAAGAGGCAAGTTCAGTAGAGAGACTAGGAGGCTGAGAGATCACATCTTCAATTATTTAAAAACCAATACAAGACTGGAAGTGAGGGGAAGCTATGAGCTCTCAAAGCACAACACTAATGACTTTTTCCATGAAGATCATACCACTGTCTGAAACAACAACAACAAATGAAGACCATGTGTTCAAATACCCAATACATAATTATCACTTAAACTATAAAATACTTTCAAGTGTGAAACGAAAATTTGAAGGAATTAATTTAAGATACCATTAACTTTGACTAACACTGAAGTTAAGAATATTATTAGATATGTTTCCAATCTGTAGGTTGTCAATTTTTCCATGTCCTTTGCCTTAGAGAAGCATTCCAGTTTCATGAGGTTACATTTAACAATTCCTGATCTTAGAGCATGAGCCGTTGGAGTTCTGTTTAGAAAATTTCCCACTGTGCAAATGAGTTCAAGGCTTTCTATTAGGTTCAGTGTATCTGACTTTATGTTGAGGTCCTTGATCCACTTAGAATTGAGTTCTGTGCAAGATGACAAATATGGGTCTATTTTCATTTTCTACATATAGAGAGCCAATTAGAACTGCACCATTTATTGAAGATGTCTTTTTTTTTTCATTCTATATTTTTGGTTTATTTGTTAAAGATAAAATGTCTGTAAGTGTGTGGTTTTATTTTTGGATCTTCAAATCTATTTCATTGATCAACATGTCTGTCTCTGTACCAATGACAAGCAGTTTATCACTATTGCTCTGTAGTATAACTTGATGTCAAGGATGTTGATTCTCCCTGCAGTTCTTTTATTATTAACAATTGTTTTTGCTCTTCTGGGTTTTTGGCCTTTCCAGATGAATTTGAGAATTGCTCTTTCCATGTCTTCGAAGAACTATGTTGAGATTTTGATGGGGATTGCATTGAATCTGTAGAATGCCTTTGGTAGGATAGTCATTTTTACTATTTTCACTAACCCCACATCTGTAGAGGGCTAATATCCAAAATATATAAAGAATTGAAGAAGCTAAACACACACACACACAATCAAAAAATGGGATATAGAACTAAACAGAGAATTCAAAACAGAGGAATCTCAAATGACTGAGAAGCAGCTAAAGAAATGTTCAAAGTCCTTAGTGATCAGAGAAATGAAAATCAAAACAACCTGAGATTCCACCTTACACCAATCAGAATGGCTAATATCAAAACCTCAGGTGACAGCATATGTAGGCAAGGATGTTGAGAAAGAGGAAGACTTCTCCATTGCTGGTGGGATTGTAAACTAGTACAACCACTCTGAAAATAAATCTGGAGTTCCTCAGAAAATTGAAAATAGATCTATCTGAAGACACAGCAATACTACTCTTGGGAATATACCCATAAGATGCCCAAACTGGTCACAGGGGCACTTGTTCCCTTATGTTCATAGCAGCCTTGTTTGTGATAATCATAAGCTAAAAACAACCCAGTTGTTGCACGACATAACAATGAATACAGAAAGCATTGGTTCATTTACACAATAGAATATTAGTCAGCTAATAAAAATGAGGACATCCTGAGTTTTGCAGGCAAATGGATGGAACTAGAAAATATCTTCCTGAGTGAGGTAACTCAGACCCAAAAGGAAATGCATGGTATGTAATTACAAATAAGTGGATATTAGCCAAAAAATAAAAAAATAAAAAAAGTATAGAATACCCAAGATGCAATCCACAGAACTAAAAAAGGTATCAAACTGAACAGCCCAAATGAAGATTCCTGAATCCCACCTGGGAAGGAGAAGAAAAAATCACAAGAGGGAGCGAGGGAAGGACCTAGGTAGGAAAGGGGACAGTGACAGGGAAGAAGGGACATGATCTGGTATTGAGAGGGGGAAAAGAACTGAACTGAAGACCTAATGGTCAGCAGAAAGAATAAACAGGCATCATTGAGAGGTAGGAGGTAGGAGGAACCTCCAGAATGTACTAGAGAGCTGGGAGGTGAGAGACTCTCAGAACTCAAAGGGAAGTACCTTAAATGAAATGCCCTAAAGTGGGGGATAGGGAACTTGTAGAGCCCACCTCAAGTAGAAAGACAGGACATCAGTTGAGGGATAGGGTTTCCATCCCACAGTCAAAACTCTGATCCATAATTATTCCTGTCTGAAAGAACTCGAGGGATGGAAGTGGAGAGAAGCCTGAGGAAAAGGAAGTCCAGGGAAAGGACCAAAGTGGGATCCAGCTCAAGGGGATGTCCCAAGGCCTGACACTATTGCTGAGGCTATGGAGTGCTCACAAAAAAGAGACCTATCATGAATACCCTCTGAAAGACCCAACAAGCAGCTGAAAGAGTCAGATGCAGTATTTGAATCCAATCAATGGACAGAACCTCCTGACCCCTGTGGTTGAATCAGGGAAAAGCTGGAAGAAGCTGAATAGGACAGTGACCCTGTGGAGGACCAGCAGTCTCAATTAACCTGGACCCTTGAGAACTCTCAGACACTGGACCACCAACCAGGCAACATACACCAATGAATATGAGGCCCCTGACATACATACAACAGAGGACTGCCAGGTCTAGGTTCAGTTTGAAGTGTACCTAAACCTCAAGGGACTGGAAGCCCTAGGGAGTTCAGAGGTCTGGTGGGGTTGGGTACTGGTGGTGGTGGTTGGATTGGGAAGTGGAACCATCCTTTTGGAGACTGGAGTGGGGAGGAGGTATGGGATGGGGAACATTCAGTGGGTGGACCAGGAAGAGGATAAAATCTGGAGTGTAAAAAAAAAAGATTAAATAACATTTAAAAAGAAAAGAAAGCAACAAGAATATTATTAGATAATATCTAAAACCTAGAATTTTTCCCAGTTTACTATAACTAGCCTAACGGGTTTCCATCAAGATATTTAAAATGTCTTGACTTATGACTTTTTTTTTGTATCTCTATAAGGCATTACAATGCTTCTACATAAATGTCCATTTCAGATAGGTTATCTTAGCCAAAATATCTGATACTTATAATTCTGAATACATATCAGTGAAATTATGTTCACATAATTCAGAATGCATTACTCATTTTTGTGTGTTTTTATTATATATTTTTATTATTTCTTTATCTAAATCCCAAATCATGTATAAATTTCTACATTGAAACTTGAGATTCAGGTTAATCTGAATCTATGTGAGTCAAAATCATTCATATTCCACTTAAGTTAAATAATCTCATCCCTTTAACATGAGAATGATGAAAGACTTAAATCTACATTATATCATTATGCAAGGCTTCATTATTGTGTAATGAATATTCAAAGTACAGACCAGAAGAACATCCCCCTTCCCTTGACAGTCAAACACAGATATTACTTTATGTTCTGACATATGCTTAAATACCCTAGACCTTGTAAGAGTAAGAGAGTACAGACAAGTTCATATACTTGTTGGTCTGAATATATGTCTGGGAGGCAATTTATACCCTACCTTTAACCACATCAGTATTTTTCACAGAAGTATTTTAATACATCTACATAAATTCCTATTTCAGATAGCTTGTTTTAGCCAAAATAACAGATAATAATGAATCTAAATACACATAAATGGAATTATGTTTAAATAATTCAGAATTCATTACTCTATTTTGTACGTTTTTAATAATTTATTTATTTTTACTCCAAATGCTGTCTCCCTCCCAGTCCCCCTCACAGAGAATTGACCCCAATCTGGCCTACTCTTCACCTCTAAAAAGACATTTCAGATATCCCCCCTACCCTGATGCATCATGTCTCTTCACAATTTTGAACATCCTGTCTCACTAAGGCTAGACTATGGCAGCCATCTCTACTCTATGTGCCAGGGGCTCTGGACCAGCCCATGTATGCTCTTTGGATGTTCTCTGGGTCCCTGGGAGAACTGAGGGGTCCATGTTAGTTGACACAGTTGGTTTTCCTGTGGGGTTGCCATCTTTTTGAAGGTCTACAATTCATTCAATAAGTGATCCATAGGAGTCAGAGACCTCTCTCCAACATTTTTCTATGATTATTTGCATCTGTCTCAGTCAGCTGTTTGGTGGAGCCTCTCATAAGGCCTCAATGGAAGGCTCCTGCGTGTAAGCAGAACATAGCATCATTAATAATGTAAGAGTTTGGTCCCTGCCCATGGGATGGGTCTCAATAAGGGCCAGTCACTGGTCAGCCATTCCTTCAGTCTCTGCTCCATTTTTGTCCCTGCATTTCTATTAGTTATTGCCTAATTTTGGTCAAAAGTTTTATAGGTGGGTTAGTGTCCCCATTCCTGCACTGGGGATCCTGTTTAGCTACTGATGGTCTCTTCAGGGTCCATATCCTCAGTGTTGGGCATTTTGGCTAAGGTTATCTGCATAGACTGCTGGGAGCCTCCCACATCTTCAGTTTTTGGGACTTCCTAAAAATTCTCCCCCACCCCTTGACCCCTGGAAGCTGTATTGCCATACATTCTCCTGGCTCCCTAGACCTCATTCTCATCTTTCTCCATGTTTAATACTGCCCCCATTCCCTTTATGTTCCTCTCTTCTCTCACGCTTCAATTTCAAATTGAAAAACAAAAACACAGGATAGTCAAAACAATCCTGAACAGTAAAAGAACAAGGAGGTATCACCAACCCTTGCCTAAAGCTACACTGCAAAGAAATAGTATTTAAAACAGCATAGTATTGGTATAGAAACAGACATGTGGATCAAGTGAATCAATTTGAAGACACAGAAATGAACCCAAACACCTACAGACACTTGACATTTGGCAAAGCCAAAACCATACATTGGAAGAAGAAGTGCATCTTCAAAAAAATGGTAATAATTGTCCTGGATGTCTTCATGTGGAAGAATGCATATTTATTGTACCATACAAAGATAAAGTCCAAATGGATCAAAGAACATAAAGTAAAACCAGACACACTGAATCTAGTAGAAGAGAACATGCTAAACATTCTTGAACACATTGTCACAAGAGAAAATTTCCTGAACAGAACATCAATGTCTCAGGTACTAAATCAAGAATCAATAAATGTGTCATCATGAAACTAAATAGCATCTGTAAGGAAAGGATAGTCTCAATAGGACAAAATGGAAGCCTAGAAAATCCATCAAAATCATCACTTGCCCTTCATCTGAGAGAGAGATAATATCTAAAATATGTAAGAAACTTAAGTAGTTAAACTGCAAAAACAAAACAAAACTCAAATGAGTAACCCAATCAAAAAAAAATGGGGTATAAAACTACACAGATAATTCTCAACAGAGAAATCTCTAATGGCCCAGAAACACTTAAAGAAATGTTAAACATTCTTAATGGTCAGGGAAATACAAATTAAAATGACCGTTGGTCAGGGAAATGCAAATTAAAATGACCCTGATATTCCACCTTACACCAACCAGAATGACTAAGATAAAAAAACTCAGATTGACAGCAGGTACTGGTGAGGATGTAGAGAAAGAGGAACATTCCTTCATTGCTGGTGGGATTGCAAACTTGTAAAACCACTCTAGAAATCAACCTGGCAGTTTCTCAGAAAATAGGAACCAGTTTTACCTGAAACCCCAAATATACAGCTCCTAAGCATATACCTAAAAGATGTTTCACCATACCACAAGGACACATGCTCCAAGATGTTCATTGATAATTTATTTGTAATAATCAGAATGTGTAGAATTTGAAGGTGTATCCAGATATCCCTCAATTGAAGAATGGATATAGAAAATGTGGCACATTTATACAATGAAATACTATTCAGCTATTAAAAACAAGGACATCATGTATTTACCAAGCAATTGAATAGAACAAGAAAATGTCTTACTGAGTGAGGTAATCCAGGCCCCAAAGATTGTGCATGATATGTACTCATTGATAAGTGTATATTAGCCAAAAATTCAGAATACGCATTATTCACCTCACAGACTCAAATAAGTTAAGCAAGAAGGAAGACAAAAGTGAAGATGCTTGTATAGTTTTTATAAAATGCCACAACCTGATTAATTTTTAGAGAACAAACAAGAGTTTTCTCACAGTCTTAATAAATGAAGGTTCAAGGATCATGTCATTCATATCTGACACCTCATCAGGTCCTTCCTGTTGTGTTCTTAAACAAAGAGCAGATATCAAAAGAGAGAGTTTGAGATAGGAGAGAAAGAAAACCCATACTAGACCTACAGGGACCATTGTTTAGAGGCATTTGTGATCTGTTTATGAAGGTGGGTGTAGCTTTGTACTGAAGGTGGTTGAATTTTCAAAACAGAAACTTAGGGAGAACTTTTCCAATAAAAGTACTATGATCTGATCATTAGACAATAGCAGTGAGAGCTTCCTTCATATCTCACAAATGCCTAGTTAAAAAAAATGTTCATCCAATCACCAAGGCTATATTATACTCATCAGAGAGGCAGGGACAGGGGCAGGGGGACAACCCAGACTTTGGTGTGTGTTAGAGGTTTCAAGTCACTGTTTGGAAGGCAACAATGGTGTGTGTAAGTTTGTATGTGGATGCCAAATGGCAATTTTGAAAGTCATTCCTCAAGGATATTCTACCTTTGAGACAGACTTATTCATGGACCTGGAGTTTCACTAAAAAGAATAAACTAGCATTCTTCTGATCCCACAGGGATCTTCTGCTTCCACCTCACCTCCTTCTATTACTGGATTTATGACTATGAACCTATATGCCCAGATATTTGACACGATTCTGGACATCTAAGTCAGATCCTCCACCAATTATATGACAACAGCTTTTCCACTTAAGCTATCTCTCTAGACCTTGACTCAAATGTTTTAATAAGATTTCCAAGACAGGGTTATTTTTCCAAGTATCTTAAAATTATTAACAAAAATTTGGTTAGTGCTGGAGAGATGACTCAGTGGTTAAGAGCACTGACTGTTCTTACAAAGGTCCTGAGTTCAATTCCCAGCAACCACATGGTGGGCCACAGCCATCTATAATGGGATCCGATGCCCTCTTCTGGTGTGGCTGAAGATAGCTACAGTGTATGCACCTACATTAAATAAATAAAATCTAAAAAAAAAATAGACCTATATTTCATCATAGAGGAAAAAAAGAAACAAAACAAACAAACAAAAAATACAACAACAAAAATTGCTGTGTTTACAATATTCTTTTGTCTGGGCTGAAACTATGTAAAAAGTAATCAAGATGCTTTATGGTCCATATTTAATAATGTGCTTACAATATAAGAGACTTTTTGGAATTAACTTACTCATTTAAAACCATTTATCAAAGTAATGATTGCAATATATTTACCCATCTTTGTTGTTGTAAGCCTTTAACTAAAAGAACACTGTGAACAAAGAAATCATGATGTAAATATTCCAAAGGCTTTACACCAACCTCCACTACAATTATTGGTTAATTAGTAGAAATGAATTCACAGTATTACTGCATGATATAGTGGAGTTCAAGTATTTTGTAAAGTGTAGTGCAGCAAATTCTGGGCTCATTTTAGAATAATTAGCACATCGATGCTACTTTTGTAGCTAAAAGGAAATGCTTAAATTTTCACATTATATGCACTTTTTGAAGGCCCACACTGTTCTCTAAAGAGAGCAATCTTTCATTCCAAAGGAAGCTGGTAACTCCATCTTCCCTGCATTTTATCTTCTTCCTTTTATATTCTAATGCTCATTTTTACAAGACTTAATCACAGACCTGGGGCAAACGAAGGATTCCAAAAGGATTTTCCAGGTCATTTGTTTCAATGATGCATTTACCTTAAGTTTTAGGTCCTTCATATAACTAAGGCTGAGCTAAAGGAGACTTAATATCTATGCCTTAAATGTCTCCAGTTAACACGTTCATCAAAATTTGACATTCTCACATCTCTTTTCCAATCTTTTTTTTTTTTTTTTTTGTAAAAGAGATACCTTGTGGAAAGTGGGTCAATTATCATTTGAAGTTTCTGATGCGCCTGGTAGCCTTTCAATTTTATTTTATAAAATATATTTTAAATTTTATGTTTACTCTTTCTTATCTATATACATGTATGTGTGAGTATAGATACACACAATGGGCAGAAAAGGGCATCTGAACTGTTCAAATTACAGGTTGTTGTGATCTATCTGCCAACTTGAATTTTGTGATTAATCCCTCTGAAATTGCAACAAGGGCTTTTAACCACTGAGCAATATCTCCAGGCCCAATTCAGATAAACTCCTGTGAAGATTGTATTTCAGTCCTATTTCCTTTGATAATCATGAGATTCAGTAGTCATTAGTAGTCACTACCATGTGGAAACTGAGACTAGCGGGAACAATGTTAAGCAAACTAACTGCAGACATAATCTGACCATGAATGAATGGGGTCTTTAATTCTTTCCACTCAGAGACTGGAATTCTGACAATAATTCTAGCCCAAGGTGTGTGATTGCTTAAGGCAAGAGAAAGTTTTTGGCCTATGCTCAAAAATCTCAATAGGAAATATCAGAGTTCAATTCACAAACTTTTAATATTATGCAGAAAGGCATTAGAAAAGCTAACAGGTGCAAAATTCACATACTGGGAGATAATAATCTAAGGTGAATGATAGTTTTACTGCAACAAGATAAAACAAAACAAACAAAATTAATCCAAACCAGAGACCTAGCTAGTGGGAAACTAGTCAGTCCCCAAGCACTGTTCTCTGTTGTTGCTATTATCCAACAAAGTGATTTCTTTTATAATTTACTTTAACCTGTGAGACAGCTTCACAGAGCATTTTGATAAATGAGACCATATTGAGCAGAAAGAAGAAGTAACCAATATGTATGACTGGTTTATAACAATCATGTACTGATGGCCAGAACAGGTACTGATGGACCTTGAGAAAAAAAAAAAAAAACAACCTGGGGATTAAGTGGGATATTTCTGTCTTTACAGGCCTCAGGTCAGTAAGAATTTGACAAGGAGAATTGACATATCCTTTATCATAGATGATACTGCCATATCTGCCTCTAGAGAGGAACATGTCTGTGGGGCAGTGGACTGTGAGAGGTAGCCTAGTCCTCAGTTGAACAAAGCTTTGAAGCCCCAGAGACCCAGATGGTAGGAGCTTCACCTGCTCCCATGCACAAGGCATTTGTTACATAGACACAATGTAGTGGTATATTTCCTGCTACATTAAACTCAGTATTTTGGGAGGAGCTAATGTGGGAGGAGTAAGGAGAGGAAGAGGTAAGAAAGAGGAATAGCTAGGAGGAAGGAAGTAGAGAGGAGCAGAAAATGACAGTGGATGTACCCGTGCCTCCAGCAGTCTAAAGTAGTTGTAATATCTAGGTTAGGTATTGGGTAACACCTCTAATTGTGTGGGCTTCTTGTTATTTGAGCATTACCAAATATATAAAGCTATTGGATAATCTTTAAACATTAGAGACTCATTTCTACTGGGTACTGTACAAATGGCGGGATGGTCTGGGCTCAGCCCAGCCTTGTGAAGACAGTGTGGAAGATTGGCAGAGACATCTTCCACACTGGTATCTCATGGGTGACAGAGCTGGTGTTTTTGATTGGCTATTTCTACCTGCAGTATGCCTGTGGCATCTGGTTGCTTACAACAATTGGCTTCAGGCCACTGAGCATGGCTGCCTGAGTTTAGCAGAGCCACCACCGCTTAGATAGTCAGCCCAAGAAAACACGGTTCTAAATATTAACCTTACACCACAGTCTCCCATAGATTTGTGGCCATCACTAACCACATAAGGGTAATGCCCCAAGCATCTACATATAGATGAGGCATCCCTATCATCTCAGACTAAGACAATAGGAAAAGTGATGTGACCTGTGGCCATGTAGGCTGAAGACAGGGATCTCTATGCTAATTAGGTACTCAGAGGCTTGGAGGGTAAAGCCAATAAGTCTTTCTTCCCAGAGATTCCTCCCTGCAAAAGATATTTAACCTCAGACTCACCCTGAGAAGTGTGGTATGGTTTTATGCATCCACTTTCCATCAAGGCAATAAATGATTTAGAACCACAGACTCTCTTTTCATTGAGACCTGTGGTGGGGAATCATGGAGAAGGTCTTTAAGTACAGTCAGACCCCACCCAGCCTGCAACACCAAAGAGATGTGACCTGTGTCAGAGTGGACTCAGAACTCACAATAGTACACATGTCATCAATATGTACTTATTAAAGAAAGAGGAACTGTGCTGTTTAGGGAGGACCTAGTACACAGATTTGGGGAATTGTGAGCTACAATGAACCCAAACACATTTGAACATGCTATTTTATCACAACAAAATAAAACTAGGATTCCAAAAGTTAATATTGTAATTTTCTCAATTTCACTCTACCTTACTTTTTGAGACACTATCATTTGAACATGGGGATGACTGATGTTGCTTCACCCACTGGAGGGTAAAGTCTAGGGATCCCTTTCTGACTTCCCAGCATTACAATTTCTGACACACATCACCACACCTATATTTTGACATCGGTGCTGGAGATCTGAACTCAAATTCTCATGTTTGGATGACAAGTACTTTACCCAGTAGCCCATATCTCCAGACAAGGAATATCTTTTTCTTATAGGGAAAAAGCAGACATATGTTTCAGTTCTAACTTGGTACCTCATTCTCATTGAGTTGACTGGAGAGATCTTGTTTATAGGTCTTTCATGGATTGCATGACTAAAGAGAATTGATGAACTAGAGTGAGAAAGACTAGCTTCTTCTTAGCAGTGTGACTGACAATAAAAGGTGTTGGGAGCCAAAAGCGGCTATCATGTTTCCAGCCCTCTCAAGCTATATTCCCTGACAAGAGACATCTTTTCAACAGCCTACAACAGCTGAGCACACTCTGATAAACATCTTGTTTTTTCTCACATATCTTGTTTTGCTGCTTAGCGACCCCAGTTGCAAGGTGCACGTGGTATCCATGGCTACAAGGCAGGTGGCAAAATGCCTTCAGCTGTGTTCCCCTGCTCATCCATGAGGGCAAGGCACGTGGTAAAGGGTATAAATACCCAGAATTTCCTTATAATAAGAGAGAGACTTGATCAGACCCTCTGTCTTGTCTCCATTCTTCACGTCTCTCATCCCTCCATCCCCACTCTCTCTCTTGCTAGACCCTGATCCATGGACCAGAGCAGCAGCTCGGGCCAGTACAAAGTGGCTCCCAAACATGGGGCAGAACGGACTGGGACAAAGTGGCCCCCAAATGTGGGGCAGAACAGGTCGTTACAAAAAGGTACAGTTCATATTTTTTAATTGACATAAATAATATCATAAAATAGAAAAATAAAATCATGAAAAAATCTGACCATTTTCTACTAGTCATGCACTCAAGTATCTGTACTATGTGACACACAGAAGACACAACCATTTTTGAGAGCTTTAGAAACATTATTAACAAAGCATATGATATGCAAGTCTTTTGATACTTGAGTTCCATTATTAAGCAATAATACCAAAGTAATTCTCAAATATTTCATAATAGCTGAGTAATACAATAGTATTTTCAGAATTTTGCTTTTGAAGAAGAAAATGGTCATGATTTAAAATAGTAGATGAATGAATTAGATCTCATACATTAACCTTGATACATTGTATATAGGTATGCTGTAAAGAATAAAGTAGTTTTAGCAGACCACATATATTTGAACATCAGTAAAATAAGTACACCATTTAAAACAAAATTAGGAATAAATCAAAAGAGATCTTTAAACACACATCAAATGCTATTCCTATAAGGAGAAATAGCCTGAAAGAGGCACAATACACTTTTTTTCATTCTCCTCTGTGTAATATAAAACCATGCCAGGATATTTGGAAAGTAAATCAGGTCAAGACTGGGAGACTCAGTGGGCATACATCTGAGACTTAGGCTACTCCCATCTCCCTGCTAGACTTCTGACTTGGAACAGGTACCATACTTCTCACATAAAAGAAATGTGTCCTATGGTCATGTAGGCTGAACATAGTTCTTCATGTTAATGTGGTACCTAGAGGTGTAGAGGGCTTAGCCTTTAAGCTTCTCTTTCCAGATATTCCTCTGTACAAAAGGTATTTAATCTTAGGCCAACCTTGAGAAGTTCAGTATGGAACATTAAACATTCATTTTCCATCATGAACAGCCAACAAGCTGTTGGAAAAATGGACTGGCATCTTTCATTAATATTCCCTATGAGGAAACTGTGGAAGGTATGTGTCTACAAAGCCACAGCTTTATTTTGCCACAGAAGGCCTTTATTGTTGCCCCAGCCACAATGGCCACCAAGTCTACCATTACCAAGCTAAGGACTGTCACCCGATTGGACAAACTGTTGTTTCTCATTCCCCTATGCTCCACCTGGCACCAAGGTAGACACTGTTCCCAGCCTGTGGGCCTCCAACTCTGTACTATGTTTTTCACTGACTCCCAGTAGTGTCTGGATATCCAAGAGCCTTACAACTATGTAGCCCTGACCTGGACATAGGCCTGGGAACTCCAAAACTACCTCTGCCTTTCCCACATCTCAGACTGTGATTTCCTACTCCTGGAGCAGTTTCTCAATTCTTCTCTTCAGCTGGTACTCACCCTGGCAGAAGCATGGGATAAGCACAGTCAAATTCCTAATGTTCTGCTTCCCTAAGCAGCCATGCTCTTATGTGGAGCAGATGCTGGCCAACATCCCTCATCTCTCCATTCCTCCCCTTTTTATTATCTTCCTTCCTACTTTTCTCTCTCTTCCTTTCCTCTCTTCCTTTCTCTATTGTGTCTGAATCTCACTTACTGTGTCTTTTTCCATCCCCATCTCTACATTTCTCCAGGCTCTGTCACCTTTGCTTCCTTCTTTCCTCTCTTTTGCAATACTAAAACTGGAGCTTAGACTCATAAATGCAAGGTGAGTGCTCTTTAATTATCCATTTCTCAGCATCTTACAAGGCAACGTGTTATAGCAAAACTGATATGGGTGTCAGTGTTGATTCTACATCATGATTCATCAGATCCTTTAAACTGTGAACAAATAAATGTAGCAACATTGGGTTGAGAGCATTCTACTCATCATTGTGGTCCAGCAATTCAGAATAATGTCCTATTTCCTTCTGCATTTTGAAAAGTTAGCTAGTGTGAAATGTTTCATAGCCTTTCACTGGCACAAATTCATCCCATCACTCCCTTTACAGGTTTACCTACAGCACTCATTGTTGTGGATTATCTCTAATGCTGCTTGTATTATGCTAAATTGCTTCCCAAATTTGCAGATAATCCACAGATCATACCATAAGACACTGAGGAACCTGGCCCCGACTTGGTTTTGCCCAGTTGGATCTGATTGGTAAATAAAATGCAATTAGCCAATAGCTGTGGAAGGCAGACAGAGGTGGGACTTCAGGATTTCTGTCCTTGGGAATGGGAGGAGGAAGGGAAAATTACAGAGAGTGTGGATAAAAGAGACAGATGCAACAGTGGGGTAGAGAAGCAAGGGCCCTGAGCTCTTGACCTAGAAAAGAAACCCATATGGGTCCAGAGAAGCCTAGATAAACATAGAATTTAATACCTAGTAACTCAGATTTATCAGTGGGAGGTAGATTCTAGCAGCATAGATGATAGGCAGTCATACAACTATTATGCTAGTTAATGCATATCAAAATATAAAGAAAGTGGTGTGTGAGTGTGTGTGTGTGTGTGTGTGTGTGTGTGTGTATGTTTATTTGAAGACCTAAACCGTTGAGTTTAGGGTAGTGACTCCCTGCCGGGATTTATTAGTTAACTATCAATACAACATATATGGCCTCTTCCATCTTTCTCATCTCAATAAATAACATCAATATTGTACCAAACTTTATTTAAATGCAAATGTTTCTTTCCTGTTTGAGGTTTAAATACCCTAGCTCTTTCTGTTTATAGGGAAGTAAACTTTGGACCAATTCAGTTCTCAGTACTTCTGTCATGTTCTTACCTCAGCTGATTTCATTTCTCATCTCAACTTCTGGGATGAAGATCCCTAAATTGTTCCCAGTGTCCATTTTTGTTGCCCTGTCTTCTCTTCTTTACTCTGAAGACTGTGATAATACAGGTCAGTGTACTATCCCTCTGCTTTTCCTTTAAAATAATGGACATTAGAGAGCAGATATAGCTGCAGATACCCACAGACCACAGTTCTTTTTATTTTAAATTTATTTATTTTTTTCAAATCATAATTTTTACTTATTCACACAGAGGTTGTAAACACAAAAAGGCAGTACATGGGGAAATGGATGACACTGGGGCATGGGTGTTCAGGAGGAATACAGATATCTTTCAGAACAGGATATCGACTGGGTGAAGGTTCAGGGGACAGGTTGCTATGACTCTGCATATGAATCACTTGCCCTTATATAAGTTGGTATTATCTGCCAAGGCTACCTACTTACAAGGTCTATCTCTACTCAGGTGGGTTAATTTCTACAAAAGCTGCCTGTTTACAATAGTTTATAGCCATCTGTTTCAATATTTTTCCACAGAGACTCAAGACTTGGTGTTAGTATACATGTATGACAGGCCTATGGCTGATTTTAGGCCTATGGCTGATTTTAGGCCTTCAGTGTATAAGCAGGGCTGCCCCTGACATCTCCTCCCTTCTCTAAGTATAGAAGGGCTGTGGTGATTCTAATCTTGCGAAGGTGGGGATAGAGGCCTGACCTCCAGTAATTGAAGGGGACCTTGTAATGGCTCCGATCACCCTGTGAGTGTCTAGTGAGGCATGAGGGACATATCCATCCCAATGTCTTTTTCCTGGAGAGGGGATACTTTTGGCATCAACCCCTATGCAGTCAGGCTTGTCCCTCAGGGAACCCAGAGAGATATTTTTTAACTTTTATTTATATTCCCTTGCAATGCTTAGCCTCAAAGCCTAAGCAAGAATTCAGATCACCAGTCAGAGGGGATTCTGGGTGGCCCCTCTCTGCTTGGTCTAGGAGCGGAAGTCCCCTCTTCTGGATAGTGTGGAAATGGATTTTGGGAACACCCTGGGTAGAGTAACAGCCTCTTGATTCTTGTGGTCCTCCATAGATAACTTATGATAATGTATCTGAATAGGTTTTACTACCAAATTATTTATCTGTTGTTTCACAAAGTGAGTCAGCCTATTTAAAGCCTAGGGACCAGAAGAAATAAGCAAAAGTAACCCAATTAATGGTCCCAAGATTAGAGAAGTAGGGTTGACAACCATGGAGAGGCTGGAAACCAATTCTTGTACCAGCACTCATCTTTCTCTTTCTCTCTCTGACTTTTCTCAGGGGCTGCTCTGACCATTTTTATGTTCTCTTTAACCATCCCTGTCTTGTCTACATAAAGACAACATTCTTCTTTAAGGGCTGTACACAGTCAAGAGCTGTACACAGCCTTTACTATTTTAGTAGAGTAAATCAAGTCCAATAAGGGTCTTTGCAATTTTTGGAGGTCTCTTCAGACAGCGAAACGAGGGATTTCGTCAGATTAGTGATGTCAATCTCTAGCTGTTTGATGTTCTTGTTAATGGCCCACTGAAGGTCTGAGTAGTATAAGTTTGGAAGCCAGCATCTGGATTAGAACCTCTATCACCAGACATCACGGGTGATTCATTTTTTCCTGGAAAGGAAAAAGAAAGAAATTCTCAGGGAGATTTCTCTTCCCTGGATGTCAATTGTTATTCATCTATTTATAGTTGGGCCTGGCTTTGTAGGGGTATCTCTTTATTTCATTAATCTTTTTGGTAGCCAGTTAGCTGTGCCTTCTGTGGTACCAAACTGGCATATCAATCCTCAGCCCCATAAGAGAACTGGGCCTGGGCCATTTCCTTTAAGGGTAAGAGGGTCTTTCCACATAGCTGTGGTATTATTTGTATTGGTGTCGGTGATGTCAGAGGTAGTCAGGAGCAGATTTGCAATGAGGTTTCAGTTTTAGAGAGTTAAAAGTGAACAAGGCATGATGGAGAGTATTTCAGGGGGACTCCTTCAGAGGGGGGGTACTGTTCCCCCTCTTTTGTTTTTAAAGCCAATTTTTCAGAGTTCTTGTAAAATCAGGGCAGAAGGGCCAATAGCCGCTCCTTCCACATTCAGAGAGTCATGAAGACACTATTTAAAGAAATATAAATCTATATTAATAATCTCTTTTATCAAAGAACTGTTATAGCACAGCCAAAAACTAATCAGACTATATAATATATCGATTAATAATAACTTCTTCTACCTTTTGTGAGATTACTTCTCTTTTGTCAATTAATTGTTGAGGGAAATTAGGATTTGCATCTCTCTTCAGAATGTTAAACAGGGACTTAAATTCTTTTGTGGAGAGCTTTAAATAAAATCTTAGCCAATTAGCAACTCCTAGAAACTTTTGAAAATAATTTGAAATATGTAAACTCTCTCCTTTTATTTTTCAGATCCTTTATCTGTTTTTTTTTAATTGGATATTTTATATATTTACCTTTCAATGTTATCTCCTCTCCCATTCTCCTCCAAAACCACTTATCCCTTAACCTCTCCTCCAATTTTTATGAGGGTGTGCTCCAAACATCCTCCCAGTTCCATCTCCCTGCTCTAGAATTTCCACTAGGGAATCTAAACTTTCAGGGACCATGGCCCTCCACTTCCACTGATGTCTGACAAGGCCAACCTCAATTACCTATACAGGCGGAGACATGAGTCCCTCCCTTTGTGTTCTCAGGCTGGAGGTTTAGACTTTGGGAGCTCTGGTTGAATCTTCTGATACTCCTTCTAAAAAGGACCAAAGCACCCACACTTTAGTCTTCCTTCTTCTTCTTCTTCTTGAGTGTCATGTGGTCTATGCGTAGTATCTTAGGTTTTGTCAGCTTTTGGCTAATATCCACTTATCAGTGAGTGCATACCATATATGTTCTTTTGAGATTGGGTCACCTCACTCAGGATGATATTTTCCAGCCCTATCCATTTGCCTAAGTATTTCATGAACTCATTGTTTTTAGTAGCTAAGTAGTAGTCCATTGTATAAATGTACCACATTTTCTGCATCCATTCTTCTGTTGAAGGACATTTGAGTTCTTTCTCTGGCTATTATAAATAAAGCTGCTATGAACATAATGGATCATGTGTCCCTGTTGTATGTTGAAACGTCTTTTGGGTATATGCCCAGGAGCGGTATAGCTGGGTCCTCAGGTAACACTATGTTCAATTTTCTGAGGTACCACTGTAAGGACCCCCCGAAGAGGACCCCCAACACAAGTCCCGATCAGCATGCACCGAAGGAGACAGGAGAGACTGACTTGATGCAAATGGCAAAAGGCAGTTTACTAACGAGGGCCCTCGGATCGAAACTCATCTCATGCAGGGGAGAGAATGGATGAAGACCACAGAAAGTTTGGGGCTTTTGTAGGGAACAGTGTAAGGGGGGAAGGGGAAAGCGGGAAATTCTGGCATGGTTACATATAATTGGATATTTCAAACATCAGCACTTTGCATAAGTAATAATTTTGACAGGCTGGATGGCCCACTATTTTTGATCATGAAACCTCAGACCTTCTAGGATAAACACCATGTGGCCCATTACTCACTTGGGCATGTTTAGACTGGTCAAGATATGTTTTGGCAGGTTCTACATTTTTGGTCACCTTGTCCCTAGAGGGGCTTGATATTTTTATTATGGCTATTCTCAGCAAGCTCAGCAAGCCATCCGGCGGTCTTTGCCAAGTTGTTTTTAATTTTTACTCTCACACTACCAGACTGCTTTCCATAGTGGTTGTACCAGCTTACAAACCCACCAACAGTGGAGGAGCATTCCCCTTTCTCCACATCCTCACCAGCATCTGCTGTCACCTGTGTTTTTTATCTTAGCCATTCTGACTGGTGTGAGGTGGAATCTCAGTGTTCTTTTCATTGGTATTTCCCTGATGACTAGGGATGCTGAACACTTCTTTAGGTGCTTCTCAACAATTCATGCTTCCTCAGTTCAGAACTCTTTGTTCAGCTATCTGCTCCATTTTTTAATAGGGTTATTTGATTCTCTAGAGTCTAATTTCTTCAGTTCTTTGGTTGGTGAAGATCTTTTCAAAATCTGTTGGTTGTCACTGTTTCCTAATGACTGTGTCATTTGCTTTACAGAAGCTTTGCAGTTTTATGAGGTCCCATTTGTCAATTCTTGGTCTTAGAGCACAAGCCATTGGTGTTCTGTTCAGGAACTTTTCTCTTGTGCTCATGTATTCGAGGCTTTTTTCCAATTTTTCTTCTGTTAGTTTGAGTGTAGCTGGTTTTATGTGGAGGTCCTTGATCCACTTGGAATTGAGCTTTGTACAAGGAGATAAGTATAGATCAATTTTCATTCTTCTACGTGCTGAACAACCAGTTGGACCAGCACCATTTGTTGAAAATGCTGTCTTTTTTGCATTGGATGGTTTTAGCTCCTTTGTCAAAGATCAAGTGACCATAGGTATGAGGGTTCATTTCTGGGACTTCTATTCTATTCCACTGAACCTCCTGCCTGTCTTTGTTCCAATACCACACAGTTTTTTATCACTATTGCTTTGTAGTACAGCTTTAAGTCAGGAAGGGTGATTCCCCCAGAAGTTCTTTTACTGTTGAGAGTAGTTTTTGCTATCCTGTTTTTGTTGTTGTTGTTGTTGTTGTTATTCCAAATGAATTTTAAGATTACTCTTACTATTGCTTTGTAGAATTGATTGGGAATTTTGATGGGGATTACACTAAATCTGTGGATTGCTTTTGGCAAGATAGCCATTTTTACTATATTAATTCTTCCAATCCATGAGCATGGGAGATCTTTCCATCTTCTGAGATCTGTTTAAATTTCTTTCTTCAGGGAGTTGAAGTTCTTGTCATACAGGTCTTTTACTTACTTGGTTAGATTCACACCAAGGTATTTAATATTATCTGTGACTATTGTGAAAAGTGTCATTTCCATAATTTCTTTCTCAGCCAGTTTATCTTTTGAGTAAAGGAAGGCTACTGCTTTGTTTGAGTTAATTTTATATCCAACCACTTTGCTAAAGTTGTTTATCTGGTTTAAGAGTTCTCTGGTAGAAGTTTTGAGGTCACTTAAGTATACTATCATATCATCTGCAAATAGTGAGATTTTGACTTCTTCCTTTCCAACTTGTATCCCTTTGACCTCCTTGTGTTGCCTAATTGCTCTGACTAGGGCTTCCAGTACTATATTGAATAGGTAGGGGGAGAATGGGCAGCCTTACCTAGTCCCTGATTTTAGTGGGATTGCTTCAAGTTTCTCTCCATTTAGTTTGATGTTGGCTACTGGTTTGTTTCATATTGCTTTTAATATGGACCTTGAATTCCTGATATTTTCAAGACTTTTATCATGAAGGGGTGTTGAATTTGTCAAATGCTTACTCAGCATCTAGTGATATGATCTTTTTTTTTTTCCATTGAGTTTGTTTATATAGTGGATTACATTGATGGATTTCCATATATTGAACCATCCCTGAATTCCTGGGATAAAGCCTACTTTATCCTGATGGATAATTGTTTTGATGTGTTATTGGTTCAGTTCGCTAGAATTTTATTGAGTATTTTGCATAGATGTTCATAAGGGAGATTGGTCTGAAGTTCTCTTTCTTTGTTGGGTCTTTGTGTGGTTTAGGTATGAGAATAATTCTGGCTTCAAAGAGTGAATTGGGTAGTGTACCTTCTGTTTCCATTTTGTGGAATAGTTTGAAGAGAGTTGGTATTAGGTCTTCCTTGAAGGTCTGAAAGAATTCTGCACTAAAACTACCTGGTCTTGGACTTTCTTTTGTGGAGAGACTTTTAATGAGTGCATCTATTTCTTTTGAGGTTATGGAACTGTTTAGGTGGTTTATCTGCTCCTGATTTAACATTTGTAACTGGTATTTATCTAGAAAATTGTCCATTTCATCCAGATTTTCCAATTTTGTTGAGTGTAGGCTTTTGTAGTAGGATCTGAAGTTTTTTTTAATTTCCTCCATTTCTGTTTTTATGTCACCCTTTTCAGTTCTGATTTTATTAAATTGGATATTTTCTCTCTGCCCTCTTGTTAGTCTGGCTAAGGATTTATCTATCTTATTGATTTTCTCAAAGAACCAGCTCCTACTTTTATTGATTCTTTGTATAGTTCTTTTTGTTTCTATTTGGTTGATTTCAGCCCTGAGTTTGATTATTTCCTGCCTTCTACTCCTCTTGGGTGTATTAGCTTCTTTTTGTTCTAGGGCTTTCAGGTGCATTGTCAAGCTAATAGCGTATGCTCTCTCCAGTTTCTTTTTTATGCACTTAGAGCTATGAATTTTCCTCTTAGCACTGCTTTTGTTGTATCCCATAGGTTTTGGTATGATGTGTCTAAAAAGTGTATAATTTATTTCTTTACATCTTCCCTGACCAGATTATCAATGAGTAGGGTGTTGTTCAGTTTCCAGGTGAATGTGGGCTGTCCATTGTCTTTATCATTATTGAAGACCATCCTTAGATGATGGTGATCTGATAGGATGCATGGGATTATTTCAATTTTTTTGTATCTGTTGAGGCCTGATTTGTGCCCAATTATGTGATCTATTTTGGAGAAGGTACCATGAGGTGCACAGAAAAAGGTGTATTCTTTTGCTTTACGGTGAAATGTTCTTTAGATATCTGTTAAGTCCATTTGGTTCATAACTTTTGTTAGTTTCATTGTATCTCGATTAGTTTCTGTTTCCATGATCTATCTGTTGCTGAGAGTGTGGTGTTGAAGTCTCCCACTACTTTTGTGTGAGGTGCAATGTGTGCTTTGAGCTTTAGTAAGGTTTCTTTTATGAAAGTCAGTGCTCTTGTATCTGGTGCATAGATATTCAGAATTGAGAGGTCATGTTGGTTGACCTTTCCTTTGACAAATATGAAATGTCCTTCCTTATCGTTTTTGATAGCTTAAAGTTGAAAGTCAATTTTATTCGATATTAGAATGGCTACTCCAGCTTGTTTCTTAGGGCCATTTGCTTGAAAAATTGTTTTCCAACCTTTTACTCTAAGGTAGTGTCTGTCTTTGTGACTGAGGTGGGTTTCCTGAATGCAGCAAAAAGCTGGGTCCTGTTTGCATATCCAGTCCATTAGCCTATGCCTTTTTATTGGGAAATTGAGTCCACTGATGTTAAGAGATATTAAAGAGAGAGTATTATTGCTTCCTGTCATTTTTGCCAATAGTGGAGGCATTGTTTGTATGCTTATCTTCTTTTGGATTTGTTGGAAAAGGATTATTTTCTTGCTTTTTCTAGGGTAGAATTACCTTCCTTGTTTTTGGAGCTTTCCTACCATTATCCTTTGTAGTGTTGGGTTTGTGGAAAATTACTATGTAAATTTGGTTTTGACATGGAATATCTTGGTTTCTCCATCTATGGTAATGGAGAGTTTTGATGAGTATAGTAGTCTGGGCTCCCATTTATGTTCTCTTAGGGTCTGTATGACATCTGTCCAGGGTCTTATACAGTATCTGGTGAGAAGTCAGGTCTAATTCTTATAGGTTTGCCTTTATATGTTACTTGGCCTTTTTCCCTTACTGGTTTTAAAATTCTTTCTTTATTTTGTGCATTTTGTGTTTTGATTATTATGTGATGGGTGGTATTTCTTTTCTGATCTAGTCTATTTGACGTTCTGTAGGCTTCTTGTATGATTATGGGTATCTCTTTACTTAGGTTAGAGAAGTTTTCTTCTATAATTTTGTTGAAGATATTTATTAGCCCTTTAAGTTGGGAATCTTCACTCTCTTTTATGCCTATTATCCTTTGGTTTGGTCTTCTCATTGTGTCCTGGATTTCCTGGATGCTTTGTGTTAAGAAATTTTTGCATTTTGCATTTTCTTTGACAGTTGTATCAATATTTTCTATGGTATCTTCTGCACCTGAGATTCTTTCTTCTATCTCTTGTATTTTGTTGGTGATACTTGTGTCTATGACTCCTGATTTCTTTCTTAGGTTTCTATCTCCAGGGTAGTCTCCCTTTGTGATTTCTTTATTGTTTCTATTTTCGTTTTTAGATCCTGGATGGTTTTGTTGAATTCCTTCACCTGGTTTGTGTGTGTGTGTGTGTGTGTGTGTGTGTTTCATTGTAATTCTTTAAGGGATTTTTGTGTTTCCTCTTTTGGGCTTCTACCTGTTTACCTGTGTTCTCCTCAAATTATTTGAAAGTGTTATTTATGTCCTTCTTAAAGTCCTCTATCATCATCATTAGAAGTGATTTTAGATCTAGTTCTTGCTTTCCTGGTGATATGGGGAGTTCAGCACTTTCTAACATGGGAGAACTAGGTTCTGATAATGGCAAGTACCTTGGGTTGCTGATGCTTATGTTCTTTGTGCTTGCCTTTTGCCATCTGGATCTCCTTTGTGCTATCTGCACTGCCTCTGACTGGAGCCTGTCTTTCCTATTGTCTAGGTTTTGTCAGAACTTTTGGGATGGGTTTTGCTGCTGGGGTTAGAGCTGAGGCCCAAGGTCTGCTCAGTGTTCTGGTAGAGACAGGAAGGAACCTGTGCTCTGGGCCAGGAGTGAATTCCTGGGTCCCAGTGGGTCCTGGTTACTCCCTGTTTGGGGCAAGTGTTTCTGCCTCCTTTCCTAAGATACTGCTCTACTGTTTGGGTTAGAACTTCTGGGAGCCCCACTTCCTCTGGGTTCTATGCGATTGGGTGCTGAGCTGTCTCCCAGGATCCGCTGAGCGCTCGGGCCCATACCTGAAATAATCCATGCTCCAGGCCAGGAGTAAATTTCTGGGTCCCGTTTGGTCCCAGTTACCCCCTGTTTGGGGTGGGTGTATCTGTCTCCTTATCTGAGATACTGCTCGAGTTAAAGCTCCTGGGAGGCCCTCTTCCTCTGGGTTTTGTAAAGTTGGGTACCCAGACCAAGATTCTAAAGAGGCAGGGGTATAAGGATTGCTCAAGTTCACATATTCAATGTCGGCTTTGGAAGGATTAAGGGGCCTTGTATTAAAAACCAATATAACACTAGCACTTGGGTTAGACTTGAGTCTAACCCAAGAAGTCTCTGGCTTCTTTCTGCCTCTGATTCTCTCAACAGAATCCTTCTTGTCCTTTTTTGTCAAGTCAGGTTCATCAAGTTAAATCTATTAAAGGACTTTGAAGTACTTCAATTTGGAATTATTCAACACATACATAACATATAACTCAACTATGATTTACTTTCACTTCCATTCAGCTTATCCCTGTAGTAATTACTTTCTATATTAATGGGATTAAATACCTGACAAACACTAGTAAAAGAAGGCTTTATTTCAGCTCATAATTTGAAGGCCCAGTCTGTCATTCTGAGAAGTCATGGCAGTAGGAGCATGAGACATTTGTCCATGTTGCATGTGCATATAACTAGTAAGCAGTGAGTAGTAATACTATTTTCTGTTTGCTTTCTTCTTTTATTAAGTTCAAGGATCCAACCCATGGTATAGTGTTACCCATAATCAGGATGTGCCTTCCCTCTTTACTTAACGTAATCAAGCTACTCCTCTACAGACATATTCAAAGGTGTTTCTTAGAAATTGTTAAGCTTACAGTCAATATTAACCATCACAATCCATATTTAAAAAATATTTCTATCTGTTCCCTTGTCTTACTGTATCTTTTGAGATGGAATTCATGAGTTTATGTGGTAATATATTTTTTTACATCTTCTAAAAGATATACCTATAAGATATTTTTGTTTGGTTGCTATATCTACTGTTTTATGTTTAATTATGACAATGTGTGAATTTCTGTGTTAGAGTATGTATACCTAATGTAAATGGAGATACTGAGATTAGAGTAGTCAGTCCTCCTGGAGCTAAAGTTACAAGAGATTGTAAACTACAAGACAAGAGTTCTAGAAATCAAAACTTGGTCCTCTGTAAGCACAGTATGTGTTTTTAACTTTTGAGGTATCTCTACAGTTGCTATATCTAAAGCAGTATTTGTCAAGAACAAATTATGTAAAATATCACCTAAATCACTACATGGGTAAAAAAATGCAATTTCTTTTGACCTATGGTACAATAGACAGGAGAGATATCTCCCAGTTGGGATAAAACTAAATGAGAATGAGAAACTAACTAGAAGTGTCACTGTTCAAAGAGTCTTTTCCTTGTAGAGTAGGAAATAATGGCCTTTCTTCTTGTTCAGGAGAATAGGATAATGATTAGCAGAGTAACATAAACACAGAGAATAAAAGCAGAGTGTTCAACATAACTCTACAAAACCCTTATTTCACTCTTTGTTCTGCACTGTTGAGAGATATTTGGGAGCAATGCAATAAATTAGGTTACAGTTTAATATCTATCTTTTGATACTTTACAGGTTTTTAGTGCTGAAGTCTTTCTTACCACTCATAGAAGAATTTGCTCTGGCTGTTGTTTAGCATATACTTTTACCTTTACATAAGTAATTTGTGGCAAAATCTCTTTATTAAAGTAAAATCAATTTAGGGCTAGAAGAATAGATTTTAATTGGTAAGTGTTTATGATGAAAGCATGGAGATCTGTGGAATTCAAAAAAGAAAGAATGTAAGAAAGAAAAGACAAGTTGACCATAATAGCGTATACTCATAATACCAGCACTGGCCAGCTGTTCTACAGTTTGCAGTTTTTGTAAGAAACTGTTTCAAAAACCACAGTAGACAGCACTTGAAGAACAGATTCTAAGGTAGTCCTCTGACTTTAAATTGCAAATGTGTGTTCTGCATCACACACATAAACACACACATACACAAACACAAATGAACAATTTCATATATACATATACTACATTAGATCTGCAGGGACACTGTTTGAAATAAGGCCTAGTTTATAAGTCCTGGGGTTATGGACATATAATTGTTCATCAGTAAGAAAAGAAAGCTGTGATTCAAGCCAGGTAATCATCCAAATACCTAAAGACTAATCCCGAACTCCATTATGACTCAGTTTAATGAATTACTCTTATTTCTTGGTGTTAACAATCTCCATAATTAGACTTGCTTGTTTCATAGTTGCTCTATTCAACACACAGCTGGACTATTCCATTATTGCCAGATACAATATAGTAACAGAGGGTCTTTAAAATAATACTAGCACAAAGTTTTATTTTCTCTACTATTACACTTTTAAGTGATGCCCTACTATTTACTGTTCTTGTTTGTTTCCTGCTGCTATGTTGAACACCATTATGTGAAGTAATTTTGAAGAAGAAATCATATATCTGATTCATATTTCCAGGTCACAATCCAGCATTGAATGAAGCTAACAGAAAAAAAAAAACAATTAGGAACTGATGCAGATTGGCAGCTAAAGTATATGGCTTGAACCTGAAAATTTACCCCCAGACAGAATTATTAAATTGACGGGCTGGCAAGGCAAGGACCGGTAAGATTCTGCACAGAGCCTACCAACCTAAGACATAAGTGCATTGTTTTTGATAATGCATATTCCATGATGGGTAAGGAAGGCATTTTTGAATGCCTAAGACAGACTCAGTCTTGTTTGTGAAATTAAAAAGGGGGGAAACAGAGAGCTTTTGGGGCTGCTTGGTAAGAATCTGATGTGAGCCATGGATAAGGAAATGGGCTGCTTAGCAGGAATATGACACTGGTCAAGGACAAGGAAGTAGACATCAGGCAGGAATCTAACACTACACTAGAACAAAGAAGTAATTTCAGGCAAGAATCTAAATATTAGGCTAAAACAAAGAAGTAATTTCAAGCAGGAATCTAAATCTTAGGCTAGAACAAAGAAATAAGCTTCAGACATGAAGTCACTTTGAGCTAGGACAGGGAAGTAGGCTCAGATATTTTGGACATCCTGATAAGCCTTTAGAAACAGTGATTATGGGAGTGATCATTGAACTTTGTTTAGAGCCTTGCTTGTTCTTTGACTATTTGTGTTTATTGTCTTACTTGTTCCTTGACTATTTGCATCTATTGTATTGCTAGACCCTCAAACTGGCCTGGAATTGACCTTAATACCTACAGGTAATTAAAATAGTTTAAAAGCAAAAATGGAAAGGTGGGGGAGGAGATGGGATAGGAGTTTTCTAGGGAGGGGAAACAGGGAAAGGGGATTTCATCTGGAATGTAAATAAATATAAATAAATAAATAAATAAATAAATAAATAAATAAATGTAAAAAAAGAAGAACTGGAGCAGAACCCACGGAGGAATGGCACTTAATGGCTTCCTCACAAGATTTTCATTTGCTAGCTTTATTATATAGCATCAGACTACCTAACTAGGGATGTTGCTGCTCAAAATGAACTGAGCCCTACGGTATCATTACTAATCAAGACAATATTTCACAAACATACACAGAGTACAATATGATTCAGCTTTGCATTTACTTGAGGTTCCCTCTTCCCAGGTTAGTCTGGCATGTTTTAAGTTGAAAATAATTCAAACTCCATTTTGTGCCAGATATTTCATTTTATTTCCTTTATAATTTAAAGAAGGTGAACAACATTCCATGTTGTATATTCATTGTCTTCCTCACTCTCATTTTCACTATGTACTCTGTAAACAATATTCCCTTCAAAAGTTGTGTTTCACCATCTCCCATTTTAGAGGAGTATGATGGTATATATGAATTGTCAACTTGAATGGATCTAGAATCACCTAGGAGGGAAAACTCTAAGAGTATCTATGAATAAAATTTTAAATTGGGTCAGTTTAGGTGAAAAGAACCCCTCGGCTGAGTTCCTGGACTAGACAATCTAAATGTAGCCCTCAGCTTTATCTGATCCCTGACTTTGGATGTAGTATGAACAGGTACCTAAGGATCCTATGGCTATGTTTGCCCAATATGATAGACTTTTGTCCTCAAATCATATATCAATATAAACCCTTTGTTCTGTGACTTACTTTGTCAGGTTTGTTTTGTATATTTTTTTTCTTGGGCAAAAGCAGAAGTATCTAGTACAAAGTATCGTCTTTTTTCAGGGCTTAGACTGGAAACTTCTTGATTTCTGATTCCAGTTTCTCCTTTGTGGATTGTTATCTATATGTAGGTGAGGGCAGGTGAAATTTAAGACTAGAGTCTGTGATTGGGCAATGAAAAAGAAAGGTGGAATAAGGGTTTCAGAGAGATAGGAGAGGGGAGAGAAAGACAGAGAGACAGAGAAGAGGGAGAAAGAAGGCCTGACTTAAAATGGCCACTGGTAGCTATGAATATGACAGAACAGATAGCATAACATATTACAAGTTGTCCAATCTATGTGGGCAGCTTTTATCAATACCAGTTGGCTCTGAGTTCATTGTGAGGCCATTTTGTTAGTTGAGAATTTACTGTTATAAATCTGACTGATAAATTACAAGCCTCTAGAATTTTTATTTTACTGGGTTATGGGGATTTGTGACAGCTAGCTTCAGGGGGCAAATGGCTAGAAAATTTATTTTGGAGGTTGAGAGGTAGGTGACTTGAAACCGAGAAGACCATAGCTTACAGCTCCCAATGGGAGAGGAGAGACTGCATTACTAGAGCATAGCCTGTGATACTGTGGATTGATTTTTTTAAGCATTACATACAACATTCCTTTTTCTCCTTCAACATTCATCTCTTCTGAGGTATATATTCTAAACCCTAGCATTCATTATTCCTCTTTGAGTAAATTTCCTTTCTTTGTGTACAATTTTTTCAATTGAATTAAGTTTTTGCCTGTTTTTACTTCACATTCTTCCCAGTTCCTATGCCTCATACTATCTTTTACCTTTGTTGTTCTAAATAATATATGTCTTACTCTCCTACCAAATGCGCAGTATTCTGTGTGTCACCATATTTTCTGCCACAACTTCTTCTCTGTTGTCCTTCATATTTCAAAATGTCTCCAAGGAATTCTTCACTTCCATCAGCACCTTCATTATTCCCTTTCATCTTAATCAGTCTTCCTTGTATTATGTTTTATGACATTTATCAATTTGTATTTTATTATGAGAGTTTTTAAAGACATAAATCTATAGAAAAGTAAGATGCTGAGGAATAGGGGTATCTAAACAACATCATGTAGATGGCATGCATGCCTGGATAGGTTTGAATATGTAGCCTAACACATTTAAACATAACAGAGTTATGTGCAATGTCGAAAGTTTGAAAGTTTTGGAAGAGGGTATGAAAAGAATATAAAAACTAAATGATGTAGATGAATGTTTTGCTATATTAGACATGGCAAAATCTTTTGTACATGTATACTCATAGCAGCAGTGATTACCTTCAAAAGACCTGTATATGATAGAATCAGTTAAATTTTCCTATCACAGATGGCAAAGAGCTAGTAAATTCAGAACCCTAGCTGAACAATTATTGGTAGCTGATGGTAGCTGGGGGAAAATGTGTAATTTTTATGTAGGAATATAGCCATTGGTCTGTTTGCTCAAAACTCAGTGGATGGTTCCATGCCCATGATTATATGAACAGTAGTGATTATATCTTCTGAAGTAGAAATGTAGATAAGAATATGAAATTGGAATGGAGATGTATTAGAACTGGAAGGAGTATTTGTTTACAACTTCATTTGGTGGCCTAAAAATCTAAGCAGACTAAAGTCACATGCAATAGCCAACTTTACTCAGATCATCAGATAACTTATATGCTGAGGCTTAAGAAGAGTAACCTGAATAAAGTGCGTAAACAGAAGGACAACCTATACACTTATACATGGTAAAAATATGTTTTAGGTTAAAGGAATATAAAAATAGAAGTAAACTCATTCCTGTCCCCAACACCTGCAGGCACAAAATCATGTTACAAAATAATTCTATGGTTTGAAGAATCTGATGTAAAAAAATACTTGTCTACCTTCATTTTTTTTGAGTTTTCTCACAAATATTCAGAATTCTTCTTACACAACTCCATTCTGGGACTGTGTACTCTTTTTTTTTTTAATTTTTTCAAGCAGAAAATTGAGTGGTATTAACTTTTGATGGTGGAGATAAAGCTAATTGTCATTTAATTCATGAGGCTCTTATAACCAAGCAAAGCATAATATTAGAATAGTGAAAGCAATAATATCTGTAGTTCTCTGCCAAAACCAACACTATGTCTGTTATTATGAGTTACAGTATTATACTGTTTAGAAAAATCTAGGAAAGGTTTTGAAAAGAGACCTATGAGATTAGTTCTAGTGTATTGTAGAACATAAGCCCAAATTTGGCTTTAATAGGAAAACAAGTTTTACATTGTCCTATGCAAATGGGAAAAGATTCAAACTCTAGGAAAGAATAAATGCTATCACTTCTATAGATGAGTGAATTTGTCCTTTACAGTTCCCATGTCTATTCATAAGTATTGAGTAATTAGTAGAACAACTTCTTCCTTATACTTGTGCTTCTACTTTCCTTAAAATGATGCAAAAGTGGGAAATAAGGCAAAGCCTTCCCTGATTTCTGTCCCACTATGCCCACTCATGTCCTTCTATTAGGGCCATCACTCCCATTTCCTGGAGCTAGTTCCACATCCCTGTCAGAACACCACTTGGTAGCTGTTCTAATTACTGGCTAACACCTGAAAATATAGGGTCTACAAATGAGACAGAATAAAGTTTCATGCAATAACCAGCTTTATTCAGAGTCTCAGACAATTTGTACTTAGAGTTAAAGAGAATCATCTAAGTAAAGTGTACAACCACAGGAACTTGACAAAACCAGATTTTTCCATAGAGGCATATGAATAACAGCACCTGAGGTAAACTCCACACTAGATTCAAATTTCCATTGGTTTTAATTTACCATCCCCTTTTTCTTTCAAAACCTATCCTGGACAACACATTTCACACATATTCTCTGGCTCTTTTTCATTCTTTTCTGAGTAATAAGTTAACCAAAGTTTGGGATGACATAGAAAATTTTTTTGCAGTGGTGGACATATATTTGATAAAATGTTTTTGTATTAGAGTTTGCTTATTGTCTTAGTCACATGATCATCCTGGGCTAGTTTACATGTTTTTTTAGATAAAGACCACAGAGGTTAAGATATTATATCAATTAAAAAAATCATAAGTCCGTTTAATTTATGACCATTGATATTGACTTTACTTACACAGTAGAAGCTAGCATTTTACTTTTTCTACTACAAAACAGAACTCCCACCATGGCTATCCATATAATAATTATTTTATGTATTTCCCATAGTTTGTGAGGCATGTTCTCATAATGTAGCCTTGCTGGTATTGAACTCACTATAACAAAACTGTATACACATTACAGTAAGATACAACTCTCTACAGCTATAAACAACACTATAACTCACTCTAAAACAGACTAGTCTTGAACTTATATCAATTCCTCTGTTAATCTTTCAAAAGTTTGAATTATTGGAATAAAAATGCCTGATAATTTAACACCATCTAAAGAAATTGAGGAAGTACCACTCATACTTCAGTGGCAGAAACATATACTACTCCATCTCCTGAGGAGCAAAACAAGTATTATACTTTTAAATATTAATTAGCTTCTTTCTTCGTTCCTCCAAATTGTATAATATAAGGTTTATCTGTCTTTAAATAATAACAGTTGTGAGAGGTGGCCTATTTATATGTTAATCAAAGAGTTTGTCTCAGTATAACTTTCCAGATATTCTCCACTTATCATTTCCTAATGGGGATGATACTTGAATGTGTCTCTGTTCACATAGGTATAGATGTACATGTGTGAGAGACTGTACACACATATTAATTCATGTAGAGGCCAGAGGTCAACTTTCAGAATTGTTCCTCACTAGCTATATTCACCTTATTTGGTGAGGAGATTTCTCACGTTCTTATGCAACTTGGCAGGTTAGCTACAATGTTCACCAGAGAGACCCAGGAATTCATCTATCTCTTTCCACCACTAAGTTTACAAGTATGAATTACTATGCCCAGTTTTTACATGGGTTTTGTTCTAGGGATAAGGCATGTGTCTTCCTGCTTGTGTATGTGACACTGTATATAGCAAAAGATAAAGAACAAACTCAACAATCTATGTTTAAGAAGCATGAAAGTTCTTGTGTTCAAAAACAAGTACTAAGGGAATAAGAAATGTTAAACTCACAGGACTATCTTTTCACAGGGAGAGATATATAACCTGTTTTATGCCAAGAAGTCTTGAAAATATTTGAGTTAATAGCTGAAATTTATACTGTCTGTATGGCTAAGACCACACCAGGTACTCACCCAGACCCTTGTCATGAGCTCTTTCCTCAGTTAATGTGTCAAAATTATCTTTATGTAATATGTCAATTGTACATTACGAAGAGATTTGGTGTAATAATGTCTTAAGCATTGTTTTGTATGTAGGATTGAGTTTATTATCACCAATGTTCCAAGTTGTAGTATGCTTAAATATGTCTAAAATTAACTATTCAGGATCAAACTCTAGAAATTGAACCAACACCTACTACTGAGTCACATTGAATTGAAATACCTTCTTACCTTCAGCAGGTCTGTTATTAGGCTGACTATAGTGGTCACAGAGATTTCTGTTACCTTGTTCACCTTCTTTCTTCTTTAAAAGAACAGAAAAACATCTATCCCTCTAACATAATTTTTTTCAAAGGGGAGGGGTTTTTTTTGGGGCAGAGAGCAAAGGTAGGGAGAGAAACAGGACAAGATGGTGGAGAAAGAGGAGAGATTGAAGAGACAAGTGGAGGCTGGCCATGACCACATGGAGATAGGGGGAAGGGAAGGGAGGAAGGGTGAGGAGAAGCTAGAGGCAAGAGAGTAAGAGAGTAAGAGAGAGAGGAGTAGGCAAGCAGCCCCTTTTATAGTAGTCACACCTACCTGGCTGTTGCCAGGTAACTATGGAGAGGAGCATACCTCGGTGTTGCCAGATAACTGTGGAGGTGGAGTTTAGACAGAATACTAACATTCCCCCATTTTGGTTTAATTAAAAGAGAAAATTTAAAAAGAGGTGACAGTGAAGCAGGTATAGGGTCATCATGATATCTGGCTACTTCCTGCTGGCATTGGGGGTGACATGTCTTTAGGGGGAACCTAGAAGAATCAGTGTGGAGGATGTTTGTCCAGTCTTAGGAGACTTGGCTGTTTCCTGATGCCCAGGGTCTATGGAGCGAGCCATCTGAGAATAGGTCAGAAGGAACAGGTCCAGTAGAAGAAGCTGTGTGTGTGACAGGAGATGGAGCATCTGGAGGTTGCTTCTCTGGAGCTGTTTTGGATGTGCCTGGACTTGGCAAGATCTGGATGGCATCTATTTGGTCCATGAGAGGTAGATCTGATTGGGTTTCCTGTAGCTTATAAGTTTACAAAAGATATAACAGCATGACTTAACAACATGAGCAGTCTTTAAGATGAGCCTTTGTTGGATCGTATAGTGGAATGTTTTATTAGTTAGGCAAGTTTATAGGAACTCAGATAATATTAGGACAGTGGCATAGCAAGAAGAGAAAATATGAAGCATTTAATTGATGGAATTCAGTTTAGGTAATGAGGTAACAGATAATATCTGTGAAACCCTAGCTGTCAATGTAGTTAGAAGTCTGGGTAAGAGTAACAAATAATCTACCAGTTATATATTATTTTTTTAAAAATGACCGAGTCTATTAGCCAACAGTTCCCATGGTCTCCATAGTCTCTTGGGCAAAGTCAGTTTGGCTTTCAAGCATGCAGGGCTTTATTTCTGTGGAATAGATACTCATGACATGAGAAATGACTTACTTTGGTTTGACTTAACTAAGTCATTTGACTCAGAGCATCCAGTCTAGCCCACTGTGTTTGTTAGTGACTATATCATCACATACAATCCAGGCTGTATCTTCTAGGTGTCCAGTGTCCAAGTCTTCTGAAACCATCTTGGGTTAACTGTTAGAGGCTTTGGGAATTCTGTCGGCCATAAGCTTAAAAATACTATCAGCAGACTTCTGACAAGATTGAGAGCCATAAGGATTGGTTGTAACTGAATAGAATACTATCAGTAGTAAAAAATCTATGAAGACAGAGCCTTTCCTACCCTGTCTTAAGTAACTCTGGCAGGTTGTGTAGGTAGAGAAAAGCACATTTTTGTATTAGCAAAGAAACATTTGGCTACGACCAGAGTAAGTAAGCTGGATCTTATGGCTGGCAGGGGGTTGGGTAGCAGCAGCAGCAGAGTAGGACTTCCTGCTAGCTCCGGAAGTCGCTGCCCAGTGTCTCTGGTGGCTAGAGTTTGCAGTGGGCAAGGAAAAGTGAGCATGTCACATATGACAGCAACATTCACGTTAGTTGTTTTTGTAGCAGAAGGCACCGGTAGCACTCACTTTACAGGTCCCGGGCAGAGAGGGAGAGGGAACATTTACATGAAAGACCAGGAGTTAGGACTGGAAGTTCATATATGAGTTCAAAATGTGAAATGAGGAGAGGACATTTGGGAAGGCCTCATAGCCTGAAAAGAGCCAGTGGTACGAGTTTTACCCAGTCAAGGTGAAGTTCCTGTGACAGCTTGACAAGAGTGGTTTTTAAAGAGCAGTTTGTTCTCTCTACCTTACCTGAAGAATGAGGATGAGAGGGGATATGAAAATGTCAGGGCATGTCTAGGGCCTTAGATAGAGTCTGAGAAACTTGGGAAGTAAATTCAGACCCATTGTCTGACTGGAGGGATGCGGGGACACCAAAACGGGGGATGATCTCTCTGAGGAGGAGATCAGAGACTGTCTGAGCCCTTTTGTTAGTTGTGGGAAAAGCCTCTACCCAGCCTGAGAAGGTGTCCACCAAGACCAGAAGGTACTTGACACGTTTTACAGCAGGCATGTGGGTAAAGTCAAGTTGTCAGTCAGTTCCAGGAAGGGAACCTCTAGCCTGATGGGTAGGAAAAGGGGGTGTTACAATATCTTGATTTGGGATCTGACATCTGATAGATTTTGTAAGAAGCAGTGATAGATTTTAGGAAACTTAAGTCCTCAGGAGTAGGCTGTAGGTGTCTCATAATCAAATAAGACAGCACTTGGCTGTTAGGATGAAAGAGTTGGTGAAGATAGGACAGAGTTTGACAAGTGTCAGGGGGTGTAGGTGGGGATGTGGGTTGTAGTGTAAGAATCTCCTTGGGAGGGTGGGATAAGTCTAGGCCCCTAAGGGCTGTAGCTCTAGCTGCCTCATCAGCTTGGTTGTTTCCCTTGGAGACTATAGATTCATCCATATGGAGAGATCTTCAGTGGACAATCTCAATAGCTATGGGGAGATGGGAGGCCTTTAGCATGGCCATAATCTGGTTTGCATTAGTTACTGATCCTTCTTTTGTGGTAAGTAACCTTCGCTTCTTCCAGATAGCAGCATGGGACAGGAGGATATGGAAAGCATATTTGGAATCTGTGTAAACACTGAGGGATTGTCCCTGTGCCAGTTGGAAGGCACAGGTAAGGGCTATTAATTCAGCCTGTTGCTTGGTGGTTTGAGCAGGAAGGGCCTGTGTCTCCACCACCTTGGTGTCTCACACTATGGCGTAGCCAGATTTCCTGACCCCTTCATGAAGAAAGAGCTTCAATCTGTATACCAGGTAAAAGTGGCTTGAGGCAATGTGCCCTCCTGTATGTGTGAAGGATGAGGTAATAGTTCTTCTAAGGTTTCGGTACAGGAGTGAGATAGAGAATAGTCAGTGTTAGGTCGGGGAAGAAAATTGGAAATATTAAGAAGTGAGCATGATTGAAAGGTGAGAGTGGAGTCTTCTATTAGAGCTACCTAAAGAGAAAGAACCCTGCAGGGAGGTAGAGTCTATAAGCCTTTATAAGTTAGGAGCTGTGACAGGTTGTGAGAAGAGAGGACAGTTATAGGTGATCTCAGGGTTAGTTTCTTTGATTATCGAATAAGGAGTACAGCAGCTGCTAATGTACAAATACAAGGTGCCCATCCCTGGATGGTTGGATCTAGTCTTTTTGACAAGTATGCTACAGGTGCAAAAGATGGTCCCAGTTGGTGATCTAAGGCTACAAGAGCAAATCCCTCTTTTTCAGTTACATAGAGGGAAAAAGGACAAGCCAGGTCCAGGTGATGTAAGGCTGGGGCCTTAAGGAAAGCCTGTTGGAGCCTTTGGAAGGGCTTAGTGACAGGTTTGAGAAGAGGTTCATGGGTGGGGCCTAATGCTGCTTCATATAAGGGATGAGAAAATAAGGAAAAGGAAGGAACCCAGGAACGAAAAGCTAGCCATTCCTAGGAATGATAGAATCTCTTTCTTTGTAGAAGGAACAGTTAGAGACTGAATCAGGTTCTTTCTATCTAAGGTAATAGCCTTGAGGGTTGGGGTAATTTCTAGTCCCAAATAGGTGACTTGAGGAGTGGAGAGTTAGACTTTAGAAGATGAGACCCTGTAGCCCCGACTGGAAAGAAAATTTAGAAGAGTAGTTGTGTCAGCTTGGCTAGTTTCTAGGGAGGGGCTACAGAGAAGAACATCATCTACGTAAAGTACAATCTTAGATCTAGGGAGAGATAAAGAGATTAAGTCAGAAGCCAGGGCCTGCCCAAACAGATGTGGGCTGTCCCGGAATCCCTGAGGTAGAACAGTCCAGGTAAGTTGGGTAGAAAAGTGGATGTCAGGATCTGTCCACGTAAAGGCAAATATGTCCTGTGACTGGGTGTCTAGAGGGATAGATAAAAATGCATCCTTGAGATATAGGACTGAAAAGTGAGAAGTCCCTGAAGGGATAGTACAGAGAAGCATATAAGAGTTAGCTATGACAGGATGGAGGGGAACTATGGCAGAGTTAATGCACCTGAGATCTTGAACCAGTTGATAGGTAGCATTAGGTTTCTTAACTGCCAGAATAGGGGTATTAAAAGGGGAAGAGGTAGGTTGAAGAATTTTTTTTTCCTTAAGAGATCAACAATGATAGGCTTAAGTCCCCTGAGACTCTGGAGAGAAAGAAGGTATTGGGCTTGGCATATGTACCTGGTAGAGTCCAGTAACTGGATGACAATGGGAGAATGATGTTTAGCAACAGAGGGGTTCTGGACATCCCAAACTCGGGAGACCACCTGAGAAGCTTAAAAGGACCCTGTCACTTGGGAGAGAGAGGTGAGGGGCAATGATCTGGAGGGGAGAGAAGCACTTTGTCTCCAATGTTGACAGACAGCAGACAGAAGACAGTGTATGGTTGAGGTAGATGATGGTCAGCAAAGGTCCACAAGAGAGAACGGAGGTAGAAAAGTAGTGGGGTGAGCAGATGGTCTGGGAGGGTGAAACAGTCAGTACACAAGGAAAGAGTATAACAAAGGTAGATAAATGTTTAAGCATAGGGGATTTGTTTCCATTTACCAGACTGCTGGCAGTATGTGTTAAGACTTCTTAAAATAGTTAGCCTAGTGTTCTATTACGTGGCTACTTTAGTCCATTATCTAGAGGGTATTGAATCTAGACCTTATTGTAGAGGTGTATCAATATGGAAGGCCTCAAGTCAGACGTTAATTTTAGAGATTTGAGGTTTTTCAGTAGACAACTCAATGGGGTGTCTGTGGGTAGAGTTGAAGATTGTATGTGGTACCCACTGGGTGGCAGCTGTTACCGAGCTATCAGTCGGTGTCCCGAAATAAAAGCTGGCAATGAAAAATCAGGCTCAGGCTACATAATCAGGTCATTACAAGAATATCTAGGGGCCTCTGTGGAGCTAGTCCAGCAGAAAATAGCTCACCTGGTACCAGGATTTCCAGTGGAGCTGCAAGAGGGGGGAGGGGCTGGGAGCTATTTCTGAGAAGGAAATCACCCAATGGCCAATGTCCTAGGTCGTAGTTCAGCTAGAGGCCAGTCATATGGACTGGGGCAATGAAAAGCCATCCCCTCAATCCCAGGGAAGGTTGGCCAGACCCTAACTGGGCATCCAGGGTTCCTCCCACCAATCAGAAACTCCTTACCAATTAATATGCTGGTGTGTTTGTGGGCTTGTGCAGTCTGGTATCAGGAAAGGTGGAACCATGAGGTCTGTGTAGCCCTGTCTGGCTGCCTAGCCCATGTGGCAGAGCACCACGTGGGGGCCACAGGGGCACAGCTCACATGGTGGAAGTTTTGTGAGCCTCTCATCAGTGGATGGGGTTGGTCTGCAGCAGTGGTGGGAATTCATATGGTCAGTGATGGCAGGTAGCAGCAGATGAAGTCCACGTGGTGTAGTAGTGGCAACTGCGGCAGTGGGGTTGCAGCAGGCCACATGGCATAGGTCTTGTATGGTCACAGCAGCCGGCTGCGGCTGCCAGCGGCTGCATGGGTCTCATGGTTCCTGAAGTCCTTGTATCCCGGAAGGGTGAGAAGAAGCTAGAGGCAAGAGAGTAAGAGAGTAAGAGCTTCTCTGACATTATACTAGACATTTAAAACCCCACATATACATTCCCAGTTGTCCATATATTCGGACCAATGTTACAGAAAAAAAAAAAAGCTTCAAAGTTCCTCAACTTTAAAATTAAGTCCAGCACAGTACAGTTCTTTGCCTGCTGTGGGTTACATATTAGAAGTAGCATTTAGTGAATTAATCACACTTCCAACTCTCAACTAATTTCTCTTCTACCATTCTCCTATCTTTAGTGTATCTTCTGGGTCACTAAAGTTCTATTCTTCAACATTCCTCTCTTATATCTTCTAGATCACTGTTATCTCATTCAAAATTAGTTCCAGTAATTAGATTAGAGATAATATTAGATTAGTAATTAGATTAGTAATTTATAATTAGATATTAGATTATTAGATTAGCAATTAGTAATTAGGAGTTAGAGATTAGATTAACAATTAGTAATTAGTAAGTAGAGATTACATTAGATTAGTAACTAGATTAGATTAGAGTAATTAGATCAGTGTTTCAGTTTTCTCCAGACTTCAGTGCCTAGAAATTATCCCTTGGTGTTTTACAGAATACAACAGTGAGTTCTCATCACATTCAGGTGTGTGATATTTGAACAATGTAGAGTGAAAGTCTCAGACACATGACGTTGAGCACTTTTACAAAAATTTCAAGTTCTGGGATAAAAATTCAATTTCATATGTGTCTATCATTCCTCTTTTTTAATTACAATTACCCTCTTGTTTTCTTGTTTCTTTATCCTCTGGTTACTATACATCTAATTTATATTCTACAAGTAATTAGATTTAATTAAAGTACTGCAATTTAAGTAATATATTTCCTTTTATAACCTAGACTTTCCTAATATTTGCTGTGTGGCCAAAGATAGCTTCAAATTCCTACATCTACCTCCCAATTTCTATGATTACAATCATATACTGTAAGCCTGATTGATATGTGGCTGAATACCAAACTTAAGATCTTGTGAATTCTAAGCATGTATTCTACTAAATAAACTACATCCCAAGCCCAGAAATATTTTTCCTTTTTTTAACATATTATGATATAACCTTTGAAGTAATCTATCAAATATGATTTAGATGATTGTAAATGATCAGAATATAATATTATTATTTTCAATATGTTCATCAGTCATTGACACAGACATCACACTATAGATACTAATGGGGACAAGTCTAAGGATTTACTTGAAACTGACTCCACAGAAGTTACTTTCCAATGCTAATTTCCCAAATTGAGAGAGCAAAGCTTTAAGCAGCAGCATTCTTTAATAGTTGCATAAATGCTAAGATGGTTTGACTTTTAAATGAAAGAGTGCTGTCTTCTCTAAATCAAGACCACTTGGAGACATGTTGCAAAATGTTAATGTATTCTGGTTATTTTAATTCAAAAGAAAGCCATAGCCTATAACTAAATGTGTTCACCTATTATTGTGGCTTATTGCTTAAGAACAAACAAGAGAATACATAAAAGGGATTGGAGTTCTATGTAAAGATTATGAGGGAAGGATACAGCCATGATGCCACCAAAATGCAAAATAATGATATTTTCCAGAAGCATACTTTACCTTACAAGACAATCCAAGGTGATATGATATGACAGACAAGGATTCACAGTGTATGTTACATTATGTGAGTGAATGTCTTAATTTGCTTTCTGTTATTGTGAAAAAGACTATGAGCAAAGCAACTTTGAAAGGATATATCTTACAGATCCCAATTATCAATCATTAAAGGAAGCCAAGGTTGGAATGAAAGCAGAGCAGGAAACACAAGGCAGGAATGTAAGCAGAGACCATGAAAGAATGCTGCTTACAAGCTTGCTCTACATGTCTTTTTTAGCCTTCTTTCTTATACATTAGGGAGCTTGTATGTAGAGGTGGCACAATTCACACAAATCTAGGTCCTGGCGCATTAAGTCATTAAGAAAGAAAATGTTCCACAGACATGTCCACAAGCCAGACTGATCAAGGCATTTTATTGATGTATTTTATTGATGTACCTCTTCCTAGATGACTAGAGCCTTTGTTAAGTTCAGAAAACACACACACACACACACACACACACACACACACACACACATACAAAAGCAAAGCAAAACAATTCTAATTAGGATCATGACCTTAATAAAATAAAGGCTAGTCCTAGGTTATTTCTAGATAAGAAGATGTAAAAATGCCAATGAAAAAAATATTGGAAAATAGTCTGGTCTGGTTAGTCCCAACAATGACTCATTCAAACCTGAGGGTATGAGAATCAGAAAGTTTTTTAGTCATTAAGAGTAGATGTTTCTGCTATCTCAATCTAGTACTGAAAGCTTAGAGGGTGCCTGGACTGTTTCTGTATCAGTGTACATATAAAGACCAAAGGCATTCTTCTAATGCTAGAGAGGAAATCAGGCAGGGTCAGGTATAACTTCCCAACAAGAGTAAGGCAAGTGGCCAAAAAGCAAATTTTCTTTCTACCAACCTTCAGTCTGAGCTGTCTTCAGATGTCATTTATATGAGGATGTGGATTCCTACTTTAAATAATCTATCAAGAAAATTCCTCAAGGGAGTCTTCAGCAGCTCTGTTTTTACTTTATTCAATATCCTGTCAAGTTGACAGTCAGGATTGACCTTCACACATATATTGTCTAAATTTGTTTCAATGTTGCTAGCACTGCAGATGATCTTCCTAAAATACTTCCTAACTTTCATTGACCCCAACCCAATGGAAGAAAAAGAAAATTTACTTTGTAATTTGATTCCCTCAAAAAGTCTTTTTAAAATATGATTAATATTACATTTAAATGTCTGTATTTCCATTTTGTGCACATTTAAACTAGCATGAACTTCACAGATAAAGTTGTTTGTATAATAAAATTAAATCAGGTAAGAATTATATTGGTGACTTTTCTGGGTAATTAAATGAATAATATATTGATGAGACGCAATCTGAATTCTTTGCATATAAAGCTTGGAAAGAAAAGAAATTTCACTCTGTATTTTGATATTATACCTGGGAGCATTTACAAAGATGAGTTTAGAGAACACAAAAGTTATCACCCAATCATCTTTCTGGAGAGACAGGGACAGAGAAGATGGGAATGAGAATGCCTATAAGCTTTGCTCCTATTTTTCCATCAATGCTGATTTGAACAGGGACAAGACCCTTCTGCCAATCACCTGTCAGGAACTGGGCAGCCTCATAAAATAAAGCTTTCTGATGCTCTAGCGTTTCTTCTTTGACAGCAAACCACTCAAATCCATGAGAGAGTAGTAAAGGGAATAGGTTTGACTGAGGAAAAGCAGTGAAAGTGATAGATTACCTATGCCACCTTGTCGTTATTCCATTATTTTATTAAAAAATACATATAAAGTGATTGGATCTCTAGGACACGCTAGTCAGCTAGGTTAGTGTATTTAAAATGCACTCAAAAAGTTAAATTCTCAGGGTTTACTTGTCATTTATTTACTATATTTGGAAAATTCCAGGGGGCTGAAGGACCCCATCTCAGAATGTAAGGTGGACAATGCTTGAGGAATGACAGCAAATGTCCTCTGTCTTCCACACATATATATTTTCATGCATGCTGGTGTAAAACTGAACACACACACACACATACACACACACACACACACACACACACACAGAGACAGAGAGACAGAGAGACAGAGACAGAGAGAAAGACAGAGAGACAGAGAGACAGAGACAGGGAGAAAGACAGAGAGACAGAGACAGAGAGAAATTCTAATAGCTGAAAATGTGCTAGTACCTAAAATATGTTTTAGTCCATTCTAGCTTCTTTGTAAGAAAATATCCTGTATATCCTTAAAAATAATGTATTTCCTCTCAATTCTCCAGGTGAGAGTTCAAAATCAGAGGATCAAAGGATTCAGTATCAAGCTAATATCAGATGGCACCTACTGGCTGTGTTCTTACTTTGTTGAAAAGGTTCTATTCCAGGTTCCTTGTGAAGGACAGTATTCCTATTAATGAGGTTTATGACTTAGTCTCTTAAATGATTTATGTCCTGACATCCACTGACATGTGGAGACTTTCCTCAGCTTCCAGAATCTCTCTCACAACTTACTGTTTGGCACCCGTTAGGACACTCTCAGTCATTCCACTTCCAAATTTTCAGCATATGGAAGGCCAGAGTCTCTTTAAGGAATACATTGGTAAAATCAGGCTTCATCAAATAATCTCTCTTTTTCACTTCGTGATGCATATGTCTATGTGTGAGTGTCTATGTGCAGGTATAAGTGGGGAAGCTGTACATGCACGTATGTGTTACCATCAAAATGGAAGCCAGAGGTTAATCTCAGATATTATACTTCAGGTGCTTTACATCTTCTCTTTTAGAGACAGTCTCCCATTGGCCAGTGGATCACAAAGTAAGCTAGTCAAACTGTCTAGTGAGCCTTAGGGATTTGCCTTTCTTCCCTCACCCAATCCTTGGAATACAGTTGATTAACACCAGCTGCAGTTTGTTTTAAGGGGATTTGAGGATCAATCTTGGTTCTCATATTTTACAGAAATAATTTTCTGAGTTGAGCTGTCTTCCTTTCTCTGGTTGCTCTTAGATAATGAACAGTTAGTTTGTTTCTAACTTAAGAGTTTGTGGTCTATTCTATTTCAAGAGTTCACCTGCACTCAAGAGGAGATTCTGTCTTTTAGCAGGTGATGAAGGCTTGATAGTCTTGTAATCCTTCTGCTTATCACTCATATTCTAGTCAAAACAGTGAGCTATCTAAAATCCTAGTGTGAATTATGGTTGAGAGAAATAGACAATAGACTGGCACATGCTGTTCAAGACATTTTTTAGTATTTAAGAGTGCATACTGCTCTTACAGAAAACCCCTGTCAGATGATTTGCAATCATCTGTAATTCAGGCTTCCAGTGATCCAGTGCTCTCTCTGGCCTCTGTGTGAGCCTGCATTCATATTCATATACCAACAAATGTATAAGAATTAAATTAAATCTTTACTTATAAAAGAAGTAACACCAACATGATTGGAAAACTTTCTGACTCCTCAATAAAGAAAGATGATACTTAGCAAAGTCATAAGCAGAAGAGTACTCTGACCAAATAAAAAGACATAACCACAACCCAGAGGCAAAGAAAAAGGCATTACCAGAACCCAGAGGCAATAGAAAACAGTAGAGGATTTAGAATTTATTGAAGATCTTCTATGTTCCTGGTATAAAGATATGCACCATTAGATATATAGGAAAACATAAAACATCAAGATACCTCATATTACTGGAAAAAAAAAGGTCAAATTTAAAATCAGGAAAAGTGACCAAAGGAAGAGAGTTAAATAATAAGGAAATCCTAAATATCAGAAGCAATTTTCCTTGTCTCTCATAAATCAGGGAGATCTGTGTAATTGTGATATGGTTGGAATGATAAACAGCCCCCATAGGCTTGCTGCCAGAAGTATGTCTTAATTGCTACTTTTGTGTAAAAGTGAGATGTCATTCTAAAAAAATAAAAGCAAAAATAACTAGCTAAATAAGTAAAAAACCCAAACCAAACCAAAACAAAAAAAAAAAAAAAAGAAGAAGAAGGATGGCTCCTTTGGTATGACAGCAAAGTTTGTCTTCTGGCCTTCACACATATGCATGTGTGTGCATGCACACATATACACACCTACACACACACACACACACGCACACACACACACATATGAGAGAGAAGGAGAGAGAGAGAGAGAGAGAGAGAGAGAGAGAGAGAGAGAGAGAGAGAAAGTGAAAGACACAAAAGAAAAACTAACAATAGTATAATTATATCAGGGGATTTTTATGGAGAAAACAGTAATGTAGCAGGAATTTGGAGCATGTCCTGGATGCATTCACACAGCAAGCAGAAGAACTAATAGCTGGAGTGTCACATAGAGGTTTAGGAGAGTCTTTCCCTATGCAATCAGTCTTGTAGAAGTAGGCAGGGTCACTTAGAAAATGCTCTAGAGCTCTGTTGTCTTCAAAAGTCAAGTTCTCCTAACATTTCCCAAGTGTGCACTGGTTTGCTATGTGAGAGGCTTATTTCCTGGATGCTACATCATGGCCAGATGGGTCAACAATGTATTGCTATTATTGTATCCCTTCTGTTATCACTGCAGAATTTCTGGATGAAAGAAAAGTAAACACATATGGTTACTCTAGTTCATTGAGCCACATGCTGAATTTTTATATAGTTATGGTTACTCTTTTCTCTATATATTAATTTAGCATTTCAGATTTTATTATAGAATTTCCTGTTATTTTTCAAGTCTCCATCAATATGGTATATTGCTATATGTTTTTTTTAGCATTCCCATCTTCTAAAAACCTGCATTTCTCATGAGTTAACAGAGGTATTTCGTGAATGTCTCTGTCTATCATAATGTTGCTTTGCCTTTGTGTATGAAATTGAAACTAAGACAAACATTACAGATTTCAGTCATCATAGAATCTCATCTCAGTAGAGGATCATTCAAGGACAGGAGTAAAATTAACAAGGATAATATATAAATTATTATCTTTTCTTTGTGTTTGAGCATGTGCATGTTTGTGTGTGCATGTTTGTGTGTGTTTATATATACACATGTGTACATATATATGTGTATCCATGTTTGAATACAGGTGTGCATGTACCCTGTGTCATGGTACACATGTAGTTTCAGAGGACAACCTCATTTGAGAGAGGAAAACATAAATGCTTGGTCAAGCTTGCCTTCCACCCTGTTTACAACAGGGTCCCATCGTTGTTCAACACTGTGTATGCCAGAATCACTGGTTGACCAGCTTCCAGTTATATTCCTGTTTAGGTCTCATCTCCCTGCAGGGAGCACTCACATCATAGATGTGTGATACTGTGTTCAGGTTTAAGTGCATGGGGCATCTAGACTCAGGTTTTCAAGCTTATACAAAGGGCTTCAGCTACTAAGTGACACCATCACAATTCTGCTATTTTAAAAAGTCTGAAACATTATTGATAATATAGGTATATGGTGATAAAATGGCTATGTGTAGAGATTAGAACCATCTCTACTTCTAGAAAATACTGTGGAAAACAGAGACATCTGCCTTTTTATAGTTCCAGGGAAGTCTGATGCATTCCACAAATTTGGCAGGCAGAAGAAAACAACTTAGTGTGGTAAGAAAGCTGAGGGAGTAAAGTTTCCTTTGTACAATCATGCAGACATATGATCTGATCAACAGTAGACATGTAAAAAAAAAATAAACCTAGGTGTGTAGTTCTAACATTGTGGAGGTAGAAACAGAGAATTTTCCCGATTTCACTTGCCAGACAGTTTAGGGAAAAACAAAACAAAACTAAACTAAACCAAAAACAAACCTACAAAAAAAACCAAAAACAAAACAACAACAACAACAAAACAAGAAAACCTGGATATGGAAGGTTGATGAGGAAGGCATCATACTTGAATTTGACCTCTAGCCTCCACATGAGGCCTGATATACATGTGCACATATGGACATACCTACATATAAACACAAACAGAATAACTCAAAATATTTTTTCTTATTACTAACTGGAGCCTTATGATGGACTGAGAGAATGAAGCAGCATCCAGGTTATAGTTGGATGATATCCACCACACTTATTGGATTGCATGCACTATCATACAAGATATGTAGAATACCTTAGCAGAATGGAGACAAGAGAGTTCAAATAATGTCTATGGTCAAAATTTAGCCCCTGTGATGATTCTCTTGAATGTAAACTTGATGGAATTTTCAGTCACCGTGGAAACAAATCTCTGGTTACATCTATGAGACTGCCATGTATTCCCCAACATGATGAACTGTATATCCTGAAATTGTAACCTAGGGTAAATCCTTCCCCTACTAAACTGTGTCATTTGAGGTGTTAGGTCACAGCAGTGTGAAAGGTAACCTGACAAATTTTAAAAGAACAATTAATACCATTCTCATAAAATTAGCCAGATCACCAAAAGACTATTAAATTCTTCTGATTTCTTTTGTCTTTCTTCTGTAGGTTCCCATTTTCCCTTAGTTTTCCTCCAGGACTTGAAGAAGCATGAAACTTCCAACAACAATCTGAGCAAATGCCAACAATATATATTACCCAAAAGAAACATCTATCATTTCTTTCCTGAATGTATTTGTGAGTATGGAGTGAACCCATATGCACATGTATGTTTGCTTATGTGTAGATACACTTGTGTGTACAGGGGAGGGACACCTAGGAAAGAAAGTAAGGGAGGTTAATAATATCTAATCTATTATTTGATATTCTTCTAACTATTCACTTTGGTTGGATTTTTTACTGAACATAGAACTTGCTCCCAAAATCTTATCTCCACTTCCAGAAATGATTGGAAGTGAATCACTATACTTGTATAGCTTCTATATGGGTGCTGGATCTGTAATCCTTAACCCCTGTGCTTCTATCCTATGTGTAGAGAAGTTTCTGGTATTCCTTCATAACAACAGGGAGCAGACATTAACAGTCCCCAGGAAAAGCTACATAGAGTTGCAGCAGCAATCCCTGTTCTGTCTTCACTCAGTGTATCACTGCCTTCATGGGTATAAGAGGCTGAGATGAAATAAGAATTGAAGCTCAAAATGAGAGATGAATGGGTTAGTAGTTCAGAGATGTAAAACTTCTCATCTGAAATATTAATGAAATTCTACAAAATTGTACAAATTTAATACAGAAAAATCAGAAGAAAAGTGACATTAAATTAAAAAAAATGAGGTGAGAAATCAAAACAAATGTAATGTTCCTAGTTAGGACATAAATGATTTCTATAAATGTATAGTTAAATACAATAATATACAAAGATTTGAAGAGTAGATGAAACCTATACTATATCCATGTGTGGTATTTTTTATCTCCTCCACAGTAAACTGGTCATAAAATCATTTATAGTAAGATAATTTGATGAATCCAAAACAGCAAAAGAGAAAGGAAATGCTTCAAAACATCTCAGAAAATGAAACAGAGGAGATGATTCAGTAGATAAGAGTACTTGAGATATACGTTTAGAGACAAGAAACCAAATTGCCAGCACCCACAGAGCACTTGAAATACAGTGAACCATGCTTGTAACCTCAATAATGGCAGAACTAAAGAAGCAGATCCTGAAAGCCTGTTACCTATTTAGCCTAGTGAAGCCTGACGGCTTCAAATTCGGAGAAAATCCCAGTCTCAAGAGAAAAGGTTGAGTGGTATAAAGTCATAAACATGATGTCTTCCTCTCCCGTGCATGAGCATCAGTTCACAGCTAACAAACATACATGTTTATACCATAAACATGCACATATAAAATACATAATTCTTGAACATATATACTAGAAATTAAACTATACTGAAATATTTAACAAATGTATTGCTTTAATAACAAATATGAGTGGCTATCTCTTAGTAAGTTAATATTTTCTTTTCCTCCCGAATGAGCCTTTCCTGTGTGCTTCTATAGTGATAAAAATAGACACTTTGAATCATTCACATTTCTAAAAGCATAAGTGCTTATGGTTACAGATAAGGTTTTTTCAATATTTCACTGAAGAATTTTGATTATTGCGGTTGAATTTCAATATATTTCTCTTATGGTTGTAATATATAATTACAGACCCGTATTGTGAATAGAGATTAATTTTCCAAATAGCGTCCTTGAAAAATCAAAAAATATTAGGGTCAAGTCACTTGGGAAAGATTAAACAAATAGCCTAAATTTAAGTGTAATCATGAAAACAGGTCTACACTAGTACTAAATCTACATTTTAAATAACTGTGTCTGTATGTCTAGGAGTGTGTGTGTGTGTGTGTGTGTGTGTGTGTGTGTGTGTACATGAGCACATGTGGAAGTCAGAAATCAAAATTGGTGGTCTGTCCTCGGGAGCTATTTGCCTTGTTTCTCAATAGAGGGTCTCTCATTAGCCTGGAAATCAACAAGTAGATTATCTCACTGTCTAGTGAGCCATAGAGTTCTTGCCTCTGCCTCTGCCTCTGCCTCTGCCTCTGCCTCTGCCTCTGCCTCTGCTTCCTCAGCACTGGATCAACAAGTAAGCACTGCCATCCCCAATTTTTATATAGACTCTGGAGATTGTACTCAGCTCTTCATGCTTTCATGGCAAACATGAGCCATCTGCTCTATACTCTAGCACTGATGAATTAAAATCCTGTATCTCTTTCTAGACTCCACATTGTACACTGCTGTATTGTTTATAGAGAATTACTCCAGAAGTGATTGCACATAGGTTACTGCTTCTCTCCTATGATTATAGTATATGGAACTACCAAGCCAACATATGGGAAAACTGAACTTGCATCCATATTATGTAAGGTAATACAGAAACACCCTTTCAGGTCCTTTTGCCACTTTATCAATGTGATTGATGTATGAAAGAAAACTTAGAAGAGGAAAGATACATCTTGGGAAAGGGCTCAAAAGATGAAGAATTTACTGTAAATCATGAGGATCAAAGTATAAGTCACCAGAACCGACATGAAAATGTGGGCATGTGTAAGGACCACCTGTAATACCAGCACTTAGAAGACAGAGACAAAAGTTCCCTGGAAAAAGCTGTCCAGGCATATGTAGCAAAATCAGTAAGACTAGCATTCAATGACATACATTGGCTCTCTATATAAAGTATAGCACAATCAAGGAATATATCCAACATCAACTTTGTGCTTCCATGAGCACATGCATATATGTGTCAATACACATACAAGCAAACATACATGGATGGATACCATATATATAGACCCACTGAAAAAGTAAATGTAGAAATGTCTTATTTTGTCTCATGGTTTCAAAGATTGCAGTACAAAGTCACCTGCCTCCATTGTGCCTGGACATGCAGTGAGCCAGAACTTCTGTGCAAAATAGCATTGCACTGCATTCTTCTTTGTCTCATGCCAAAAGGAATGAAAAAGAAAAAGGGAGGGGATGGTCTGGGAAAAGTCTTTTCAAGCCTGGGCATAGCACCAATGGCTTCTTACCTTCATAGATGCCTCACCTGAAAACAATGTCTTTATATCATGACTCCATCAAAGGTTATTACAATATTTTATTACACTAGTGTGTGAATGTGTGTGTATATATGTATTTATGTATGTATGTGTTTGGACACACCTGTGCAAGGAGGTCACAGCATGTGAAAGGCAATTCTCATCTTTTGTCACAGATTGAAATTGGGTCTTCAAGTTGGACTTATAAGTGTCTTGCGTTTATTCACTGATCCTCCTCACTAGACTGACAAGTTCTATATTTAGTTCTGGAAATCTACTTTTAATCTTCTAATCTTGCCAAACATTAATTATTTTTTAAAATGGAAATCCAAGTAAATAAAATAATAAATAAATCATTTGCCAAGATATGAACTCTGATCACAATTTTCATTTTTGTTTGTTGTTGTTGTTGTTGTTTGTAGTTGTTGTTGTTGTTTTTCAAGACAGTGTTTCTCTGTATAGCCCTGACTGTCCTTGAACTCACTTTGTAGACCAGGCTGGCTTTGAACTCAGAAATCCGCCTGCCTCTGCCTTCCAAGTGCTGGAATTGAAGGCATGCGCCACCACTGCCCGGCTTACAGTTTTCATTTTTTATTGAGATTCCTGGAGACAGCTAAATTCCAAGTAGCAAGCATGAAAGGTGGTCTTTGCTTAGAGAATAGCTTTACAGAGTTTTAAAGTAATAGCTTTAAAGATATGCCTCTATTTTTCTTTAGTTGGAGCTCTTTTTATATCTTTATATTTTAAATCTTTCTGGAATTTAAAAGCACAAAATGTCATTTCAGTTATTCTTAAAGATTAAGTGGCATATGAGACAGGTTAGCAAGTAAGGGTATTTACAGCATGTGGTTCTGAGAAAGAGAAGTACAAGTTACAGATAGCACTAGAGATCAGCAGAAATTCTTGATTAGAAGCATGTGATGGGATGTGTGGAAAGAAGAGAAAATAAGGAGGTTAAAGGGGGAGAGGCAGAGAGCCTTTGGGGCTGCTTGGCAAGATTCTGACATGGGCCAAAGACAAGGAAATGGGCTGCTTGGAAGGAATATGACATTGACCAAGGACAAGGAAGTAAGTTTCAGGCAGGAACCTGACACTAGGCTAGAACAAAGAAGTAATTTCAGGTAGGAATCTAAATCTCAGACTAGAACAAAGAAGTAATTTTAGGTAGGAATCTAAATTTTAGGCTAGAACAAGGAAATAGGCTTCAGACCTGAAAATGACTGCGCTAGGACAGGGAAGTAGGCTCAGATATTTTAGTCATCCTTATAAGCCCTTAGAAACAGTGATCACAAGAGTGTTCACAGAATTGTATTTAATGACTTGTTTGTTATTTGACTATTTGTGTTTATTGTCTTGCTTGTTCCTTGACTATTTGCATCTTATTGTACTGCTAGACCCTTATCCTAGAATTGACCTTAATACATGCATGCAACTAAAATAGTATAAAATCAAAAAGAAGGAGGAGGAATGGGATAGGGAGGTTCTAGAGAGGGGAAATGGGGAAAGGGAATGACATTTAAAATGTAAATAAATAAAATATCCAATTAAAAAAACATTAAAAAAAAAAACTTGGGAGATGCTTTGGAGGGATTTGGAACTGAAGTAGCTTCAAATGTAGCAATATCAGGGAGAACAAAGAACATGTCTTAATTGTTCAAAAGTTTCATAGTTACTGTGATAAAATGCTCTAACAATAGCAACTTAAGGAAGGAAACATTTATTTTGGTTGATTGTTCAAGGTCCCAGTCCATCAGAATAGAGGTCTCACAGTGATAGAAGCATAAAGTATCTGATAAAATTGCAACCACAGGAAGCAGAGAGAGATATGTTTAAGTGGTTGGCTCATTTTCTCATTTTTTTTCAATCCAAGGTCTCACTTCATGCAATAGTTTCACCTGTATTTATGGTGAGTCTTTCTACCTTCCTTAACCCAATCTAGAAGCCTTATCACTTGGAGATACTTGGAGAGTCATTTGATTTGTTTCCATGCTCATTTCTAGACACTGCTATGTTAATATTATTAACAACGACAGGTGCAGTTTATCTCCACATTATTGGACTAGGAAACCAGAATTATAATTGTTTGCTATGTTTTGTTTCTTCTGTCTGTGATTTCATCTTTAGAACTTGATGAATTTTTTTAAGAGGAAAAAAAAAGACAAAAAAAAAATCCTTGGATCATAATTTCCCTTATTGAAGAAGCACTTTAAATGGATTAGAGTTTGGCAAGTACTCAGTCTTCAAAAGGGGCCATACATCTAATCTTTTTCATACTGAAATATACTCAAAAAGAACAAAGTATATTTCTTATTCTTATTGAATACTCGAGTTACAAAATGTTAAAAAAGCAACAATATCATTCCAGATTTCTATGATAAAAATAAATTTGGTAATTATGAGAATCCATACATACATTCACTCTAAGCATATGTTCTAGAAGAGCCTACATGGCTGACAGCTATTTTCTTGGCACAAAATAGTCTTTTGTCATTCTTAAACTATACATCCTTGAAGTGAAAAATAAGTTAGAATTATTAGAAAACAGATGATATCCTTCCATTGTTTTCCTTTTGGCATCCTCGGAAACATCTTAAATCTCTTGTCCTGGATCTTATAGGAATCCAAATGGTGCTTCATTTTTTCCAACTATCACATCAATCATATTCCATCATTCAGAAAATTATGTTCAAATTGTTTTCTTTGACTCTAAGCTCTTACACATTACTTATATTACAAGACCCTTGCATAAAATTATTTACTTAAAAATCAAATCATTGAATAGGCATTAGTATTGTCATAAATGTCAAAATGATCAAATCCTACTTATAGACTATGTAAGAAGACCTTAGAATACTCAAATCTCAAGATAATGAAAAGGCTCAGTATATAAATGGTTGCCAGATAAGTTCAGAAAAAAAAAGAAAGTTGAGCATGGCAATACACCAGTGTAACATCAGAACTAGGAGATGGGAGACATTATGAGTACTTAGCGCTCACTGGTCAGACACTCTGGCCAAGATATCATCCTTTCAGATTTGGCAAGAGACCCTGAGTGATATAAGCAGATTCAATGAGTGACCCTGCTTTAAATTATGGAAGGTTCGGCAAGAGACCATATCTTAAATAATAAGGTTCAAAAAGGAAGCATGCCTTAAATGATCAAATGTTCAATGGGTGATCTTACCTTAAGTAGTAAGTTGGAGAAATGATCAAGGATGACACCCCTATGAAGCTCTGTCCTCTACATATGCACAAGCTGTTACAAGCACCAGTACATCTTTGCTTATGCCTATCCATATTTATATGTACCATGCTATACACAGAGTGTGGTAGAAACGAGAGAAAGGGAGAAGGAGAGGGAGAGGAAGAGGGAGAGGGACAGGGACAGGGACAGGGACATGGACAGGGACAGGTACAGGGACAGGGGGAGAGTGGAAAAGTGAGGTAAGGAGAGAGGGAGAGAGAGACAGAGAGAGACAGAGAGAGACAGACACACACACACACACACACAGAGAGAGAGAGAGAGAGAGAGAGAGAGAGAGAGAGAGAGAGAGAGA
>NW_021605506.1:652893-694413 GCF_004785775.1 Grammomys surdaster
AGAGAGAGAGAGAGAGAGAGAGAGAGAGAGAGAGAGAGAGAGAGAGAGATCTGAGCCACGTAAACCCTCCAAATTTTGAAGCCTTTGGTTATTCCAGTCTCACTAATTCTGACATATGTGAGACTCTAATTTAAATTTTGCTCTGAATAATTTGTTTTCCATGTAGTCTTACTTGGAATATAGGCCTTGGAATACAGATTGCTCTAACACAAACTTTTCTTAAATTTTCTTCAGCTTTCAATTCTCACTGCTGCAGAAAATTATCTTTAACATAATAGCTACATCCAGTAAAAAACATCCTAAGTAGACACTTAGGGGAGAAAACTCTCATAATACTGGTAAGTGGGTAATCTACCACCCTTAAAGGGAGAAAAATATGCATTAAAAAGGGATGCCTGGCCGAACGTAAAATCTAATAAAGATTAATGCAATACAATTAATGACCATTCTTCGAAGATGTTCATTTAAAATGACCTTATAGGAGATGGAGCCAGATAAAGTCTCTTCTCTCTAGATGGGACCACTGTAAAACAGAATGACATGGTCTAACTTTCTCCTCCATATGAAGTCCTTGCTCCCAGTCTGCCTACTTCAGTTCTTATACTCAGATTAGTCATCATCACCCATACTGGGAGCATGAACCTATATACACATATTTGTAAATGATTAACTGCAATGTATTATTCAAAATGGTATCATTGCTTCCCTTCTCTTCTTGTATATAACTATGTTCTTCAAGGAACAATGATGAGTTAGAGAGGTGGAGTATTTATTGACCCACTACAGTGTGTTCATTATTAAGACATATATGAAGCCAGACTCATTCTCATAAAAATCTGTTTATATATCCTCTAGAAGAAGTGAAATTATTACTTTTAAATTATATATTATATTTTTCCTGTCTGTATTTTACAATAAATAGTGTAATAAAAATGAAAGATGTAAAACTAATAGGTTTCCAGTGATATATTTCAGAAAGTGAAAGTTCTTACTTAGAAACCTGGAATGTTTGCCACATTAAAGTGAAAAGAGGGAACTAGCCCCACAGAGTTGTCTCCATTGTTCTCCACAATCACACCAGGTCACATGCACCTCCCACACTCACACTCTTAGATAGATTTTAGAACTTGCTGGTTTTTTTTTTTTTTACAATATATACTGTAAAATCCAGTCAGTCCTCAAAACATGGATCAAAATAATTGTAAAAGATTATGTTTATAGTAAATATTATTTTTCTTCCCATTGTTCCTTAAACAAGAAATATAATTTCTACTTGTATTGTACTAGATATTGTAAGTAATTTAGAGAGGATTTAAAGCATAGATGATATGTATGGATCACATACAAACACTGAAACATTTTCATTAGGACAGGAACATGGACAAACTTCAGTGTCTCCAAGTTGTTCTTGAAGAAATTCTTTGGATGGTAGAGGTATGACTGTGCATTCTTTAGTGGCCTTTTCTGTAAAGTGGTTATTCTCATCTGTTTGGCCTTCCTCAGCTTCCCTCCCTGCACTATCCCCTGCACCTCCTTCCCTCTATTCTTGAGATATAATTATGCTTCTCTGCTGTATGTTGTCTCCATTCTCCCTCAAGATCTTGTTTCTTTTCAACTGCTTCTTTTCTTCCTTTGTATACAAATTCAATGCCCCTCACTCTGCCTTTGTACTCCTGCCTTAATGTCTAAAATCGCTGAAGTGTACTAAGCTTGGTTATGTCCCATATCTGCTGTAAAATATTTTTATAAGTTATGACTCTTAATAAGGAGAAATAGGAATTTATTCTAGAGTGTCCAAAAATGCAATAGACAAGCAGAGCCTGAATGAGGCCTTCCTTGCTACAATTGCAATACTTAGTCTCACAGACTTTTAGGATTTTAGAAAAAAAAGGCAAAAAAAGAGCAACTTCAATGTGGAAAGTTCTTTAAGTTACAAGATATTTTAAAAGATATCATAATTTAAAGAAAAAGAAATTTTCTAGATCATAAGACAATTCCTCCAGGGCTTTGCCCCTTAGTAGCTTGTGTTAATTGATTTATTTGAGAATACCTTACTATTGTTGGTAACATAATCCCCTAAATTGGTATCCTAGACTGCACACAAAAGGAGACAAAGTCTTAATATAAGCACTCATCTCTATGCTTCATGACTATAGATAAACATATATCCAACTGCCTCATATCTGGGCTTGCATGACTTTTTCACCAAGATGGACTGTGTCTTTGAACTGTCCATGTAAATAAACCTTCATTCCTTGAGATGATTTTGTTAGTGTGTTTTATCACAGCAACAAATACTTAATTTGAGGCTGTATGGTATTCTTTCCTTCCTTCAAATGGCAGACATCCATCACCCCTTTCCTTCAACAAGGTAAAAGAAGAGTAGGTTCTCCAATGGTCTAAAGTCCCAAGGAAGGAATGACTCATCATGTAGCTTTGACGATCTTCTCCAAGATATAGTGTAACCCTTCTCTACTTTCTTTGAAACAGATATCAATTAGATTTTCAGTCAACACAGTATTGAACAACTGCTAAGTCTTATTTCATTAGGTTCTGAGGATATTAGAAATAATAAGATTTTGTATTGCCACTGAGGAAACCAAGATGAGTAATACAGTAAATGAGAGTACAAGTAGTGAGTGAAAAAAGTATGGTGAAGTTGCATATTTGAGATGGCAAAAGCTTAACAATTACATTGAAATCATAGGACAAGGAGTAGAAAACTCCAAGCACAAATTTGTGTGAATATTAGGGAAAAACATCTAAACTATTTTTAAACAACAACAGAAACTGCTCATAGTAGCCTCCTTTTAAGCTACTGGTCAGGAAACTCAGACTCAAAAGTAATATAAGTGGTCTTTAATCAAAGACAGGTGGAGGTCTGTAAGTTACACTCTAGCTTGATTTAAACAGTGAGTTCCAGAGTAAAAAAATAGTATATATATATATATATGTGTGTGTGTGTGTGTGTGTGTGTGTGTGTGTGTATATATATAAAGTAAACAAATTAATATTGTATATATATGTTAGATATACAAAATATATAGCATATATAAACAAATATATACTATATAATATTTTTGTTGTACTTGATTGAGTCCCAGGCCTTGCTGAAGTTATTACATACTTCGAACATAGAACTTGACAGAATTGAGCCAAGATTACACTAGAAGCATCCTTCCTGGGACTATCTTTATCTGAAGCTGCCAAGCAAGCACCAAGGTAGAAAAGTAATCAACAGTACTTGCCAGATGTAAACCACAACAATCACCAGCACAGCACAGATAACCTTCAGACTGTAAAAGTATTAATTATATTTCAGAAGCAATTTAACCTTGTCTTATTAAACTCAAGGCCTCCTCAATAGAAGGGGAATTGTGTTGCATGCTAGAGTCCTAGTTATTCATTGTTAGTTAGGCCCTAGACCCACGAAGAGAACATAATACTGCCACTCTCTTAAATCCATATAATATCTATTGCAGCATATGACATCTTAAAGTTGTCACCTAAACAAGACCTGAGTTTCAATATCAATGATGTGCTGGTGTGTGTGTGTAGGGAATCTAACAAGGTCCTATTCATATATCACTCTTTCTCACCTTTCTGATGCTGCAATCGTTTAATATAATCACTAATGTTGTACTGACCTTCGACCATAAACTTATTTTTTTCTTCATAATTGTAAATTTGTTACTGTTATTTATCACAATGTAAATATTATTCAAGGTAGAATTTTGCCAATGGGGTTATAACAAACAGATAGAGAACCACTGACATTGTTGAAATGTTACAGGTAATTAATATTAGCTTCTGGAAGAAGTAGAATTAGTCTTTTTCAGAGACAAGCCTCAGCCTAGGTTATCCAAACACCAATAGCAACATTAAACAGATTTATTAGTCTATTGCTCAGTATGTATGTATGTATGTATATATCAATAATTGAAAATGAGGTTATGAATTTGAGAGGAAGTATGAGGGAGATGAGAAGAATTGAGGGTGGAGGAAAGCATGAAACTGATATAAGTATAGTTCTCATGATAGAAATTCTCAAAAATATTTTTAAATCGGCTTTAAGAAAGGTTTTATTGACTACATACACACACACACACACGCACACACACACACACACACACACACACACACATATATATATATATATATATATATGTATATATATATATGGTCTATATATATGTATATACTCTTACTTAAGTATCTGTAGAAAATTGTCTTCTAAATTGATATAATCCCAAAACAAACCCAAGCCAATAAAAACAAACACACAAAAAAACCCGTAGACTCTCATGTACCTCACACAGAATCATTTTCTACTTGCATAGAATAAATACCCATCCTCCCATGTATGTTTAGTCATCTCTAAATAACTTGTGATCCCTAATACAATGAAAATAATACATAAATAATTGCTACCCTGAATTGCTTAGGAAATTAGGACATAAGACTTGTCTTTGCAATTTTAGTCCAAAAGTAACCACTGTAGCTACTACACAGAACATATAATTTGTTTTGAAAAATTGTATTCAATCTAAGGTTGTTTGAATACACAGGAATGAGATTCAATGATAAAGAAAGTCAAATATACAGTATTTAGGTTTTAGTTGTAGGAAAGATGACAAAACAGACACCAAAAGAAAGAGTGAGAGAGCTTTTACACAGAGACCCAAGACTTGGTGTTAGCATGCATGTATGACAGGCCTATTGCTGATTTTAGGCCTATGGCTGATTTTAGGCCTTCAGTGTATAAGCAGGGTTGCCCCCGACATCTCCTCTCTTCTCTAAGTATAGAAGGGCCTTGGGGAGTCTAATCTTGCAAAGGCAGGGATAGAGGCCTGACCTTCAGTAATTGAAAGGGATCTTGTAATGACTCTGGTCCCCCTGTCATTGTCTAGTGAGGCACGAGGGCTATAAGCTATTGTAAACAGGCAGCTTTTGTGGAAATTTACCAGCCTGAGTAGTCATAGACCTTGTAAATAGGTAGCCTTGGCAGATAGTACTAACTTAGATAAGGACAAGTAAATCGTATGCAGAGTCATAGTGACCTGTCCCCTGAACCTTCACCCAGCTGATACCCTGTTCTGAATGATATCTGTATTCCCCCTGAACACCCATGCTCCAGTGTCATCCCTTCCCCATGTCCTGCCTTTTTGTGTTTATAACCCCTATGTGAATAAGTAAAAATTACGATTTGATTTAAAAATAAAATAAAATTTAAAAAAAGAGTGAGAGCAAAATCTCTCATGTGTATTTGAAAAATGTCATGGAGAGGAGACCCTTCTCTGAATACAGGGCTGTCTTCTTGCTTCATGGGGTTATCACTTTTCTCTTTCCAGTGTCATTGTTCAGCTCTAACAAGAATAGCACTTACCGGTCAGTTCAGTGCCCTACACAGACTTTGGAAAAACTGGGTTGTTGGGTCCACTGCAGGAGGATGCTCTGAGATGCAGGATGAGCAGGGTTAAAACAGAAGGTCTAACCCTCAGAGCCCCTTCTGTTTATCACAATCCTCTTTGTTTCTTTCCAAGCAATTGTTCTGCAGGCTGTAATTTCTTTTTTGATCTCTTGGGATGTTTCGAAGCACATACTCCAGAGTTTGTGTGTTCAAGCAATACAAAAACACAGAGTCCCTTGGCCTCCTTCCACTGTTTTGCTTCATTTCTTTCTCATTTTTATAGGATTTCCTGATACTGTTCTTAGAATTGTGGCTTTTATCTCACCTCTGAGGGTTGTGGATGTTCTTATCTGTTTTCTTGGTTAGAGTTTTAATTTCTGCTGCATTGGGAAGAATTTCTCTAAAGAGGCTTTCTAGAAGCAGCATGGAGATTTGACCCATGAAAGAATTTTTCAAATTCTTTTCCTTTTTCGATTTAACAGGAAGCTCATGAATTCCTATTCCTTAGGTTCTTTCCAGGCAGACTGTCCCATGATTCTCCAGTGGAACTCTCTGCTGTATCAAGCACTTAGCTCCACTCTGTGCAAGTGTCTTTTCCCACTGGAAAGGAAAATATAAATTCAGCAAAACAATGAGAGGAGGATGAAGAAAATCAGAAGATGTCATGACATTAATGAAGGTAGTAAAACTTAGAGACAACAAGATTTAAGAGACAAATCTTTCTCTATTTTTTACCTGCTCCCCGTACCCCTCCCTCCCCCCAAAAAAACCACCAGGCAGTGGAACTGGAAATGCTATGAGTTTGTTACATCATGCAATTCTGAACTAGTAGAGTATTTCAATGAGTCAGCACTGACACTTGGGTTTTTACATCCTTATGCAGCTATAAGGATGGAAGCTGCTATATCTGTTCAGATCTGTCAACAATCTGAGCCATCTGGGTTATAAAAATGGAAAGTGTGTAAAGTACTCATAAATCAATTATGAAGGCTAGAGTTCAACTTCCCTTTATCCCCATAAAATCCAGACATATTAAGCAATCGCTTGTAATCTCATTGTTGGGAAAGGTATTACAGGAGGTTCTTTGGGTCTTACTGGTCAGTAAATTTATTTAAATTAAGAAAGTCCGGAGTAAGTGAGATACCCTGTCTCAAAAATTAAGGTGATTAGTAAGTGAGATATCTGACATTAAACACTGGCCTCCTGACTCACACATGCATGTGTACACATGCAACCAGACACAAAATAGAAATTATACTAGGATGTATACATGAATTCATACAAACATACAAACATACATACATACATACACTACACACACACACACACACACACATAAACCAGCCATCACACTAGGGAAATATGCTCTGAGTTGTCTCTTCCAGTAATGTCTATTAGTCTCCAGTAGTAATTTAGGTAGCATCTGGCTGCTATAGACAAGAACCCTATGAAGTCAGGATCTCTAATTTCTTCTACAGCTGGCTGCATAAATGACATTTCTGTGGATTCCTATGTCTTTGTCTCCCATCCTCTGGTAAAACAGATTCCAGCTTCCACACAGACTTTGACACAGCCCCTGTGGTTGATCTCAAGTTATTCAATTTGTATGGAAAATGCTTTTACTTGCTCAGCTATCGCAACAACTACAACATCCTTGATTAAGTGGAATTACATCTAAAATTCTAATATTAATTAAAACTATAAAAACTAAGCTAATATCTTCTTAAGTTTGGTCTCTTTTTTCTTTGATATAAAAGGTGATTCTAAGATCCATGTGGCACTATCATGCTCATTAAATGATGCATTATGTGAAGATTGTGACAGAATCCAGGAAAAAGAAAAGAACATAATCAAGGTTGGCTATATGGATCAATTGGAATGATATTTAATTTACCTACAATTCAAGAAGCCCTAGCTTGGATTCCTAGAACCACCTAAACTTGGAGTGGTGCTATGTATCTTTAATTCAAGGGGTAGGGGCATAGTTATCAGCAGAATAATGACATCCACTGTTATATAGCAATTTTGAGGAAAGCCTGGGATGCATGATCTGTTGTCTTAAAAACAAAAACAAATTGCTGGAGCTAGTAGGTTAAAGTACCATACAATTGTGACAACCTAAGTAAGACATATAACACAAAACATCTGTAGTCATGTTGAGAGGTGTGAGGTAAAGAGTAAATAATTGGAAGCTAATTGTCTAGAATGCAATGGAAAAACAATAGAGACCCTATCAGAAACAATGGGAAAAGATTAATATTGGAGGTTATCTTCTGGCATCTATGTATGCAGAATAAGCATACATGTACACACACACACACACACACACACACACACACAAATGTGCACATGTGTTTGTGCAAATATACCCACAAATAAAATACAAAAGGAAAGGTAGAAAGAAAATAATCATAACTAAAATTCACTGTTTCTACTTGTTGTAATTTGTTTTATCTGGAGGGTGAAGTGTTTTTGTTTTGTTTTATTCAGTTTTTTTTTTTGAAAAATAAGTCTTTGGGTATGATATCACCAAATAGATAGAGAGCTCTACATTACACTTGGCCCACTTGGTGTACATGAGAAAAATGTGATTAATATTTTTGGTTAGAACCAATAATTTCTTAAAGATCTGAATGCTTTAGTGTTAAAATTTTCTTAGAAATGGTAGGCATTAAGGACATATCCTTTATACTCACTTGGGAAGACGCATTCAGAGCAAGGCAGCATATTTTTCTCATTGTCTAAGGACACATGTATAGAGAAGTCTGCTAAGATCATGCGTAGTGCCATTTGAGAAGGAATTAGTAGGTAATATATATCAGAAATTCTTGGACAAAGCAGGCCAAAAAATTTTCTTATACAGGTTTAATGTAAAGATGATTGGGCTAGAGAAACATCTCAAAAGGTGAGTGATTGCCAGACAAGTGGGAGAACATGAGTGGGTATTCAGAACATAAGCAAAGGCTAGACATGATCCTGCTCAGAGTAAATGGTTTTCTTAACAGAAAATCAACAAATATTAATTCATAGATAAATCCTTAATGAATCTACTGTGCTTCCCTTGGTGCTCATTCACGTTTCATTCTGTGACATTTTTGCAGCCTTGAAAGTAAACATACAGCAAGCAAACATTGTCTTGCACATACTGTTGCACCAGGACATGTGATCAGCTCTGTCTAAACTATGTTGTCTTGCATCTGAGACTATTATTTTCTGTGAATTATAGTACTTATTTTTTAATTGTGTTTGAGTGTGTCTATTTCTGTATCTCTGTCTGTTTGAGGGTAAATGTAGATAATTGCAGGAGACTGGGAAGGTCAGAAATGGTTTTAGTTCCCCTGAAAATACAACTTAGGTGGTTGTGAGCCATTGAACTTTGAATAAGAACTAAACTCAAGTCTGCTGATGATCAGTATGTACTTTAAAACACTGATCCATCTCACCAGACCCAAACTATAGTCTTTTTATTGGCATACCAAGTTTTCTGATCTTATGGACAAATAATTTAATAATGAATAACACAGAGTTTTAATATTTTCCCTGCTCAGCATTGAATGACAAATTATTCTATCTATGGTTTGTGTTAACATTTATTTTTAAAGTTTGCTGTCTGGGTTCCTACCTTAAATTTTATAAAAATCATGGAAGTAATTTTGATGTGGCATCTGGAAATAATTTCCAATAATTCCTAAATATACCTTCAATATTTTTAAACATGCATGTGGAAGCCCATGTTCTTGTCATCATTAACCATTACAAAATTAAAATATCAATCTACTTTGAAGACACTTAGAGATACCTCATGTAGAACTATAACTTGTTCAGCCAACATTTACTTCTTAAAGTGAAAAGGAAAAGGCATATGATCTCATTAGTACATGTTTTATTTGTATTTAATAGGCTTATTATGTACAGTGTTTTTGTATGCAGTCACACATGTAAACAACAGTTTTATAATGAATTTCTTTATTCTTTACTACACAAAGATTTCTTGACTTGTATAATTCCTTTGGTATACTTATATACCTGGTCACAAAACACTTTTCAATTAAAATTCAGTAAGGATAGGAAAATATGTAAGAAGTTCCTTTTGTTTTGGACTGGAAATAAGTGAATATTTGAGAATTCCTTCAGCATATACTTTTTAGTGATTCCCAGTACCAGATGATTTACGGAATGGAATATGTTCTGATCATTCATCCTTAACTCAGCATAATCACTAAGACCACTGCAGTAAATGGTGTGAGATACTAGTAAGAATAGAATTCTATATGAACCACAAAGAACACTAAACACCTTACATAAACATTTGCTTTGTCCCACTTGACCTCAGTATCTTGTTTAGAAATGAGGTTCTAGAGTCACAAACACTTCAAGGGGTTCATCTGAATATAGCCATTAATATTACTGTAAGACATTAAATTCACATTATTTTGTGGGTAGCAGAGGGCCCAGTCAATAAAATACTTGCTATCTAAAGTTAGGAAGCTGAATTAAATCTCTAAGAACCCATGTAAAAAGCAGATGTATTATGGGGCTCTAATCTAAGTACTGGGGAAAAGAGAGGATCACAGTGGCTTGGCAACTAGTCAACCTAACCAAAGTAAAATGTACTAGGATAAATGTGAGTTCCTGTCTTTAAAAAAAAGAGAGAAAAAAAGAGACAGACAAAGATAGACACAGACACACAGATAAAGGACAGTCTAATCAGGCTACCACTTCAAAACCAAGCACTTATACAGGAAATCCACCATGTTTTTCCTCCAGTTAGCTTTCCCCCTTGCTTATATAATTTTTATATGAAATTAATCATCCTGAAATTACATTGAGTAAAATCTACAAGGCTGCTCTTTCCTTAAGAGAAGACAACCACGATGTCTCCTCTTCCACAGAGCATAAGGACATAGTAATAATGTAATTTGGCTGGACTCATTAACTACCAGAAAGCTATTCTGTTTACTCCATCGCATTCTCACTCTAAGTATTCTATGCCAATTTATTACATAAAAATACAAACAGCAGAAGATATTTATCTCAAATTATATTTTGGACTTAAATTTATGTCCAAAATTACTGCTGAGGACATAATGTCAGCCTTGATGTACTAAGGTGAGACACAGCATTGGAAAAACAACAGAGTCTGATGACCTCTCTGGCCTTGCATCACTCCTTAGAGTTATGGAGGCAAAATACTGACAGCCACTGACAATGTACTTTCTTTTGCTATTCTGTGGCTAAAATCTGCTGGTTTCTGGTAATTAATTCCTGCTTTTTACAGCAGGGAATTAAGGGTGAAAATGAAACTCAGGGTCCCTCACTGCCCAGGTGAAAAGCTCTGAGCTCATTAACTCTTTGTGCACCAAACAGAAATGAAAAGGAAAGAAGATGAGAGGAGAGAGAGAGAGAGAGGGAGGGAGAGAGAGAGAGAGAGAGAGAGAGAGAGAGAGAGAGAGAGAGAGAGAGAAAGGAAGACTCACATTCACAGGAAAAAAATCCATACACTCTTCAACATCATTCATCACCTCTTCAACAGGACTTCACAGCTATCCAAAAATACAGTGAAGATGTTCACTGTACATGAAGAAGACAGAGAGAAAAAAAATCCAATAAACCTGTATTTGTGTTTTCTGTATTTATACTTTTTTTTAAAAAAAATCTCATATAACTATCTGATATAACCATAGCAAGAGGATAATTGATTACATAATTTTCTAGTTTTACATTCCATTAAGTGCATAGAAAAATTAAAGAAATAGTTCTTATCATAAAACAATAATTGCAATGGACCAGCCTTAGCTTTTTTGGGAGCATTTAAAAAAAGAGGTAAAAATCAATTGTGGGGTATTAGCTGACAGTTTGTGTTCTGCTTCTTCTGTTTCTTCAAACAGATCATCAAGAGAGCTCAGCTCTTGCAGACCAATGACCAGTCTTTTGTTTACATATCAACTAAATTATTCACTTCAGGTTTCTTTTTTACTATCCCTGGAATTAGCATTTATATCTCTAGCCCCTTGATTCTTAGAAAAAGTAGGGAGTACATTTATTTTAACAAAGCAGTTCAGAGATTTTCCTGACTTTGAAAGAACAGACAGTAAGCTAGCTGGGTGGGATCCTGTCCTGAAATTACCATTTCCACCATGTCTGTGCCTATAACTTACTCTGTCTCAGGTTGAACATGATTCCAGGAATTTGCCTATTTTTTTTTCTGACAAGCTGGCTGATTAATGCAGCTGTCTTTGTTCATTTAGATTCATGAAGTCCCTCATATAATTCATATTGTATCATTATATTTTTGGATAGCTGTGAAGTCCTATTTATACATTTTCGAACTCAAGTTTCTAGAGTTCTTTCCCACAGCCTTAAAAGCCTGAAGGTTTCAGCATTTACCATTTTGCTAAGGGCATTATACAAACCCTAGCCTTCATGACTCCTGCTTTTTCTAATTACCATGAAGTCATTATCCTTGGCAGAAAGGACAATCCTTAATAACCTTCCCAGAAAGAATATTTCCCAAAAGAGGAATATAAAGTAAACTGTGTACCTTATACATGCAAGCCTTATGTCTCACAACCATCTCTCATGGAGGTCCATGGCTGGCAGGCTCTGCTCCTGGGGGAGAGGTCATGGGGGAGAGAAGGTACTGTGTCCCACAGTCTCTTCCACAGTGGCCATGCAGAACATGGCAGATAAGACTTAAGGAATAACAGCAGAATTGTTTTCATGTCTTTTCATTAAAAGTAGTATATGTCTATATATTCATTATCAATAAAGTCCTTTCAAGTTTAAAACAGAAATTTTATGTCACAATTTATCACAGTTCTATAAAGATATAAATCATCTGCCTTTTGTTTAATTAGTTTTGAAAATTTGTATAGTTAAACTAGTCAATATTTTAGGTTTTTTTGTCCATGCATCTACAATAAATTGTCCAAACCCAGTTTATGACTTCTAGTTACCAGATAATAGTCTCATATCTAATTTCAAAAGAATGTTTTCCTTGATCATCAATTTACTCCAAGTCTATTTTCTTTTACTAATGCAAATAGCCCATGACACATAAAGGTTACAGAGCTCTTTTTGGATTTTCTATACCATACAGTGCTTTAAATTACTGATATAAATTTAATAATTCTATGAAATCATTATAAAAAATTATAAAATCATCAATTTGTATACCCACCATTTCTACATGAAAGTACATCCTCATGTTGATCTGCAGAAAATTTGCCAACTACAGTTGTAAGAGGACTTAGAGAGGCTGACTCCATGACCTGCTTTAAATTAGCAGTTCAGGAGACTAGGCCTAGATATGTTTCCAAGAACTGGACAAGTCCAGGCAAGTCAGTTACTGGAAAATCTGCAGGTCTTGGCAGCCAATCAGAAACAGTTCCACAACCAGAAGCTGCCCTGCTACCTGGCCTGTCACAAGGGCAATATGTCAGCAATAGCTTCATGTCTTCCCCAGCAACAGTTTCCATCTCCCCAACCCTCACAGTAATGGCTTTGGAATGTCCCTAGATATAGAGTCAACCAATTAAGAAATGTCACATACCCCTCCCTGGAATGTGTTTTAAATTAGGCCTGTGAGTTTACTTGGGCATCTCTGTCCTTGTAAATGGTAGATTTCAGCATGAAGGATTTCTCTTTGCTTTTGCATACTATTTGAGTCAAAGGTATTATTCTTATGAGAATCAGCATCAGTACATTGGTGTAATGCCCAGGAATCATTAGGCTATTTAATTGTGATAGGAATAGGCATATACACAGCAAGAAGAGAACCTGAGGTGGAGTCTCTAAGGAGACAGCACCTCAGATCTCACTCTTCCAAGGCCATGCAAAAAAAGTGTGTCATCTCCAGAAAACTCACATGCATGCCTTTGATTTTTCTAGATGGTTTCTGAAAAATTATGATACTTATAGTATCTAACTTAATTAGTGTTTTATTACTGTGATGAGACACCATGGCCATAGCAATTCTAATAAAAAGAAACCTTTAGATGGGACTTGTTAACCATTTAGAGGTTTAGTCTATTATCATCATGGCAGAACAGATGATTCCATATAGGTAGACATGCTACCAGAGAAGGAGCAAGGCTTTGACATCTTGATCTATAAGCATCAGTAATAGAGAATAAGCCACTAGGCCAGGCTTGAGATTATGATACTCCAAAGACCACCTGCAATGATATCCTTGATCCAATAAGACCATACGTACTCCATCAAGGCCTCATTTCCTAATGTCACTTCCAATGAGCCTATAGGGACCATTTTCATTCAAACCACCATCATATCTATATTAACAATTAATAAATATTTATTAAATATAAATGAACTCTGGAGTAAACTGTGCTAGTACTGGCGTAATATCAAGTAATTTTACCAAACACAACAGTTTGTCTTGGTAAATGGAAGTGGCATATAAATTTCAGTATTTAATAATTATCTTTCTTATTACTGTAACAAAATACTGAACAAGGCAATTCGTAATGAAAAGTGTGTGTATGTGTGTGTGTGTATGTATGTATGTTACTGATATTGGTGAAATAAGCTAAGGGATGCAGTGATCAAGTTTGCATTGAAGAGTGTATGTGAATTTGTGTAAGTGTTCACAGTTGTGGGTGAGGGATGCAGTGATCAAGTTTGCATTGAAGGGTGTATGTGAATTTGTGTAAGTGTTCACAGTTGTGGGTGAGGTTGCAGATGGTGGATGCTACAGAACTTGACTTAAACAGAGCCTTCAAGCCTCGGTGAATTTTCTTGCTTCTACCTCTCATCTCTGGAAGCATTGCAATTGTACTACTATACTCCTATATCTGGCTTTCCATTAACTTTTGAGAGTAAAACTCAGGTACTCATGCCTGCCTAGGCTTGGTCTTTCTCCCCTCAGAACTTTTCCTTTCCCCATTATCTCCTAAAACTGATGTTTAATTGAGACAAAACTAGCGTTACAAAGAAATTTGTTTCCCTTTACTCCATCTATATAGAGTAAATCACACACACACACACACACACACACACACACACACACACATGCTATATATACATGCCTTAGGAATTTTCACAGGTAGATTAGGGAGATGCTCCTGGTACTGTGTCCAGTTTCATGTTACTTTTTAAAATTCAAACTCAGATCTTCATACTAACATGGCAAGTGCTTTACTTGCTGAGGCATCTCCCCTGAACAACTATAGGCTTTTAATAGAACACTCACCTGGAATAATTGACTGGAACAATAAAATTAATTTATTTATAATAAATTGATTTATAATAAAGTGATGACTTTAGTTTAACATCTACTCTATTACACATAGAGGAAAGAAAATAAATTACATAGGGAGAGCCATCTCCCTATCTCTAATTATCTATGCATCATAGAATGATCATCATGGAAGACACACTGTATAGAATAACAGTGGTAACATCTGTATGTTGTTGTCATCATTTTCTAGTGCAACTGGCTTTTGATAAACTAATAAATTTTCCCTAAATTCCAATGACATTCTATAATAATAGTAATAATAATAATAACAATAATGGCAATATGTATGTGGCATGTGTCAATGTTTACAAAGTCTCTAGGTAGCTGTCTTCCAGTTACTCAAATTTATTGCTTGAAATTCATGTCTGATGTATCCAAAAGTTACATATATTATCTCTAGATAGTACAGAGAGACTAGTGAATTGTATGTGTACTGTCAGCTTTAATCTTAGTTTATAGGATTGAGAATTACCAAAAAAATACAAGCAGAGCTGTGTAGAATTATTTAGATTAGGCTAACTGAGATAGAAATACACACATTATCCGTGGACCACATCATGCCATGAGATAATATCCTGGACTCAATACTAAAACAAAAACAAAAACAAAAACAAAAGTGACTAAATACTAACACTGATCTCTATCTTTTTCTTTACTGCAGATGTCAGCAAAGTGAGAAAATGTTTCATATATCTGCAGCTATGCCATTCCTACAATAACAAACTGTTTCCCCTGGAACCCTGAGCCTAAATAGACCATTCTTTATGTTACTTTTGAATTTATTCACAGAACAAATTTTTAATACATTGGCTTTAACAGTTTCTTAAAGAAGAAACTACAAATAAGTTAAGGATGTCCTCTATGGAGATATGAGTTCTATAGAGTGAGAGGATAAGCATGGCTCATGAAATTATTACATCCACACTAGAGTAGCATTTGGAACTGCAAGCTGAGTCTGCAGTTGGTCTCAAATTTTGGATTGTTTTTTTGTTTTATCTTTTCTCAAGTGCTGTATCAAGTATATGTAGGTCAAAGTCTCCTGAATCTTGGGAGTGTCACAATCACACAATTGTTTCTGCCTAATGAAGAACATACTCAAGAAAAGTCAACCTTTCTGTGGACTCTAATAATTCACCTCAAGTGCATGAAAGTGAGATGAAAAGAATGAAGTGTTTTAAAATAGGCTCTGTCAGAGCCTGAAAAATACAGAAGAGGATGCTCATAGTCAACCACTGGACTAAGCACTGGGTTCCCAATTCAGGAGGTAGAGAAAGGTCTGAAGGAGCTTAAGAGGTTTGCAACCCCATAGGAAGAACAATATTATCAACCAGCTAGATTCCCTAGATCTCACAGAGACTAAACTACCAATGAAAGAATACACATGGAGTAACCCAGGGCTCCATCTACATATATAGCAGAAGATAGGCTTGTTGGGCATCAATGGGAGGAGAGAATCTTGGTCCTCTGAAGGCTTGATGCCCCAGTGTAGGGTAATTCGAGGAATGGGAGGCGGGAGTAGGAAGTTGGGTGGTGAAACACCCTCATACAAGCAGAGGAAGGAGGGACAGGATAGGAGATTTCTGGAGTTTGGGACCAGGAAAAGGGATAATATTTAAAATTTAAATAAAAAATATCCAATGAAAATATATTCATCAAACTCTGTGCATACTATTATTGTTTTATAGTATCTAATTTCGACAATATTTCTCACCAACAAGGACTAGTTTGTTCACATAACTGCCAATGAATGTTCATGCTTTAGAAAAAGCTGGGTTTTTTTCCTTTGATTTAGGTACAGGCATGAAGGACACTGAAGGCAAATTACAAGCAATCAAAGACCACTGAGTGACTTCCAGGAAAGTGTTTCTCCATTCTTTAAATAAGGCTTTGGGAGAAATGTCTTTTCATGCCTTATTTGGTATTGGTGAATTTGTACGTGATATCAGGATGCTCTGGAGCAATATGGAAACAATATGAGAGCAAGCAGACCTATTAGTGAAACACAGAGAGAAGTCAAGAAAAGTATTTGTTCTGACTTAACCAAACCTGGATATTTTATATGTGAAGATTTTTATTATCCAACATCAAAAATTAAGTTTTACAGGTTGTGGAGATGGCTGAGTGGTTCATAACCCTTGCTGTGCAAGCATGAGGACCTGAATTCAGATCCAAATTCACAATTTATTTTCACTTCCCTGGGGATCTTTGTGGGAACAAGAGACAACATTTCACTGGAGAAAAATTCCACAGTCCATGATGTTCTACTCTCTCAATATACAGTTCTTTGAAGAATGCTGACCCATACAGAACCTTGTGAATTCATCAAGAAATGAACCTACAAGATTATCATAATAATTGGTAATTTTAGTGAAATTGACAGCCACAATAATTTTTCTGTCAGATTTCACATGCGTCTTCTTAAGGATTTTGCACTTTGCATTTTAGTAGCTTTTTTCCTTAACTGTCTCTTAACTATGATTAACTTTGAGATACCAGAACAGGAATTGAGTCTTAGTATTGTCTGTATCTAGCAGAACATTCAGAAGCTGATGGACATCTTATAATTATTACTCAATTAAAATACAAAGGGTAACATTTCATATTTTACATTATGCTTTAGCAATTGTCCATTTGAACTAGATAATGTGGAAGGTTAAAAATGCAATAATTTACCCACCATTTGTTGTCCTTCAATGTTTCTTTTTTCTTTTTTGTTGTACTGACTCACACATTCCCAGGGCATTTGAATCTTTAAATTTGTGTTTTCTTTTCCAGGTTGGTGCCATTGCCTTATCCTATCATCACTGCTCTTTAATCTCCTAAACCAAACATTCCATTGTTTTGACAAATGTTTCAAAAACTTAAAATTAAGCAATTTCTTTGATTGGAGAAAAGATGTTTTTCAAAATTCAGTTTATTTGCTTGTTTAAATAGCCAAAGCATAAAAAAGGACACATTTTATTTTACTTTTTTAATTGAACATTTATTTCACATCTATCATGCCTAAACAACTCTTGAGACAATCTTACTCTTACCAATGCTTTGATCACTTATGCAATACCCATGAGTGACGACCCTGATTACTACATTTATGTATGTGTGTGTGTGTGACTGTCAATTTTTTTGTGAGTATACATAGTATATGAACATATGTGGTATACTTGTGTATGCCTTTGAATATACAGTTTATGTCCATATGTATATTCAGAGACTATAGTCCAACGTAGTGTATGTTATTTTCATTGTCTGTCTGTCTGTCTGTCTGTCTGCCTGCCTGTCTATCTTATTTCTTGAGACAGGTGATAAAGTTCCTAAATTCACCTAGGCTGGAATTCCAGCAAATTTTAGAGATATACCTGTCTCTGGTCCCCTTGTATCCACAATGCCAAGGTTATAGGCATGCACTGTCTAGATCTTCATAGATATCAGTATCAAAAACTGGGACATCATGTTTGGATTCTGCCCACTGAACCATCTTTTCAGCTAGGGCTACTGCTCTCTCAAAGCATAATTGTTGAACACAGTTCTTTAGGCTATGAGTCAACTTATTTCCAATAACCCAGATTACTTCTAGAGACTTTCTTGTGTTACTATTGTGCAGTACATGGAGGAAAAGGGAGATGGAGAAAATGTTTAAAGTACCATTAACAATGTAATTCTCTAACAGACTACAGACAAAATGAGACCTATTTCCCATTTTCCCTAGATAACACCTGTGTCCTATTCTCACCATATGTATAAAGGGGTGCTTTAACTGAGGAGTGGGAAAGAGGAATAAGGAATAGTAAGCATGATTCAAAAATACATAGAAAAATAATTGTATTTACTTGGAAGGACATATATAATGTAGAAACGACACCCATAAAGACATGAAAAAATGATTTACTCTACTCAGCCTGTACAAAAGACACATAATTCTGGTATTTTGTTTAGAACTTGTAACCCTAGATTAGGCAGGTTTTCAAACTACTTTAACTTGCATATCAGCATATGTCCCTTTTTACTTGCTGTTTCTCTTGGTCACATGCTCATGGTCCGTCTGCTTTCTTTACCCTGTTCTCTCTCTACTGCTCAGTCATATAATCTAACCTTCTATTAACCAATTACCTTTAAATTGTAGATCTGAGTTTATATAAAAAAGTTGGAGTACATAAGTACATAATTAACTTGTCTTGGGGCAATCAGAATGTAGGATTTCAATACATACCAACCAAAACATCACTAGACCAACCATGAACACACACACACATACACACACACACACACACACACACACACACACACACACACAGAGAGAGAGAGAGAGAGAGAGAGAGAGAGAGAGAGAGAGAGAGAGACACATTCTTGTAAATAGTTTAAATGAAGTTATGTCATTTATGGCAATAATTCTCCAACAAGTGCCATAGACGAAATCTAAAAACTGAATACTAGCCATAGGATACCTTTCAGTTGTTGGTCAGGGAGTCCAAGAAACTCTTAATGTAGTATAGGCTATTGTCCCTATCGTTGGTTGCTTTCTAGAAACTAATGAATACAACTTATTGTATCCATGTATTTGGAACATAAGACTTGAAGAATTGAACTGGAATTGACCTAAAAGAGACTCCCTGAGTATTAGCTCTTCTGGTATCTGATATAATGCAAGCTACAAATGGAGAAAAACAAGAAATAGTCTTACTCAGCAATAAAGTCCATGAATCAAACCAATGGTCAGAACAGCAAGATATCTTCAAAGGCCAACAGTGGCATTTATATCCTAGGAACAACCATCTACTTGGACTTTAGCCCAGTCCATGTATTAATGGCTGATACTATATATTTAGCCTATGACTTGCGGTTGTTGATGGCATGGATATTAGATGAGAACCCACTACTGCCATTTTTCTAAATCAGTACAATTTCCAACTGTATTCTATATATAAATCCTTGTAACCTCAGAAAATTGTAGATATAAAGCTACAGCAAAGAAGGTTATATTTGCAATAGATAAATAACAACACAGAAATCTACAACATATGGAATTTAAGAGAACAGCTGACAATGGAGTACCCATCCACAACTGATACACCTGCAATACAACATCTATTTATGTCTAAAGCTCAGGCAACATCAAGGAAGAAGCCATGGAAAAATTTTAAGATCCAGAAAACAAGGACATCTTTGATGAGCAAAACTCTTTGATATGTGGCAGTGTGCTGAACACATGAAACATTAACAATAAGGTCATGTAAACAAGACCTGTACAATGATAATATATGTTGATGTACAAACATGGATGAGATAGATCTCATAAAGCTCTTGATAATAGCTGTATTCAATTAATGGGTAGTAAAAGAGGGAGAATCTTTCTTCTCCTGGGATAAGCCCCCAGATATGTTAGCTAATTCCAAGTACTTAACCATAAACACATAATCACACAAACAACACAAAAAAGAGATTCAGTTTTATTTCTCTTTCTCTCTCCCTCCCTCCCTCTCTCTCTCTCTTTCCCCCCTCCCTCCCTCCCCCCCTCTCTCTCTCTCTCTCTCTCTCTCTGTTTCTATGTGTGTCTATGTGTGTGTGTGTGTATGCGTGTGCATGTGCATGTGAGTGTGTGTGTGTCCTGTGTTCCACCCTGCCACAGGGGTGCTGGGTGCGCCCACTGGGGAGGCAAAACACTGGGAGCTTGACTGTGTTTATCTACTGGGTGCTGAGCTTCAGGGAAGAGGAGGGGAGAAAGCAGTCTAAAATAGGGGCAGAGGTGTGAAGCTGGGTTTCCCTGATTTCTGGGTCCCCAGTCACCACTGAATAACCACACAGAGAACTGGGGCTTTCCATGGCTGCGAAGAAGACAGGACAGTTGGAGCCCCTGGGGCTGAAAACAGCTTCTAGCCTAGGGCCAGAGGAAATGGGAGCTCTGCCTTAGCTCATCAGTGATTGTTCTTAGTTTGGTGGCAGATGTCTGGAAGCACAGAGAGGTCTTCTATGGGAGACTTACAATGTGGTTCTGTATGAAAAGGCATTCTCTGTGCTCCCCACAGTAATTCTTTTGTTTTGTTTTGATGTTTTTTTGTTTGTTTTTGTTTTGTTTTTCAAGATAGGGTTTCTCTGTATAGCCCTGGCTGTCCTGGAACTCACTCTGTGGACCAGGCTAGCCTTGAACTCAGAAATCCGCCTGCCTCTGCCTCCCAAGTGCTGAGATTAAAGGCATATGCCACCACTGCCTGGCTCTCACACAGTGATTCTTGATGAAAATGACAGTCCATGTTTATCTATACCATTTAAGGATGCATACTAACTTCTCAGGGTGTACCATTAAATATCTTTTGTAGGGAGGGATGTCCACGAAGAAAAGGTAATTCACTGAAACAGCAGGGCTTCTAGTTACCTCATTAGCATTGAGAAACTTGTTTTGGCGTATGTGACTGACATGGAAAGTGGGGCATGTGTTCCAGGCCAAGAATCTGGCAGGGTGCAGAGAGATGCTGCAGTTGCAGGTGTGTACCAAGGTTCTTTGGTCTCTGACCTGCTCTACCTTACCAAGTTTCCTGGCATGATCTTACTGTCCCTCTTGTTTGTGACAACAATAATTGTAAAAGAAGTCATGAATTTGAGAGAAAGGGGTCATGAGAGTAGTTTAAGGGGAAAGAAAATTGTAGTTATTAATTTAGGGGGTTTTATTTTTTCAAACAGGTTTTCATGAATCCAAGGATAGCCTTGTACTTACCTTTTAGATTTTTATCTCTGACTCCACCTAAGTGCTGGGATTATAGGTAAAGATTCCTGCATTGGATTTATATGGTTTTGGGTGCAATCCCGGTCTTTGTAAAAGTAATGTAAACATTCAACTGAGCAACATTTCCAACCTTATTCACTTAGTTTGACTGAAAGCATCATGTGAATTCACATGTAAGACACATTTTCATTCCTTGCCTGTAATTGAAGGCTGGGTAGTGAGCATAATCTTCTGGAAAGATCACTTGAATATAATCATTTTATGGCAGAAACTGAGTGATAGATTTTATTAAATGCTTTTCCCTTAGACCTGCAGATGTGTATTGGGTAGCTAATATAAAACAAAACTTGTTATATTTGTCATCATTTTGATCCTGTCTCTTATGCCATCATATAATTTGGGGGAGAGTCCTATTTACCTACATGTATAGACATGCTAAACACTTAAGGACTTCTATTAGTTATTCTTTTGTTGTTGTGATAAAACACTATAACCAAAGCAATTCAGAAGCCATAAATGATTTGTGCTTACAGTTCCAGAGGAATGGAGGTGCATTATGAAGGGAAAGCAGAGCAATGAGTAGCAGATATTGGGTCAGGAGCAGGAAGATGAGAACTCACTTCTTCACATGTAAGCTGAAATAGAAAGCAAACTGGAAGTAGATGAGTATATTTAATCTCACACCCACTTCCAGTGATGTACTTCTTCTAGCAAGACTGTACCATCTAAACCTCGCACTAAGAACATCATCAGTGAAGAAGTATTTAACTGACAGGAACTACAGGGCATATCTCATTCAAACCATGACAGAAGTCTTTTGTTTGTTTGTTTGTTTCTTTCTTTCTTTCTTAAATTGATAAGCCACATGTTTTTGGCCAAATGCACTAAAATAAGGTCAGTAAGTCTGTGGGAAATAGAAGCCTCCAGTCATTTCATTCAACCTGAAGTAAGACCCAAATGTTGTCCTAATTACCTCATTATGACTCTCTCTTTCCCTGAGACATTTAATCTGAAAGTCACATTGGATTCCATGAGCAATAGGTCTGAGTAGTAAACAAGCAGGAATAAGAACAGAAATTAAAACTAGAAAATAGCATTTTTTCCACAATATTCTTGGGGATTTTTGTTGTTGTTTTGTTTTATTTTTTCTTTTTTTATTTCAAGACAGGGTTTCTCTGTGTAGTTCTGGCAGTCCTGGAACTCACACTGCTGGCCAGGCTAGGATTAAACTCAGAGATCACCTTCCTCTGCCTCCCAAGTGCTGTCATTAAATGCAAGTTCTCCCATAGGTTGGCTTTCCATAAAAATTTTTAAAATATTTATTTTTATTTGTATGTATGAATGTATATATGAATGTACGCACACATGTGTACTCCTGCCCATGCCTATTCAGGCATTCAATGCACAGAGAGGGTGACAGGAATCTTCCCCTCCAAATATTTCTTTTGAGGCAGAACACTTCCACAAATCTGGGACTGAACTTTCTCCACTGAGGATGGAAATCAGAAAGCTTTATCAGTCCTCTTATCTCTATTCTCCTAAAAACAAGTTTTTCAGGTATGTGTTGGGCTCCTGCCTTGCTATATGAATTCTGGAATCAAAATCTCAGTGCAAAAGATAGTGCAGTATATCCTCTTATTTGCTGAGCTATCTGTCTAGATTGTCAACGAGGCTTTGCAAAAAGCATCATGAGGTAATGATCAGTAGGACCACATTCTCACCAGGGTCTGTTATGAAAGCCCAGGCACTGGCTTTCATCCCTTCTCTGAATAAAATTACAACTGGGAAGACCTGAAAGACAAGGCTAAAAACATTGGCTACTTGGTCCTTTCCTAATAGAATCATACTGATGAAATAACTTTTAAATTTTGCCATGGTCTTTGTTGTTAATCTTTGAGAAAATAACTGATTTGTGTCATCTATTGGACGCTAGAGTCCAGTCTGAGTTCTACAACACCAGGAACACTAAATATTGAAATTAATTTTGATTTCTAATCATTGTGTAACTTTCTTTCTCAAAGGATATGCATTTGAAAAACTTCAAGTCTCACAAAAGTCTCCATCCCTATAATAATCACAGGCTGGATACTTTTTGTGAAGGTACAACAACAGTATGAAGAATTAAAAGTTTCTTAAGGTTTTAGAAAGGCATATTGAAAACAGGTGGATCTTGAACTAGTCAATGCTTTCTCTTACTATCTGTTTCCTCAATCACAAAATAGAATTAATTACTCATGGGTTTGTTTGGGGAATCACCTCACAAAACACGATATAACATCAAGATGAAGAAAGGTTAGTCTCCTATAAAATTATGGTCTCTTATTTTTTCTTAGCCTGCTTTTGGAAAAGGCCTTAGCTCTATTAAAAGAAATAATTGTGAAAGACCCTTCAGGAGATGAAATGTCTAGAAATAACCCTGATTTAGAGTCTCTTCCTGTTGCTATGATAAAATAATCTGGATAAAGCAACTTAAGAGAGAAATAATTTATTTCAGCACATAGTTTACGGATGTAGTATATCAGCACAGAGAATCACAGCCCTAGAACTTTGACAGAGATGCTCACTTCATATCCACACTCAATATTCAGAGAGGTAAATGAATGTATGCTACTATGCAACTGGATTTGTTTTATTTTTAACTGTCCAAGACCCATTGCCCAGAGGATGGACCCACCTACAATTAACACAGGCATCTCCAAGTCAACTAATGGAATCAAGATAATCCCACACATGCCTTTAGATTATATGAAACATTGTAGATTCTATGAAATAAAGAATTAACATTAATCATCACACATACACACCACCACCACCACTACCACCACTACCAAAACTACCACCACTAATATAACCACCAGGTCCTGTCTAATATGTTTCTTAACCAACCAAATATGAGTTAACTGTTTTTGCCAAAATCAAACTACATATATTTATCTTATCACTCTACTTGAATCCTGGCATACAAAAGTTAGGGTAAGGAAACAAGTTTATTTGAAGATGTCTGAAATTTTTAAGTCCTTATACACAAAGGTGTCAGGACATATGGAGCTACTTGAAAACAAAAATGAAACACAGAATAGTGCAGAGAGACAATGGGTACCATGGCTGGGTCCAGGATGGGGCCTTCTTCATCTAGAAGTATGCCTTTGTCTCTCTTCTCTGGTGATTTTCTGTATGTATGATCCAGATAACTTCTACAGTAGGCATAATCTCAGTTTCAAGTCAGTGAGTTTATTAAGGATATCAAAAGTAAAAGACAAGGTAGAAGATATATTGAAACAACAGCAGGGTGGTGGTAGTGCATGCCTTTAATCCCAGCACTTGGGAGGCAGAGGCAGGGGGATTTCTGAGTTCGAGGCCAGCCTGGTCTACAGAGGAAGTTCCAGGACAGCCAGGGCTATACAGAGAAACCCTGTCTCGAAAAACCAAAAAAAAGAAAAAAAAAAAACAAATAACAGATACTAACCCACCATCAAATTAGGAGTTTACAATATTCAGCAGAGACTAGGGAAATAGGCCAATTACAAGCTTACTTTGGTATCTTCAAATCTGGGTCTTGCAAACATTCAGCAGAAATTTACTAAGAAGTTGTGTTAGTCAGTTAGAGTTCCTAATTGAGGTTTTCCTCTATGGATGAGCTTTTGGATTCCTATTCTCTGTGGCAGGCATGTTTTAATATAACAGACGAAATAATAATAACATTTATTCTAAGCAGTTTGTATTCTAGAACTTCTCAAGGACACATAAACTCCTTGCTCATTTTTTTACTGTTGTCTTTTCTCCTAGGCAGACTTAGGGAGGTATTTTATCCCAGAAAATGGAATTTTGGAGATCATAAAAACAATCACCCTAGAATCTAGCAGAGTAGTGCCCTGCTAGGACCCCAAATCCACCTTTTGTAAGCTTAAGCAGCACACAGCAATTTACCAATTTTTATATTTTACCAATTTAAATTTTTATATTTTTACATGTGAACGATGCAATGGACTTCAATTTCCGGCTTATTCTTAATTCAAAGTGTAACTGTGATGTCAGGGCTTTAAGTGCCAGTTTAGATGGCATATGTATTCTAGGATATTGCTTCATTATGCCAGCTAAATAGACTTGCACTGGTGAAATACAGAAAAAAAAAGACTTGATTGATGTGTATTAAGAAGAGGAAAAAATAAATGGACTCAGCGACCCAAGGTCACTTAGTAGACATGCATATAGGTTTTATGATTAAGTAAAGAAGGAATAAAAGGCAGAGGCATGAGGTATGGTAATTAGACAGTTCTGGTGAGGAGTGACATAACTGAAACTTGCCTCTACTTATGGGACCCAAAGAAGTTGTTAATTTCATTGTCACTCAACAGAATCAGCCTTGATAATACAATAAGATTACTAATGAATCATGTGAAGATGGCTCAGTTTTTAAAGTAAGAGTGGAGATCTCAGTTTGGAAGCATGCACTCAGGTAAAATCTTGGCATAATAATGTAATTTGAGTACAGCACAGATAAAGTCAGGATACGTGGCACATCTTGAATGCCAGTGTAGTCAAATTGATAATATCAACAACATTCCACAGAGACCTTTACTCAAAGTAAGGTACACAGTGTTAGAAGAAAGGTACATAAACTCCACCTATGGTCTCCACGTGCACATGCACACATTCATGAGAAGACATACACACACACACACACACACACACACACACACAAGAGGAAAATTACTCATAGTCACTGAAGGTTTGAGATAGTGACTTATCTTTATGCCTTCCATTTTTGAATGAGGATGAACTAAATTCTTGTCACAAAAGCTAAGGAAAAGTATCTTCTTAGAAAGAAAATATTATGGAAGACAGAGAAAAATGGAAGTTGTGAGTGGGCAAGAGACCTTTTTAGATTAACCCTGGTTTTCTAAATCACAGTTAACGCAGAAGTATTATAAAACTGGAGACTTGAGATAGCCTGTTGTCTGCATGAATCCTGATGCAGTATCACAACATGTAATAAATTCCCAACATAAGATGAAATAATTCACTATATCATCATCAGTGTGTCCTTGTCACCATTAGGTCAAAATGACTGCCATTACTCTGCTCAGTCATGTATTTATTTTTGTTCTCAAGCTGACCAACAAACATCTGCCATCTCCCTCCCTGGAAAAAGAATTTATAAAGGAGACTAGAGCCCTGCAGTCTTCCTCTGCCTTGCAGCTGTGAACATGTTAAAGACAACCTTGAATACCAGTTTTAATCTTATGAAGGACTTTTAACTTCTGGCATATGAAGGATCTTACCCTACCCCTTAAAATCTACATAAATTAGAACTTCTATTGTCCTACTGCACCAAGTACTCCACCTTCCTTCAAAACCTCAGTGTCCTATGGTAATAGAAAATGGGAATGACTGTGGTGGATTCTGGGAAGGAGGCTTTATTCTTTTCTATATCCACATTTATTTCAAAATGCATGCAGTACTATCAACTAAGGAAGGTAGGTTATAGATGCCCACAATACCAACTGATGAAAGCCCACTTAATGTTTACACAGCGATCATCGATTAGTATTCTTAGCAGACATCCATAAAAGGTATTCCATAAAATCCCCAAAGGTGGCATCAAAAGCAAACAGTATCTTTGAAGAACCTTCATCACAGATCATGGATTTTCGTTACAAAAGAATAATTGAGCCACTAATGCAACAGTATATGATATAGATTTTGTAATGGTAGCACTCAAGTCATGAATAATGAACAGATTTCATCTTAGACAATTTATGGTTCAGTCACTCAGGAAAGCAAGCTCAATAGGTGTGCCAAGGCACCCTACCTCAGATCTGGGGAGGAAACTAAGCTCATTTAAATACCTTTGTTTGTGACTCCCAATTAAGGTGGATAGCTAGCAAGGTGGCTGGTGTGAAGAAGGAGGATGTTTTTGTTTCATTATGTTTTAATATTTTCCCCAGACTTTGTGGCATCTGGCCATAAAGAGTAAAGGAGAGGTTTACTAAAGCAGCATATTATTGAGTGAGCAGCTGCCAAGGAACTATAACTTCTAATAACTTGTGACTTCTATTGAGTTTGAGTCATTACCTTTGGTCATGTTGCAGAATACAAACCATCTAATAGTGTTCCCATCAGATCAGTTGTCTGGAATCCAATGAGTAGAAAAATAAACATTCACTTTCAGATACTAAAAATACTGTCTTTACTCATCTATAAAACATGTGTTTCTAAACAGTGTATACCAGAGTTATCCTTTCTATACTGTAAGGAAAATATCCTGAAGAATTGCAATTGACTCTTCATAGCAGAATGCAGCAAAAATAGGGCAGGGAAAGGAAGAGGAGAGAATGATGGCAGTATGAGGAAGGAAAGACAAAGAATTGACACCAAGCCAGGAAGTCTAAGAACATATCCCTAGAACTCTTTCCAAAAAATCTGTATTTGTTTCAATGATAAGAAAAATAAATGAATATTATATAGAAGAATCATGGGTATAGCAGGAAAGATCACTCAGTAATTAACAACACATGCTACTTGCTGACCTGAGTTGCATTATCAGCATCTACCTCTGTCAGCATGTAACCAACTAGAACTGCAGCTGCAATATCATTTTCTGGAATTCATGAACATTGCAGTCATGTATGGACTTATCCATATTACAGACAAATATTAAATATTAACAAAATGATCTTTAAAAATAATTATAAATATGATGCAGAAGAAGAATGGCTACTGTTTACCTAGTTGTTGGTGTGTCTTATACTCTGTACTTTGCACACATTCTTACCAATCCCTCCAAATGCAAAGACAAAAGGGTTATCTTGGCTCACAATGTCAGAGGTTATCTCTTACTGGAATGGAGAAGGCACTGAATCATGAATGTAACCTCTGCTCACATTATATAAACACTCAGAAAGCAGAAAGTAAACATGAAATAAGGTGAGGCTATCATTCCCTAAAGAACACTCCCTCCAACAAAACTCTACCTCCAAAAGTTTCCATGTCCAGATAAATATTCCTTAAATAACATGTATTTGTTTAAATATTTTCTTTTTTGCTTGATTTTTAGACTTGATCATGTAGAGTACATATGGACCTTGAACACTCTCAGTAGCAGAGAATGATTTTATATTCCTTATCCTTCTGCCTCTGTGTCCCTAGAAATAGAACCACAGTCATGTGGTTTACAGATACTATGGAAGCATTCGATCCACTGAGTGCATCCAGAGCCCAACAGAGTTCTTAAGGTTTTTTTGTTTGTTTTTGTTTGGTTTTATTTTGTTTTAATTATTTCAGGAAAATTATCTACACATTCTGCTAAAGATGTATGGGGTCTAGATTCTGACTTTAAAGATGGACCTAGCAGAATCCATATCCTTCCATAATGGGCATTAGGGGCATATATTACCTGAACAGAGCTTGACTTTCACTGAAAACTGCATCCTTTGAAGAGTTGTGTGTTCTAATAGGTAACTCCCTCCTGCTGCTGCACCTTCAATCCCCACCAGGTATGTCCCTTTCCAGCCCATCCAATCCCCAACTGCCATGATCTTCCTCCTGCCTACCGAATCCATACCTAACAAAAAACTACAGGACACTTAGGTCCATAAACAAATGACCTTGGTGTCCTTATTTTATATATATGTGTGTGTGTGTTTCTGTGTGTGTTTCTGTGTGTGTTTCTGTGTGTGTATGTGTGTGTTCTGCCTTCTTTTCTCCCCATGGCCACCTGCACATATATGTACATATCTACATTTAGACATATCTATGTGTACATAATTGAAAAGTAAATACAAATTTTCAGAACATAGCATAATTCATTTTATAACATCTTAGATTTAAAAGCAAATGCAGTCTTAGTTTAAGTTCCACTTGAATTTCAGAGAAACTCAACAGGAAACAACTATAGAGCAATCCATGAACTAAACACTTGCTACTTGTAATCTTCTTTGACTACTCAGATTAGTGACCACTGATGTGCTTTCAAATTTTTTCTAGACTCAGTTCTTTCATTGTTATCATAGTGAAATGATATATTATCATTTTTCTCATGGTAGATTTCAAACAAGCAATTTTAAAATAAGATCTCTTGACATTTACATTTCAAGTAGTAAACCTTCATCCACCCCTCTGTATTTAAACAAAAGAAAGCGGAACTCTAATAGCCATGGAGCTTAAAGGGAAGGTGTAGGAGAGTATGTGCAGCCTTGTTAATAGGGGAGTAGACTGAGGTGGAAAATAATACTGAGATATCCAGGTTCTTTGGTTTAAAACAAATAATTAGAACAGAGACACATGAAAATTGAAAAAAATTACAGGCAGTGTGTTTAGAAGAGAAAAGCACTCTCAAGTGGAGAAATGGCCAGAGAGCTGGGAAAGATTAGAAGCTATAAAAATATTCAGGCAGAAGTGTAGTAAGCATCTAGGGTTCATTTACATAGCACCAACCTTCTCCCAGTTGTAGAATTGGGATTTTCTCATGTAAATTCTATCAGGTGGGCAAAAGTCTCAAGGCCTCAGTCACTAGCAACTTTCACCTGTTAATTAGATGCTTCTGGTTTCCACTCCCACTTTTCTGACTTAGCTTGGGCTAAGGATGTATTAGTTCTTGCCTCTGTTTCCCAGCTACACTGGTCACTACTGGTACTATGGTAACAGTAACAGTAATTGATAATTGCTGTAGCAGTAACTGATACTGTAACTGGAAGGGTCAGTAATAATTTACTGAAATTGGAGCAAATTAGTTCACCAGCATTTAGAATTTGAAATGAAGTTTCAAACTGTCTTAATGGCCATTTAGAAAAAGACATGGTTCAATTCAGACAGGTTTCAACCAGTTTGCCTAAACAGAAAAAGCTAAAGATAAACTAGCCTATTTAGCCAACATAACACAAAGTATCTATTATATAGTTATCATTTGTTTAGGAATATATCTTAGTGCAAAGAGAAGAAGAAAAGAAAATGTAGGTTTATATAACTTTAAAAAGATAGCAGGAGGAACAAAGATGAACAATTGTAATCCAGAACAAAACACCAAGGAGAAAAACAACACAAATGAGGACCTGCAAGATGTATTAGCAAGTAGAAGTTCTTGCTCTTAAAGCATGATGTCCCAAGATAGGGACAACAAACAATACAAATCTAAAATCCACACATAACTGAATTATCAAGAAGAGTGAGAGTACTGGTTAACTGTGTCTAGAAATATAAGAGGTTTGACATGCACCAAACTCCCTCTTGCATTTATATATTCACCTGTTCATTTGAATTGTAAATCAATACTGGATCCTCATTTCTTCTACATCTTTTTCATTATGTGAAATGGTTTGGAACAGATGAAGTGTGTTGGTATGAATGACAAATGTTCCCTGTTGGCTCACATATTTGAATCCTTGGTCCCCAGATGGTGGTGATGTTTGGGAGGTTATGAAAGCTTTAAGAGGTACAGACTTGTTGATAGAAATACAGGACTGGGGGGCCTCAATTCATCTCCAGTTTGTGTTTTTGTGTTTTGTGAATGTTTGGAGATGTGATTTCTTAGCTTTCTGCTCCAGGTACTCGCAGTCATTCCTCTTCCATCATTATGTCTGAAAACATAATTGAGATAAACTCTACCATAATTTGTTTTAGTAGTGGTGTTTTATCTCAACACTAAAAAGTAACTAAGTTATTAGTTATGATAATTAAATAGACCACAGATGCTATATATGAAAATAGATAGATAGATGATAGATGGATAATAAGTAGGCATATGTTTGAGTGTATAGATAAATGAAGAAATAAACAAATACTAATGGATTCATGAATGATTAGTGACCAGTTGTCTTTGATCCTCAAGGCCATAGTCTCTTGAGAACTCTTTATGCCTTAAGGGATGAGCCACTAGGAATTCATATATACCATGTTAAGATGTGGCCAATTGATTCTCAGTTATTCTTTTGAAAATGTTATTTTTCACGTGTAAAATCTTCCAACAATGTATCAGAGCACCAAGTTCTCTTTGTTTGTAGATACTTCATTTACAGTTCTTTTTTTATCTGTATTAATAGAATTACAATGGTGGTTTTGTTTAAATAGTGGAACCTTGAAATTATCATTTTCCATTATATTATTTAAACCATTTTCCTTTTTTTGTTTTGTTTATAATTTACATGCTTTTGTAAATATGTGTGAAAAACATCGAGAAATTTCTGAGTATTCAAACTGCTTAAATTACATATTTTCTACAATGAATTTCTTAGGATTTAATGGGGTTGTAAGTTTTTAAAGGCATTTCAAGTTTTCAATAAAACGACTGATAATTTATAAATCTTTTATAAGAGGCTTAGCTTCTATATTAATGAGGTTTCTCACAGAGTGACTCTTCCAAATTTGAATGTTCCTAGGTATCATAAGATAGTATAAAGGATTCTTCTGATTTCCTTCTGTACCGGGAGCTGATCCTATATCATAACAGCTGGTGCTGATCCTGTACCACAGTGATTCATACCCAAATACCTTTGTGAGAGAGCTGGTCTCCCAGGAGTGATGACACAACTGTAAGCAGAGGTAAGACCACCAGTTCTGCTCAAATTCCTGGCCCAAGAGGGACAACTACAGAGCCACCTGGACACAGGAACCAAACAACAGCTGAGGACAGGATCCTTCAGGTTTCCATCTGCACCCCAGAGCTGACCCTGTGACACAGCTCTTCATACTCAAATTTTTCCATGAGGGAGCTGATCTTCCAGGATTATTGACACATAGGCTTGGAGGGGGGACAAGCCACAGTCAAAGACAGAAAGACCAGCTGACACCAGAGATAATCAGATGGCGAGATGCAAGGACAAGAACATGAACAACAGAAACCAAGGCTATTTGACATCATCAGAACCCAGTTCTCCCACCACATTGAGCCCTGAATACCCCAACACACCAGAAAAGGAAGACTCTGATTTAAAATCACATCTCATGATGATGGTAGAGGACTTTAAGATGGACATAAATAAGTCCCTTAAAGAAATACAGGAGAACACAAGTAAAGAGCTAGGAGCACTTAAAGAGGAAACACAAAAATCCCTTTAAAAATTATAATAAATCACAACCAAACAGGTGGAGGAATTGAACATAACCATCCAGGATCTAAAAATGTAAATAGAAACAATAAAGAAATCACAAAGGGAAACAACCCTGGAGATAGAATACCTAGGAAAGAGATCAGGAGTCATAGACCCAAGCATCACTAACAGAATAAAAGAGATAGAAGAGAGAATCTCAGGTGCAGAAGATACCACAGAAAACGTTAACACAACAGTCAAAGAAATTGCAAAATTCAAAAATCTCCTAACCCAAAACATCTAGGAAATCCAGGACACAATAAGAAGACTAAATCTAATGATAATAAGTATAAAAGAAAGCAACAATTTCCAACTTAAAGGGCCAGTAAATATCTTCAATAAAATTATAGAATAAAACTTCTCTAACCTAAAGAAAAAGATGCCCATAAACATACAAGAGGCCTACAGAACTTTAAATAGATTGGATAGGAAAAGAAATTTTTTCTGTCACGTAATAGTGAAAACACAAATTGCACAAAACAAAAAAATATTAAAAGCAGCAAGGGAAAAAGGTCAAGGAATATATAAAGCAGACCAATCAGAATTATACCAAACTTCTCACCAGAGACTATGAAAGCTAGAAGATCCTGTAAAACAAACCCTAAGAAAACACAAATGCCAGCCCAGGCTACTATACCCAGCAAAATTCACAATTAACATAGATGGAGAAACCATGATATTCCATGACAAAACCAAATTTACACAATGTCTTTCCACAAATCTAGCCACACACAAGGAGGGAAAATACACCCTAGAAAAAGGAAGAAAGTAATCTTCTTTCAACAAACCAAAAGAAGATTGACACAAAAATAAAAGTAACATCAAAATAACAGGGAGGAACAATCACTATTCCTTAATATCTCTTAATATCAATGGACTCAATTCCCTAATAAAAAGATATCGACTAAAAAATTGGATATGTAAACAGGACCCAGCATTTTGCTGTATACAGGAAACACACCTTAATGTTAAAGACAGACACTACCTCACAGTAAAGGTCTGGAAAATCATTTTCCAAGGAAATCATTTCAAAAAACAAAATGGAGTAGCCATTCTAATATCAAATAAAATTAACTTTCAACTGAAAGTTATCAAAAAGCATAAGTAAGGACAATTTATACTCATCAAAGAAAAAAAATCTACTTAGAATATCTCTCAATTCTAAACATCTATGCTCCAAATGCAAGGGCACTCACGTTCATAAAAGAAACTTGACTAAAGCTCAAAGATCACTTTTCAGTTCACACAATAATAATGGGAGAATTCAACACCCCATTCTCATCAATGGACAGATCATGGAATCACAAACTAAACAGAGAGACTCAGTGAAACTAACAGAAGTTATGGAACAAATGGATTTAACAGATCTCTATAGAACATTTTATACTAAAACAAAAGAATATATGTTTTTCTCAGCACCTCATGGTACCTTCTCCAAAATAGACCCTATAATTGGTCACAAAACAGACCTCAACAGATACAAGAAGATTGAAATAATCCCATGCATTCCAGCAGATCATCATGGACTAAGGCTAGTCTTCAATAGCAACAAAAACAACAGAAAGCCCACATACACATGGCAGCTGAAAAATGCCCTACCTCAATGATAACTGGGTAAAGGGCAAAATAAGAAAGAAATTAAAAACTTTTTAGAATTTAATGAAAATGAAGGCACATGTACCCAAACTTATCAGACACAATGAAAGTACTGCTAAGAGGAAAACTCATAGTTCTGAGTCCCTCCAAAAAAATAGAAAAAAAAAAAAAGAAAAAAAAAACTGGTGAGAGCATACACTACCAGCTTAATAGCACACCTGAAAGCTCTAGGGAAAAAAGAAATAAATACATCCAAGAGGAGTAGATGGCAGGAAATAATCAAACTCAGGGTTAAAATCAACCAAGTAGAAACAAACAGAACTATAAAAATAATCAATAAAACCAGGTGCTGGTTCTTTGAGAAAATTAACATGATAGATAAACTATTAGCCAGACTAACCAGAGGGCACATAGACAGTATACAAATTTAACAAAATCAGAAACGAAAAGGGAGACATAGCAATAGAAACTGAGGAAATTCAAACAAACTTCAAATTGTACTATAAAACTCTATACTCATCAAAACTCGAAAATCTGGACAAAATGAACAATTTTCTAGACAGATACTAAATTCCAAAGTTAGATCAGGATTAGATAAACTATCTAAACAGTCCCATAATCCTAAAGAAAGAGAAATAGTCACTAAACATCTCCCAAACAAGAATGCCCAGGACCAGATGGGTTTAGTGCAGAATTCTATCAGAATTCCAAAGAAGACCTAATACCAATACTCTTCAAGCTATTCCACAAAATAGAAACAGAAGGAGCACTACCCAAATCATTCTATGAAGCCACAGTTGAGTATGTTCCCTTAAAGAAGGATTAATTTCTGTCTAATCAGGAACTTGTCAAAATTTTCTTTCATAGAAGGCTTCATAAGAGAAATTTTTTCTACTTCTATCATGTTTAATATTTCAAATCGATTTTAAAAACTGATTGGGTGAATATTACTTTTAACTTCAGAAGATATCATGTGTATTTAAGTGGCATTAAACTGTTATAAATTATTTTGATGACTTAAACATGTCAGTACTGAGTTGTATATTTTAAAATAAATTGTATTAGTTTAATACAAAACATTAAAAAGATATTATAGCCCTTCTGCCCCTGCCTGGTCCTCTGGGCTGGAGCAGACACAGAGTCGGTCTGCTCCTGTCCTGTGGAGAAACTGAATCCTGAGTCATCCAGGAGCCACTGCACTCAGAGCGGCTGGTAAGAACTCCATTTCACTCCCTAAACCCCAGAGATAGATCGGGGAGCCAGGGACATCCAGGGCACAGCAGCTACCCAAACCCCGCCCCTCCGGAATTCCACTTCCCTTCTGCCCCTGCCTGGTCCTCTGGGCTGGAGCAGACACAGAGTCGGTCTGCTCCCGTCCTGTTGAGAAACTGAATCCTGAGTCATCCAGGAGCCACTGCACTCAGAGCGGCTGGTAAGATCTCCATCTCACTCCCTAAACCCCAGAGATAGATCGGGGAGCCAGGGACATCCAGGGCACAGCAGCTACCCAAACCCCGCCCCTCCGGAATTCCACTTCCCTTCTGCCCCTGCCTGGTCCTCTGGGCTGGAGCAGACACAGAGTTGGTCTGCTCCTGTCCTGTGGAGAAACTGAATCCTGAGTCATCCAGGAGCCAATGCACTCAGAGCAGCTGGAGCCACTGCACTCAGAGCAGCTGAAACTGAATCCTGAGTCATCGAGGACCCACTGCACTCAGAGCAGAAGGATTTCCAGATCCAAGAGGTGGCCTGAGTCCCAGGAGTTATTCCACCCAGGAGATTAGGAGCATAAGACCACAGAGACCTCTGGACTCTGAGGAGCTCTGCAATAAGCAAGATAACTGGAAATGCAGACTCCAGTTTTACACAGTGAGGGCAGGTACCACTAGAGTTAACCAGATGGCGAAAGGCAAGCGCAAGAACATAAGCAACGGAAACCAAAGTTTCTTGGCATCATCAGTGCCCAATTCTCCCAATATAGCAAGCCCTGAACACCCCATCACACCTGAAAAGCAGGATTCAGAATTAAAATCACTTCTCATGATGATGATAGAGGATTATAAGAAGGAATTAAGTAACTCCCTTAAAGAAATACAGGAGAGTACAAGTAAACAGATAGAAGCCCTTAAAGAGGAATCACAGAAATCCCTTAAAGAAATGGAAGAAAACACAAAGAAGGAATTAAACAAAAACATTCAGGATCTGAAACTAGAAATAGAAACAATAAAGAAAGTTCAAAGGGAGACAACCATGGAGATAGAAAACCTAAGAAAGAGATCAGGAGTCACAGACGCAAGCATCACCAACCGAATACAAGAGATAGAAGAGAGAATCTCAAATGCAGAAGATACAGTAGAAAATATTGACACAGTTGTCAAAGAAAATGCAAAATGCAAAAAACTCCTAACTCAAAACATCCAGGAAATCCAGGACACAATGAGAAGACCAAACCTAAGGATAGTAGGTATAGATGAGAATGAAGATTCCCAACTTAAAGGGCCAGTAAATATCTTCAACAAAATTATTGAGGAAAACTTCCCTAACCTAAAGAACAAGATGCCCATAAACATACAAGAAGCCTACAGAACACCAAATAGACTAGACCAGAAAAGAAATACCTCCCGTCACATAATAATCAAAACATCAGATGCACAAAACAAAGAAAAAAATACTAAAAGCAGTAAGGGAAAAAGGTCAAGTAACATATAAAGGCAGACCTATAAGAATTACACCAGACTTCTCACCAGAGACTATAAAAGCCAGAAGAGCCTGGACTGACATCATACAGACCCTAAGAGAACACAATTGCCAGCCCAGATTACTATACCCAGCAAAACTCTCAATCACTATAAATGGTGAAACCAAGATATTCCATGACAAAACCAAATTTGCACAATATCTTCCCACAAACCAAGCACTTCAAAGGATAATTGATGGAAAATGCCAACACAAGGAGGGAAACTACAACCTAGGAAAAGCAAGTAAGTAATCTTCCAACAACCCCCAAAAAAGATACAAAGATAACTTTACCTCTAATAACAAAAATAACAGGAAGCAACAATCATTTTTCCTTAATATCTCTTAACATCAATGGTCTCAATTCCCCAATAAAAAGACGCAGACTATCAGACTGGATACACAAACAAGACCCAGAATTTTGCTGCATACAAGAAACGCACCTCAGTGACAAAGACAGACACTACCTCAGAATAAAAGGGTGGAAAACAATTTTCCAAGCCAATGGTCCCAAGAAACAAGCTGGAGTAGCCATTCTAATATCAAATAAAATCGACTTTCATCCAAAATTAATCAAAAAAGATAAGGAAGGACACTTCATACTCATCAAAGGAAAAATCTACCAAGGTGAACTCTCAATTCTGAACATCTATGCTCCAAATGCAAGGACACCTACATACATAAAAGAAACTTTACTAAAGCTCAAAACACACATTACACCTCACACAATAATAGTGGGGGATTTCAACACCCCACTGTCAGCAATGGACAGATCATGGAAACAGAAACTAAACAGAGACACTTTGAAATTAACAGAAGTTATGAACCAAATGGACTTAACAGACATCTATAGAACATTTCATCCTAAAACAAAAGAATATACCTTTTTCTCAGCACCTCATGGTACCTTCTCCAAAATAGACCATATAATTGGTCACAAAACAAGCCTCTACAGATACAAAAAGATTGAAATAATCCCTTGCAGCTTATCAGATCACCACGGACTAAGACTGGTCTTTAATAATGACAAAAACAATGGAAAACCCACGTACACATGGAAACTGAACAACTCTCTACTCAATGATGACTTGGTCAAGGAAGAAATAAAGAAAGAAATAAAAGACTTTTTAGAATTCAATGAAAATGAGGACACATCATACCAAAACTTGTGGGACTCCATGAAGGCAGTGCTAAGAGGAAAGCTCATAGCTCTAAGTGCCTACAAAAAGAAACTGGAAAGAGCACACACTAACAAGTTGACTGCACAACTAAAAGCTCTAGAACAAAAAGAAGCAAATACACCCAGGAGGAGTAGAAGGCAGGAAATAATCAAACTCAGGGCTGAAATCAACCAAATAGAAACAGAAAGAACAATACAAAATATCAATATAACCAGGAGTTGGTTCTTTGAGAAAATCAACAAGATAGATAAACCCTTAGCCAGATTAACCAGAGGGCACAGAGACAGTATCCAAATTAATAAAATCAGAACTGAAAAGGGAGACATAACAACAGAAACTGAAGAAATTCAAAAAATCATCAGATCCTACTACAAAGGCCTATACTCAACAAAACTGGAAAACCTGGATGAAATGGACAATTTCCTAGACAGATACCAGGTACCGAAGTTAAACCAGGAGCAGATAAACCATCTAAATAGTCCCATAACCCCTCAGGAAATAGCAGCAGTCATCAAAAGCCTCCCCACTAAAAAAAGCCCAGGACCAGATGGTTTTAGTGCTGAATTCTATCAGACCTTCAAGGAAGACCTAATACCAATTCTCTTCAAACTATTCCACAAAATAGAGACAGAAGGAACACTACCCAATTCGTTCTATGAAGCTACAATTACACTCATACCCAAACCCCACAAGGACCCGACAAAGAAAGAGAACTTCAGACCAATCTCCCTTATGAACATCGATGCAAAAATACTCAATAAAATTCTAGCAAACCGAATCCAAGACCACATCAAAACAATCATCCATCATGATCAAGTAGGTTTTATCCCAGGAATGCAGGGATGGTTCAATATTCGGAAATCCATCAATGTAATCCACTATATAAACAAACTTAAAGAAAAAAACCACATGATCATCTCACTAGATGCTGAGAAAGCATTTGACAAAATTCAACATCCCTTCATGATAAAAGTCTTGGAAAGATCAGGAATTCAAGGCTCCTACCTAAACATAGTAAAAGCAATTTACAGCAAACCAGTAGCCAACATCAAACTAAATGGAGAGAAACTTGAAGCAATCCCACTAAGATCAGGGACTAGACAAGGTTGCCCACTCTCCCCCTACCTATTCAATATAGTACTGGAAGTCTTAGCCAGAGCAATTAGACAGCAAAAAGAACTCAAAGGGATACAAATAGGAAAGGAAGAAGTCAAAATATCGCTATTTGCAGATGTTATGATAGTATACTTAAGTGACCCCCAAACTTCCACCAGAGAACTCCTAAACCTGATAAACAACTTCAGCAAAGTAGCTGGTTATAAAATCAACTCAAACAAATCAGTAGCCTTCCTCTACATGAAAGATAAACAGACTGAAAAAGAAATTAGTGAAATGACACCCTTCACAATAGTTGCAAATAATATAAAATACCTTGTTGTGAATCTAACCAAGCAAGTGAAAGACCTGTATGACAAGAACTTCAAGTCTCTGAAGAAATAAATTGAAGAAGATCTCAGAAGATGGAAAGATCTCCCATGCTCATGGATTGGCAGGATTAATATAATAAAAATGGCCATCTTGCCAAAAGCAATCTACAGATTCAATGCAATCCCCATTAAAATCCCAACTCAATTCTTCACAGAGTTAGAAAAGGAAATTCTCAAATTCATATGGAATAACAAAAAACCCAGGATAGTGAAAACTATTCTCAACAATAAAAGAACTTCTGGAGGAATTACCATCCCTGACCTCAAGCTGTACTACAGAGCAATAGTGATAAAAACTACCTGGTATTGGTACAGAGACAGGCAGGAAGATCAATGGAATAGAATTGAAGACCCAGAAATGAACCCACACTCCTATGGTCACTTGATCTTTGACAAAGGAGCTAAAACTGTCCAGGGGAAAAAGGACAGCATTTTCAACAAATGGTGCTGGTTCAACTGGAAGACAACATGTAGAAGAATGAAAATTGATCCATTCTTATCCCCTTGTACAAAGCTCAAGTCTATGTGGATAAAGGACCTCCACATAAAACCAGATACACTGAAACTAATAGAAGAGAAGGTGGGGAAAAGCCTCGAATACTTGGGCACAGGGGAAAAGTTCCTGAACAGAACTCCAATGGCATATGCTCTAAGATCGAGAATTGACAAATGGGACTTCATAAAATTGCAAAGTTTCTGTAAGGCAAAGGACACTGTCAATAGGACAAAATGACAACCAACAAATTGGGAAAAGATCTTTACCAATCCTTCATCTGATAGAGGGCTAATATCCAATATATACAAAGAACTCAAGAAATTAGACTCCAGACAACCAAATTACCCTATTAAAAAAATGGGGTATAGAGCTTAACAAAGAATTTTCAACAGAAGAAACTCGAATGGCCGAGAAGCATCTAAAGAAATGTTCAGCATCCTTAGTCGTCAGGGAAATGCAAATCAAAACAACCCTGAGATTCCATCTCACACCAGTCAGAATGGCTAAGATTAAAAACTCAGGTGATAGTAGATGCTGGCGAGGGTGTGGAGAAAGAGGAACACTCCTCCATTGTTGGTGGGACTGCAAGATGGTGCAACCACTTTGGAAATCAGTCTGGCGGTTCCTCAGAAAATTGGACATAGCATTACCCGAGGATCCAGCTATACCACTCCTAGGCATATACCCAGAAGATGCTCGAACATATAACAAGGACATATGCTCAACTATGTTCATAGCAGCCTTATTTATAATAGCCAGGAGCTGGAAAGAACCCAGATGTCCTTCAACTGAGGAATGGATTCAAAAAATGTAGTATATTTACACAATGGAGTATTACTCAGCTATTAAAAACAATGAATTCGAGAGGTTCCTAGGTAAATGGATGGAACTAGAAATTATCATCCTGAGTGAGGTAAGCCAATCACAAAAGAAGACACATGGTATTCACTCACTGATTATTGGATATTAGCCTAGAACCTTGAAATGCCCAAGATGCAACTCACAGGCCACATGAAGCCCATAAAGAAGGAAGACCAAGTGAGGGTGATTCGGTCCTTCTTAGAAGGAGCAACAAAATACTCAAGGGAGCAAATATGGAGACATGTGAGGGACAGAAACTGAAGGAGGGGCCGTCTCAAGACCACCCCACCTGAGTATCTATCCCATGTGCAATCACCAAAGGTAGATGCTGATGTGGAAGACAGGAAGTGCATGCTGATAAGAGCCTGATATTGATATCTCCTCAGAGGCCTTCAAGAGTCAGACATATTCAGAGGCAGATGCTCACAACTAGCCATTGAACTGATCATGGGGTTCTCAATAGAGGAGTTAGAGTGAAGACTGAAGGAGCTGAAAGGGTTTGTGGCACCATGAGGAGAGCAACAATACCAACCAACCACAGCTCCCAGGGTCTAAACCACCAGCCTGGGAGCACTTAGGGGGGGATCCAGGGCTTCAGCTGAATATGTAAAAGTGGAGGGCCCTGCTGGGCATAGGTGGAAGAAGAGAACCTTGACCTCATGAAGGCTGGATGCCCCAGGGGGTGGGAATTTTGAGGG